>NC_057353.1:66935937-67252500 GCF_016509475.1 Prionailurus bengalensis | reverse complement strand
AACAAAAAAAAATAAATTAAAAAGTTAGAAATTAAAATGCTTTCATCTCCTTTAAAATTACTGCACCAAGAATCCTACGAAATACATTCTCACCCAGATTTTGTCCTTTGTTCCAAGGTTTCTGTGGTTCAGATTATTTTGTGCTAATGATGTTCAGAGCCTTCTCCTCTTTGATTCCCAGAGTCCTCCTAGCCTTACTGGGTCTGGGACTGCGATGCTGTGGTCTCTGGCAAACAGTACAGATGGAGCACAGCAGATGGGAGGGCACCATGAGGGCACCGTGCTGCCAGTGGAAAGAGAAGGCTGCCAGTTTGAATGGCTGCTCTGACACCAGACCAGGCTTGTGACTTTGGGCAAGGGTAGCCCCAGAGCCCTGAGAAGGAGATGATGAACTGCCATGGGGTGTCCTGTGCTCTCGTCTCATTCCTGAACTCCAGCCTAATACATAAATTGTAGGTGAATGCATGTGCTTTCTAAAACTGGAAAGCCCAGACCAAACACAAGGAGTTTAATTTATTTTAATGAAGGCAACACACAAATCAATTGCATGACCGTGTGCATGTGCAAGCATGCACATATGGGTGTGGTATAGACACAGGATCTTTCAATTTATTTTTTTTTAATTAAAAAAAATTTTTTTTTTAACGTTTATTTATTTTTGAGACAGAGAGAGACACAGCATGAACAGGGGAGGGGCAGAGAGAGAGGGAGACACAGAATCTGAAACAGGCTCCAGGCTCTGAGCTGTCAGCACAGAGCCCGACGCGGGGCTCGAACTCACGGACTGTGAGATCATCACCTGAACCGAAGTCAGACCCTCAATATATGAGGAATATTTCTGAGAGACAGAAAGCCCAGGAAACATCAGCATGATTCATTTTGGTCTCCTTGATCCCGCTGGCCAGCACTAATATAAAGTCCATCCAAGGGTGCCTTGAGACTTCTCATCTCCTCCCAAACCATTCTCACAGTAGATCTCCTGACATTCTCACCCATAGTCACCAATGGTCTAGTTCAACAAGGTGGGGAGGTTTTTACTGCCTGGTTCCAGTGAAAGGATGCAGAGTGCCTCTGAGTATTTCAGAAACGTTTCCCTGAGTTGCAGATCCAGTTATAGGACCCACTCATTGATCTCCTCAGCTCTGAGAATAGACAGAGAAGCCATCAAAGGCCATCCCAAGTTTGGGATCCTTGTTGGTGTGTGGAAAGGAGGGTTTACAACTAACTATGCCTGCCAGAGAGCAAAAAAACATCCCAAAGAAGGTGGTCCATGGGAGGGACAGGATTTAGAAAATATAGGGCACACTTAAAAATGAGGGGATGAATAATTAAGATGATTTTTACTTTTGTCCCAAATAGTCTCTTTTCACTGCTTAAACCCCTTCTCACCTTTTAGGATGTCACCTTTTCTGTGCCCTTTTTCAACTCCTCACCTCCTCCCCAGGGAAAGTAAGTTACCTGCCTCCTCTCTCTGCCTCCATAGTACCTTGTAGCAAACCCAGGTATAGTAATTGCTTAACTCATTCCAAAACATTTATGAAGATTTACTGTGTTCCAGGCTTTAGAAAGGAGCAGATACACAGGTAAATAAGACACGGTCCCTGCCCTCAGAGTGTCCACAGTCTAATAGGGAGACAGAGAAGTAAAAACATCTTAATGCAATGTGATTGGTGCTTGGTGGAGGGGAGTCTAGAAATCCAAATCAGACTTGGGATTCAGGGAAGGGAATGTGGGCTTCGCCTTGAAGGGTAACGGGAGCCAACAGTTCTGAGGAGAGGCCTTATTGCCTGGCAGAGGGAAGACCATCCTCACAGGCCCAGAAGCAGCAAACAGCAGGACACATTTGGAGAACCATCAGAGACATAGTGTGGCCGGAGGCAAGGCAGAGTTTGGGGCATGACTGGAGACGGTGGTAGAGAAGTAGATGGGGATTGAGGCAACAAGCTGTGGCCTCTGAAAATAACCCTGAAAGCCACAGGCAGCCGATGAATGATGTCAGTTCAGGGAGTAACTGGCTCTGACAGAGAGTCTGGTGAATTTCTTGAAGATCCAAGCCAGGTTGGAGATTTATAGGATAATCCGGGTCAAAGATGCCAATGGCCAAAATTAAAGAGATGACAATCGATACGAGAAATACTTGAGAGCCAAACTTTACCAGACTTCATTGCTGACTAGATGCGGGAAGGAAGGGGAAGAGGACAGCTGATAACTTTCTGATTGGTGGTTCAGAGGACTCAGAGAGCGGGACGACCAGTCCATGAGATGGGAAAGACAGGAAGAGCAGCCAAGTTGTCTGTGAAGGCCATGAGCCTGGTGAACAACTTTGGGACACCCAAGTGGAGGGTGTCTGGATCTGCTGCTCAGGGAAGAGGGCCGTCTGGGGAAATGCACGTGGAGTCCTCGTGATGCTGACAGTGCTCGGAAAGCCGTGTCTAGGTCGGGAAGAGCAGAGAGAGTGATGAGCGCCAGCAATGTTCCAATCTCCTCACGGGCAAAGGGGGGGTACTATGTTCTCTCAGGAGAACCCGATGAGATCCTAAAGCTCTTCCTCATGGCCCAAGGCTCAGAACGCAGAAGACTCTCGCTGTGTGTGACTTCCCCTTCCTCTCACAAATCACTTGGTTGGTGCTCGACACCACTTTCTTCCAACAGAATTCTAGAATTTTACTTCTCTTTGCATGCTGAAAGTTTATGTGGGTTAAAGATCAGTGAATGTGCATGGAGATGCCCCAGCTGCTTTCTGAAATGGTCTTTTTTTTTTTTTTTTTTGGTGGCTGACAGTTGTTTTTTGAGTTCTTCAGTCTGACTGTGGCAGAAACAAGATAAGAAATGATGTATCCAATAATCCCACTGAGTTGAGTTTACATAATAACACAGAGCTCATGGGGGCGCCTGGATGACTCAGTCGGTTGAGGCTGAGCGTCTCACTTCGGCTCAGGTCATGATCTCGCGGTCTGTGAGTTCAAGCCCCGCATCCGGCTCTGTGCTGACAGCTCAGAGCCTGAAGCCTGTTTCAGATTCTGTTGTCTCCCTCTCTCTCTGACCCTCCCCTGTTCATGCTCTGTCTCTCTCTCTCTCTCTCTCTCTGTCAAAAATAAATATACAGGGGCGCCTGGGTGGCGCAGTGGGTTAAGCATCCGACTTCAGCCAGGTCACGATCTCGCGGTCCGTGGGTTTGAGCCCTGCGTCGGGCTCTGGGCTGATGGCTCAGAGGCTGGAGCCTGTTTCCGATTCTGTGTCTCCCTCTCTCTCTGCCCCTCCCCCGTTCATGCTCTGTCTCTCTCTGTCCCAAAAATAAATAAAACGTTGAAAAAAAATTTTTTTTAATTAAAAAAAAATAATAATAATAATAAATATACATAATAGCACAGAGTTCAGATGAGTTTAGTAACTGTTAACAGGATTTGGATTGAAATGTTAAATTCTGACCTTCCTACCTGGTTATGCTTCACAGTTATAGATATGACAATCATCATCATCGTCCTGCCCTTAGATGAATTACCTGGATGTGGCATTTGGAGAGTTGTCAACATGTCACGAAAGATTCAGTACGGTGACACTGACCATGTTGCCCTTGCCTGTGCCTTGCTCCCATAACTGAGATTTAAAAAAAATAATCATGATGTTTCTGATCTTAGGGAAGAACTGAATCAAACAGTCCCAGAAACAGGTCGGACACCCACTGTCAGAACCCTGGATGCTCTGCCCTGCTGTGTCCCCTACCTGTTCCCTTCTGTCACAAGTGGCTTCTCCAGGTGAGTGGTGGAGACCATAGGGATGGCACCATTATGGGCTGCGCCCCCTTCTCCTTCATGCAGCAATGGGAGGATGTCTTCTTGAGCTGATTCTGCTGAGTTCTTCTTACTCCCATGATGGGACCCTCCATCAAGCAGGTTCCCAAAATTACCTATAGAGGCAGCAGCAAGGGGAGAGAGGCCAGGTATCAACAAGCAGAATCAGGCTACTTGGCCTAGGGGATCCACGGTCATATCCTTGCAGGGCAGAGAAGTAAGATCTCAGTATGAAGGTGGGAAGAATGACAGTCAGACCAAACAAATGAGATTCACAATGACGACGAGCCATCACCTTCATCCATCTTATGTTCTCTTTTGCAAAAACTACTCAAGTCACAAGTTACCTGGATTCCATCTCCACTTCCTTCTGCTCCTGTAAAGGAGATGCTCCCAATATGAATCAAGCCATTCTCTAATAGAATGCTCTTTCTTGGAAAGGTTTTCCCAGATGTGCATCAATCCAGGAAGATCTTTGGGAGTTACAATAAAAGCAACTACAATATGCACAGGACTTGGCATGTATTAACTCACTATACTCTTGCAATAGCTCTATGAGGAATTATTATTCCCATTCTATAGATGAAGAAACTGAGACTCAGAGAAATTAAGTGAGCCTAGGCGTAATGGAACCAAGATTAGTAATCCAAGTCTGTCTGAATCCAAACTATACTCTTAGTCCTTTTATTAAAGTATGAAAATAATTCTATCCCTTACATATTGACGCTAGAGTAAACGAAGAATTACTCATTTCTTTCTGAGATGCAAACTTCCACCAGAATTCTATCATCTCCATGTAAGACACTAGCTCATTTATTCAAGAAATAGGTATAAAGTCAATGCCATGTGCCAAGCACTGCATGTATTTGTACTTACCAATAGAAACTTCAAAGCTAATGGGTTTATCTCCAATCCTCCGGTCAATCATGGTAGCTTCAAAAAATGCTCCAAAGAGTAAAAATTCCTCATATTTTTCTGGTATAATCTATAGAAAGAAAAAAATATTATACAGGCCTGGATCTATTTTTTTTTTTTAATTTTTTTTTTTAACGTTTTTATTTATTTTTGGGACAGAGCGAGACAGAGCATGAACGGGGGAGGGGCAGAGAGAGAGGGAGACACAGAATCGGAAACAGGCTCCAGGCTCTGAGCCATCAGCCCAGAGCCTGACGCGGGGCTCGAACTCACGGACCGCGAGATCGTGACCTGGCTGAAGTCGGACGCTTAACCGACTGCGCCACCCAGGCGCCCCGATCTATTTTTTTTTATTACCAATAAGCTGAATTAGTGATGTTAACTGGTCCAGGGTGATTTGTAGGCATTTCAGGCATTTTCTGAATGTCAGTGTTAGCCTGAAATGGCACATCATTTCCCTACTAATCAGACAGGCAGGAACCAGGACCTACAAATCACACATCCAAATCCAGCCATTTATCTAGAATGATGTAATCTCAACCTTCTGAGCTCCTACCTTGTGATTAAAATCTTTTTTTTTTTTTATTTTAAAGGCAAAGGTTGGTATGTGCATCTTTCTGTGGTGCTATTGTTAAAACACAGGTCTTAAATCACCTTCAGGCGAACAGCCGTTTAGAAAACAAACAGAGTCACAGGATCAGACCTTCACATTGGAGCATCTTTTTATGGATTATACAGGATGACAACATACATTATGTTTTTTCCTCTTCAGAACCTCGAGAGGTCAAAATCTGGATCATTCCCATTTTTTTGTTTTAATTAATTTTTTTTTCAACGTTTTTTATTTATTTTGGGACAGAGAGAGACAGAGCATGAACGGGGGAGGGGCAGAGAGAGAGGGAGACACAGAATCGGAAACAGGCTCCAGGCTCCGAGCCATCAGCCCAGAGCCTGACGCGGGCTCGAACTCACAGACCGCGAGATCGTGACCTGGCTGAAGTCGGACGCTTAACCGACCGCGCCACCCAGGTGCCCCTGGATCATTCCCATTTTATAGGTAAGGAAACTGAGGAAACTAAACTTAAGGTTAGGTTTAGTGACTCTCCCAAGTATTCCGATCACAGACCCAGTGCGCTTGGGGCTCCGACATGTGCTAACCCAACGCCTTGGTGCTGCTCAAAGACAGACCTTACTCCCCAAACAACACAAGCCTAAACGAAAGAGACGGGAGGGCTAGGTACTTGCGCGAGCATCAGCCAATCCAGTGCATCCAGGACGAGCTATCAGCACTGCAATTCCTGGCATGAGGGTGCTCAGTCCCGGGATCACAGCTGCTTTTCCACTGAAAAGGGCTTTAGAGTTCATCTGATCCAACTGCCTTCTATCCAAATAAACTAAAGCTCAGAGGGACTAAGGGGCTTTCCCAGGTCACACAGCAAGTTAAAGCCAGCCAAGATTTGAGGTCTGGTCTCCACCAAGACTGCCCTCAAGGAGCCTACACTGTGGAAGAGAGGACCATGACAGGTCACAAAACAGGAGCCATGCCAAGGTAACCACACTGTCTGGAGAGGACCCCTGTTGATGCGGAACAAGTTGATGGTTCAGGGAGCAGATGTAGCTAAGACACAGCATCACGTTTCTGAGCAAAGAGGCTGGATATAGTGTCGTACAGTCTGGGCTTCCTGGTTTCGCAGCTGGATTTGTTACGTTCCATGGAAAAACCAATAAGGTTCATCCAAGGAAAAGAAGCAGTTGTGGCTTTAGAGCTGAAGAGCCCCATTCAGTCAAGAGCCCTGAACCCTGTCCCACAGAGAGCCAACAGGTCTCAAAGGGTGATCCTTCCTTCACACAGGAGCCTCCTTGCTGTTGGGCTTAGGAGGAAATGTTTCTACTGACCAGAAAATGTTGGACAGGGTGGGGGCCCCATGTTGGATCTTAGTCACAAAGCACACACCCCTCCCACCTGCTGCCATTGTATCCACTGGTTATAATAGAGCCACATATCTCACCTTCCTGGGGCCAAGTTTACCCTCTGGGAGGAGGTTAAAAAGGATTTGGAGACCCGGTGGGAACGTAAGCCATGTAGACTGGAAAAGGGATGGCAGCCTCCTTAGCCAGATAAACCCTTCTTCAAATCCCAACCCTGCTACTTCCTTCCTAGCTGGTTGACTTCAGGCAAGTCATGTCCACTGCCTAGGTGTCATTTTCCCTGTCTGTGAAACCAACTTTGTCATAGGACCTACAGAGGCAGAAATGAGACCATCCACATGGAGCACCTTGTATAAAGCCTATACACGCAAACGCCACAAAAAATGGTACTCATGGTACGTCGACAGACAGAATTCATCTCTTAATCCAACCATCCTTCCAGGTCTAACTCAAACGGTCCTTTCTTTTGGAAGCATACCTTGATTCCTGAGCTGGAAAAATGATGACGGTCATGTTTACTGGGCTCTTATTACGGGTCAAATGTGGTTAAGTCAAATTAAGACTTTTACCTACTATCTCATGTAATTCTCATAACCACCCTAAGAGGGAGATGCTTTTATTCTACTTGCGTAAATAGGAAGACAATGCAGTCTGAAAGGTTAAAATACCTGCTCAAAGTTACCAAATATGCCTAATATTTATTGAGCACTTAACTACGTGCCAGGCTGTGTTCTTAGAACTTTGCATATGTTAAATCATTAAATCCTCACTATGAGCCTATGAAGTGGAGGTTATTATCGGAAATAAGCAGAAGGAGCTCAAGCCACTTGCCCGAAGATTCAGAGGCAATGTTTCTCCAGAGGCTGCGCCACTCGGCCACATCTAAAGTCCAGCTGTCTTGCTTGGGAACCCAGCATTTTAATTATTATACTTCATTCACTCCAGGAAATAACAGCACTTTACCTGTAGCGCATTATTGCACATATCACTTTTTATTTCCTGTACATTTATTTTGTATATCTTACCTCCCCTTCTGTATCATAATTTCCATGGAGTCAGACTCTACATGTATTCCTACCAATATTGAGGATGATGTTTAAACAAGAAGCTACTCAGTACGTGTTTACACAATTAAAAAAAAATGAGCACGTCATCTGTTAGATTAGCTATGCTCTGTGAAAGCTTGGCATAGGGAGATAAGCTTTGATGATAGTGATGAGGGGTACGTTGGAAAAACCAGAATCATGGGATCGCATTTGTCCAGGTATGCAATGAGAGCGTGGCTGCAGCAAGGGAGAGAAGAGCTCAGGACCCTGGTGAGCTAAACAAGATGATATAAGAAGGTGACCTCACCATGTTGGTAAGGTGAGCACTGGGCTATTGAGGCTCTGAGGAAGGTAGAAACCCAGTATTGTAGTTTTAAAATATGTCCACAAATTCTTGGAAAATCCTCCCCTCAAAGATAGAGCCCAATTCACCTCCCTAATTCCCCTGTGGGCTGGGCTTAAGTGACTCATTTCTAACAATTAGAATGTGTCATACATATCAGTGTGTGGCTTCTATGGATTTTGTCATAAAAGACATCGAAGTTTCTGCCTTGCTGCCTCTTGGATCACCTGCTCCACTCAAGGGGAAGCCAGCTGCCATGAAGACACTAAGCACTTAATGAAGGGTCCATGTGGTGAGGAACTGAGGCCTCCTGCCAACAGCCAACAAGGAACCAAGTCCTCCTGCCAACAGCCACGTGAGTGCGCCATCTTGGAAGTAGATCCTACAGCTCCAGTCAAGCTGTCAGATGACTGCAGCCCCTGCCAACATCTTGATTGAAACCTCATGAAAAATTCAGAGCCAGAACCACCAAGTTAAGGTATTCCCAAATTCCTCATCCGCAGAGAAAATAAATGTTTGTTTTAAGTTGCTAAATTTGGGGGTGATTGTTATATAGTGAAAGATAACTAATAAACCCAGCAAGAAACTGACCACAAACAAGAAGCAAAGATGAAAAGAGAAGGAAGGAAAAGTAAGGGTTTGAATGAGACCTGAATTTCTCTTCCCTACCTCCTTCTACACAACAGCCAAGATGGGCCCTTGGCCTTGTAGAAAATGTAGACTCTATGAGAATTCCCAGATGCCCTTGCTTTCAGCTAGAATTTTTTTTCAGATGGTATTAGCAAAATATCTTCAAGATATTGACTTGAGTTGAGAAAATCTTCTATTAGGCCCTTCCTACTTGGCAATTTCTATTTAGAAAAGAATGGCCAGTCTCTCAACAGTAGGAAAGATTGCCACGGAGTCAGATACAGGGGATATTGGCATGGGTGGCTACTTAAGGTACCCACGGTTTCTGGCCAAGTCCAAAAAATGTCATTTCCAAAGTTGCCATATATTCTGAAAAAATACACATAAATACAATCACATCAAGGCAATGTCAATCTTAACCACAACAAACTGACAGTACACATTTACAAAGAATATTTCCCAATATACAAGTTCATAAGGGAGAGCAGGAGAGGTCCACGAAATACCCAAAGTAAGTCCAAACAACAGGGTAGAGAGCTCTAAATAGCTGCCCACTTGTAGTGGGAACAAACCATAGAAACACTGGTCACAGCAACAGCAAATGTATTGCCTGCCTACCGTGTATGCGCAAAGAACCCTGCTGACCATTTTACAGGCATTCCCTCATTTACCCCCAGGAGATGACTATCACAGAGAGACTATTACTACCGCATTGTGGTGATGAGAAAACTGAAACATTGAGAGGTGCTACTATCAGAGCCATGAATAGAACCAATCTCCAAGATTTCCAACTCTGGGCTCCAACCTCTCCCCCACACTGTATCTTAAGATGTATTGGATCCCAGCAGTAAAAATAAGCGGCTCTACCAGGGCTAAGCTGACCCAGACCAGCCATCACCTCTCTTCCCCTCCCAAAGTGAGTGTCTGGTTGACCTGAGAGATACACCCCCAGAGGTAGATCATCCAAGTTGAGAGCTGGAATCTACTCACTTCTGCTACTAACAAAACACAAGTTCCTTCATTTGCTTAACCAAAAATTACTCTTACTAATCTAAACAGTTGAGGGGATATTCACAGTTAGTATTCATCTTGGTGACCCAGATCTCTTTCGCATCATACAGAAGCAGGCTGGAAAAATGCTAACATGCTTAATATTGAGTAATACACAGAAATAAGCATTCCTTTGAATTGTGATTCCCGCCCACCACCACCCCCCCCCCCCCCCCCGCCCAGGCTTGGGCAGGGCAATAGGTTTCTCAAGTTCTTGTATCCCAACTTGTCACCCACTCTTCCTCTTCTTCATTCCCTGTCCCACAATGCCTCACAACCAGAGCATATGCTATTCTAACAAACTAAACAAAATGAGGCCATGTGTGGAGCTCAGTCCATCCCCCCACCACCTACTTCCACCAGGTCTCCTAGAACACTTTTATTTCCCTTTCTTTTGGTTCCCATTGGAATCTGTGTGTTGGGGGGACACTGGAGGAACTTATCATGAGCAGATGACTGGGACGTGTCAGGAAGAGGCAGCGGATTGCAGAAGGAGACCTGCACGTGCCTTTGGGAGCCCATGGGAACAGTTGGCCGGTGATGCTTCCACTCTGGGCTCCACCTCACAAGGGCAGTGCTCAGACCTACCTCAGGGGGTGCATCGAAAGTTTCCACCTCGACCTCTGTTGAGTTGGTCTTGTCTGAAGCCTGCTGGGATTTTCCACCATCGGTCTTATCATCCTTGTCTTTACTGGAGCCTTTGGAAGACTTGGAGTCTTTGTCCTTAGAAGACGACTTGAGCTCCTTGAATGCCTTGGAAAACTTAGATTCCTGTGCCCCTCCTGAGAGGATCTCCACAGCAATTTCCACCAAGATTCTGCCCCTGAACGACACACCTTCTCCAAAGCCTTCATTCAGTTCCTGGTAGTCATCCATCAGACTGTGGTTCCTGGGTGAGCCATACAGGTTAATCCAGGCAGGTCCAAAGGTCGGTAGAAAGCCTACAAAAACCAAGCTTTAGTTGCCCGGTAAAGCAAGTTGATTATTTCTTGCTTTATGAACATTGTGCATGCCTGTGTAGAATGTAAAATATACAGAAAAAACAAGAGAAAATATTTATAGAATATCCCATCCCCCAAAGAGCCACAATTGCCATTTTGCTATATTTGCTGTATTTCTTTCTAGTCCTTGCATGCACATGTTTAAACCTGTTCACAGCTGTAATGATACTATGAATGCCCACATGCATCGCTGTCGGTTCATTCACTCATCTAATATTTATTGACTCCTAACATGTGCCGGGCACTGTGTGGGTGCTAAACACAGAGCCCAGCGGAGAACAGAGCAGAAAGGAGTATTAAACAGTAAATATCCGTAAGTGCTAAGAAAGAGATTCACCTTGCGTTTCAAGAACAAATAAAACAGGCTGATGAGGCATGGAGAGGAATCAGGCAGAGAGAGAGAGATTTTATCCCAAAGGAGGGTCAATTTTAAGAAGCAGAGATATTGTGTTAAAAGGGATAAAAAGATTTTATGGCCCCTGATGTCTAATTTTGAAAACACTTTTATACCTGTCTTTGAATACCATCAAGATGTTCCTGGAAAGTTGGAGTAAAACATGTTAACGTCGAGTTGAGAAATTCTGAAGGTGGGTGGGGTGTGTGTTCTGCATAAAACAATCCCGTGGCAAACCCTTCCAGGATATGGAGACTTAAACAATGGGTATTTATTGAGGCTCTTCTATGGTGTCACACTGTGACTGGCAAAAAAAAAAAAAACCATGTAAACCTTGTCTTCTGCTTAAGCTAAGCCTTCCGTATATACGTGCATATATACACATACACAGACATATATGTGCATAAGTATATTTATCAATTAACACAGATTTGTAATGCAGAGAAAGATTGCCTTGGGATTTTAAGTATGGAGGGGTTTGGGGAGATATTTAGAAAGTTATCACCGGCTCATTTAGGTTTTGTAAATAAAGAGTAGAAGTCCTTTCTCCTGACTGATGGATTAGCTGGGACTCTCTATTCCCTCCCTGGCTTTCTCAATGCACAGTCAGCAGCACCTTCCTGCAATACTTCTGACCATGCGCTCCTATTACTGAGCTGGGGGCATGGTATTTTGGGACCATTTAAACACGTTAAGACCATTCTTAGCTTGTGAGCCATACAAAGATATTTGGCAGGCTGGATGTGGCCCATGGACCATAGCCTGTCAACATCTGATCTAATCTAAACCCTTCATTTTTCATTTAAGATACCTAAGGCCCAAAGAGAGGGAGTGACTCCTCAAGGCCACACAGCAATGTTCGTGGAGACCTGGGACCAGGACCAAGCCTCCTGGCTCCCACAGCCCGGCTCGACCTACTGCCCTAAACCCACACCACAAACCACACAGAGCTTACAAGTGCCTACCACGCCGCCTGCTCCAATCCTCTTGTTTTAAGGACGAGGGCTTCAAACCAATTATTTTGTGGCCTCATTTCCAAGTCAGACAGATGAGGCTTTACCTCTATCTCCGTCCTGTTCACTGGAGATTTTCTTCAGGTCGATGAAATGGGTGGCCAGTGCGACATCATTCACGCTGCCTTCATCCCACACCTGGAGTTTTACCCTCCGACACAAAGGAGGGAACATTTCCTTGAAGACCACCTGTTCGTGCCACACAGGATCAGCACAGTTCTTCTGCACTGTAGTTCGCCCCTAAAAACAAAGCGAGCAGGATGTGAGCTGTTGAAGGAAATGAAAGATGTCACTGACCTGACCTGACTTCAAGCCAACTGGCAAACCAAGTTGCCAGACATAATGAACCTGCTTCCACCCGATACCCATGGAAATATGTTGTACCCAGGAACATTACAGTAGCCTCCCCTTACCCACAGGGGAATGGATTCCAAGACACCGGTGGATGCCTGAACCCACAGACAGAACCTGAGATGCACTCTTTTTCCTTTATGTACGTACCTATGATAAAGTTTAATTTATAAATAAGGCACGGTAAGGGATTGCCAACAATAACTGGTAATAAAATAGAACAATTAAAACAATATACCCTAATAAAAGTTTAACATAGATCTTAGCAACTTCAGCGTACGATTTCTTTCCTTTTAGTATTAAGTCAAGAACTTTCAACTTTCGCTTAAACACTTTATAGCTTCTCTTTGGTGTATCCGAATTGCCAGGATCACTGTTCCTGCATCCAAAGGCCATTATTAAGTAATATAAGGCTATTTGACCTCAAGTACTGCCGTAACACCACAGTGGACCTGATAACGTGGCCAGCTACTTAAGTGACCAACAATAGACAGTGTGGATACACCGGACAAAGGGATGATTCACATCTGGGTAGGATGGGGCAGGATAGCACGAAATTTCAACACGCTATTTGGAACACTATGCAATTTAAAACTCATTGATCATTTATTTCTGGAATTTTCCATTTAATAATTTCAGGCCATGGTAGACCATGGGTAACTGAAACCACAGAAAGCAAAACCACAGATAAGGGAGGAATACTGTGCTGACATCCTACCCCGCACCAGACACCATGCCAGGCATCAGGGACAAAGGGAGTAATGGTGGGTCCTGGCCTCTGGGAAGTCCTTGTAATCACAAGATTACAAGATCAAGCCAACATGCATGTTATGAACATAACTTGTTCCATGCATCTCTAGGAATGCAGCAGATATAGTTAGACCCTGAGTTTGTGTCTTATAAAAAGGCTTTTATAAGGGCTTTGTGCACTTCCCCCATCTGGACCTCAGTTTCCTTGTCATAAAAATGGAGGCGACGTTCTATAGGACTGTCAAGGGGTTCAGGTAAAAAATACTCCAGTGTTCACCCTGCCAAGAGGAGGGTTAGGGTAGCATATATTGTAAGGATAGAGACACCATATGTGCCAGCTGAAGCTTCAACGTCCAGCCAACAAGGATTAAGCTGTGACCATGTGCTTAGGCCCTGGTACTTCCAATGGCTCTTGAGTAGGGAACAACAGAGAACAGAGATGTCCAGGCTTACAGAGGACAAGGACTACTCGGGAAGCCCGGGAAGCAGGTTGGGAGGCAGATGGCAATGCTACAGAGCCTGGGTAACAGCTCGAAGAAGTAGCCAGAGGTGAGGAAGGAGGTCTGTCTGCCTAGGCCCTAAACCATAATACCCCATAGTTCCTCTCTATGATCTCAAATAGAGAGTAAGTGGGTCACCCTCCCACTTACCTGCCACGTGATTCAATGCCTTTTGTGACAAGCTTTCTCCTGCAGGGCACTTCCTAATTTTTATTTTAACTTAATTTCATTTGACTAGAAATGTCCTGGGGAAAGAGTGGAGTTCTGGCCTGGGTTTGCCGTTGTTGGTGACGATGTTTCCTTACCATCTGCCCAGCAAAGGAGACCTCCACGAAGGGGTCCACAAGGTCCTTATTGTCACCCACAAATGCTTTGGTGACGTTCGCCATGATGCTGGAGTTCATTTTAGGCAACCCCTCTGCTTTGTAGAGTCTCACATAGAATCTGGCCCAGGGTCTCTCTGATGGAAACCCTTGAGGGATCAAGAGGTTCCTTGAGGGGGAACAAAAACAAAAAATAAAAAGCTCTCTCACTTGAAAGAACAGAAAAAGTGGAAGCAATCTGGACGTAGAAAGAAGGATCCTGATATAGGAGAAAATACTGAAAAGATCAGGATTCATCGCTAAAACGAGTTTTCTTTGTGGTGTAAGTGGCAGCAAAGGATATGAAAACAGTGAATGCAAACTTATTCCAGTCCTCGAATTATAGAGTAAACACCATCTTCCACACTGCACCTTAAAAGAAGTGCATTAAGTCTTCCCATTTCATAAACCAGTGGTTGAAAGTATAATTCCTTCAAAGAAAAATCAACCAAATCCAGATAAATAGGAAAAACTCAAGAACAGTTTATCTCTATGGGGAGACAGGCTGTCCTTGTCCTAGAAGCTGATCTCCCAAAGGCTAGTGGCACTGCTGATAAGACACATCTTGGTGCCTCTGAGAGAGTAGAATCCCAGGTGGACAAGGCACGAATTTGGCAATTCTCATGTACCCACCAGGAAAGGGAGGGAGGGAGGGGAAAGACAGATCAACTTTGGGCATATCGTTCATTTGTCTTGAGTGGCCCTGGATGGACCCGCCTCACTTTTCTATTTGCTCCTCGGCATCGGAGGTTTTGGGGTTGGTCTTTAAGATGTCGCCTCTCCCAGTCACGCTGATGTCACACTTCAGGTACCCCTTCATGCCCGTCCTGATGTCGCCAGGGTCTGTGAGCAGGGCCCACTTGTCACAGAACTGATGACCTGTAAAAGCGTCCTGACAGCTCAGATACCCTGCACGGCTGGACCCAGCAGGTGCAGCCAGTTCCATCCCACACGCAAGGCCTCCCAAGCTCTATTCCCTGGAGGGGGCAGCTCATCAGGGTATTCCCCAGCCTCGTGCTGCCTCCTTCCGCTCCTCCCCTCCTTCCCTCCTCTCCTTTTGTTCCCACCTTCTTCTCTGTCTTTCTCTCCAACCTGCCACAGGTATTTGGAAAGCCTCCAACCCAGTGCTAATTGCCTGGACAGGTTCCTAGCTTTGACAGGCTATGAACGGCTATGACAGGACATGAATGGAGTAGAGAAGTCAGTACTATTTCACAGGCTGTAAATGTGACTCATGGATCTTTTTGTTTGGCCTACACTGTCAATCCAAACTTTAAAATCTCTTACAAAATCTAGACTTCTGGCTTATCTGAAAAAAACCGTTAGATCTGCCAATACAGAATGCACATTTCCACATGTCAGCAGGTGGTAAAGAAGCTGAGTAGCCACTGTGGGTTGTGAGCCCTCCTGTTCCCCACAGCCTGAAGCACCCCTTAACATATTAACCCACTGCACTCCCAAGGCCTGGCCCCCTGGGCTCATGTGAGTTGCAACTACTTTTGAAGAGAAGGGGTCTCATAAGAAAAGATCTGTATTTGTTGATGGCCCCATTACTTATCCACTCCCGACCTTGGACAAATTACCTGCCTTCTCTGAGTTTCACTTTCTATAAATCAGGGATAAGAATTATCATAGCAAATCTTTATATGGCATGCAACAACCCCAGAAAGGAGGCACTATTTTTATCTTCATTTTCTCAGTTGAGAAAACTGAGGTGCAGAGAAGTCAAGTCATTTGCCCAAGGTTGCACAACCAGAAACAGCAGGGTGGAATTTGAAGCCAAGCCATCTGGCTCCACAGGGGTGCCAACGTGGCTCAGTCATTTAAGCGTTCGACCTTGGCTCAGATCATGATCTCGCAGTTGGTGGATTTGAGCCCCGCATCAGGCTCTGTGCTGACAGCTCAGAGCCTGAAGCCTGCTTCAGGTTCTGTGTCTCCCTCTCTTTCTCTCTCTCTGTCCCTCCCCTGCTCACGCTCCTTCTCTGTCTCCCAAAAATGAATAAACATTAAAAAAAAAGTTGAAGCTATGCCATCTGGCTCCAGAGTCCAAATGTGGAACTCCTGTGTGTCACCTTTCCTGTGTCTGCCGCACAGCAGTAAATGAGATCGAATTTGTTGGCGGGAGAACTGTTCAGAAATATGGACATAAAAGACAATTTTGCAATTAGACTGTGAACTTTGAGGAAAAGAGCCAGGTGTTGCTCCGATTGTGTAATTGGTGTTGATACTGTTGAATGAATGGGTCAGTGTCATACTGTTCAATGAATGGGTCAGTGGACGGGCAAATGAATGAGTTGACCTCCAGGTGTGGTAAACTGGAGATGAGTAAGGGAGAGATGGGGAAGCAACGCTTTCTTACCAGGTTGGTTGTACACAGTCCCCAGGTCTACTTTGAAGGAACCGATCAGTATGCTTCCTATCAGCTTGTGGTGAAAGACCTGAGGAGAGATGGAGCAGTGAGTCCGGCCGCACTAGATTTCTCTTTGAGGATAAATCTGTGAAATGGGTCCGTGATACCTCAGCGAGGATTCTAGACCTTGACGCTTGTCTGACCTTCACTCATCTGGAGCACAATGACATTTGGTCATCAAGTGAAAAGGGCATCCAGAAGTTATCTCACCTGTACCTGTTCCTCCTGGCAGGTTTTCAGCTAGGACAGCTAACAAATCTCACTGTCTTGAAAAGTATTTTTTTGAGCCAAAGTAAGCTCTAGTACAACCCATCTCTGCCTTTTGAAACTCTACGCATCCTGCAATGTCTAGAGCAAATATTACCTCCTCCAAGCAGCCCTCCCTGATCCCCCTCAGCTGAAAGTCCTCTTTCTCCCCTAAACTTCCATAACACTCTGCTCACAGCTTGCTTGGAGAACTCATCACATATTGCTTTGAGAAGTACAATAGTCAGAACAAGGGAGGTGGTCATCCTCAATATTTTATCTGATCAGAAGTCAGCAGGGTACCTGGCTGGTTACAGCAACACACTGTAATGCAGTGCTATCAAGATGCAGAAGTTCTAAAGGAAAGCAGCAGAGCTGGTACCGGGTCCAGGAGGCACACTGAATGGGAAACTACTGAAGAAGCAGGAGCAATTGAACCTTCAACTCAGAAAAGAGAAAACTGGGGGTGTGGAGAAGGGGTAACGGTAACTTAAATGTTTTCCAATCTTGAAAATCCTGCCATCTATAATACGGAGTAAGTTCCCCATGTGGTTTCCAAGTCACAGAAGGAGAGACTCAGCTCACTATAAGGACGGCTTCTATAACAGAACTTTCTGGCAATGAATAGGTTTTTCTGGAGATAGTGACCTCCCATCACTGGCTATAACCACGCAGTGCACCAAAACCCCATGTCATGGAGGTGGTGAGAGGGATTCCTACTAGTTAGACTAGATGGCCTCTGGGCTTCCTTCTATGACATTCTGAGTTTCATAAATCAAAGACAGTTTCCTACTTTCTCCTACCCACCACATGCATGGCCTTGTTCATCATACGTGTTCAATAAACATTCGGTGAATTAATGAATGATTCACTGACTGAATGATGTATATGAATAGGAGACTTTTGTGGTTTCTAAGCTCCCTTTGGCAGAGGCAATAAGAATAAATCAATTCAATGGACTTCAGGAAATGAAGAAATGACAGCCCTTCCCATCTCTCTTTCCACCCTTGCTCCCTGGCCCAAACTTTACAAGCGAGTTAAGATAACTGAGGGGAAGGGAAGACAGCTGGGCTCCAGGGGAGGAGTTATTTAAGGCCATGCATACAAAGCTCACTCCAAACCTCCTATGCTTACAGTTGCTAATGTGGCTTCCCAAAGGCCCAAGCAAGAACACAAGCCTGACTCAGGCTCTCTTGTCAGGTCAAAGGCATCTGGGTCCCTGTGGGCTTGATGGGATGATGGGAAGCAAGAGCCTGTTTAAAGCGTCTTTAAATAACACAGGAGGCCTCTTCAAATCATCCATCCACCCAGGCTTAGGGCCAGGGAAGCCTGGTGTGGTCAAGCATTAGATTACCAGGACTTCAGGGAGTGGCACACACAGACTGCTGGGGCCTTGCATGCCAGGGGCCACTTGTCAAGGGAAGATGGTCTTTAGCACCACCAAGGTCTGTCACAGCCTGGCCATCCCAATAGCCCCTGCTTACTGCACTCCCTCCTTCGTCCCCCGTGTTCAATGTTGTTGGGGCACATTGACTTTTAGTTCATGGACTAGCCAAAAACTTGTATTAAACACTCCCCTCCAAGGGAGTTTTCCCTGTAAAATCTTTGGTGTCTGTCCCTAAGGGTCATCCAGGGAGCCCAAAGTATTCTCTTCTTCCAAGCTAGAGGAACAAAGATAGGCAATACTAGCTTTGGTCCTCGGTCTAAAAATCCACTGTCCTACAGACAGTCATGACCCTTATCTATGCTACGGTATAAAAATCTAGCTAGTCACTGTTTGTCTGAAATGTAGACAGTTCCTTAGGACCCACCTACACTGCCCATCTCACAGATGGTCGCCTGAGCTATGCAATGTAACAAAGTCTTAGGCCGTGCCCCGGGTCCTGAAATATCTTCTGCAACACTTGTCCTCATGCCTGAAATTCACATTAAGAATGTTTGGCTCTTGACAACTTTTCATTCTTCAAGAGTCACATTCTTCAAGTGCCCCTGAGAAAGAGAATATAATAATTCCACTATTACCTAAGACTTAATGCAGTATTTATATATGTTATACATATAATACTGTGCATATATATAATATCAAATATATGGTGTGATACAAATAGAATGGAATAGAATAGAATAGAATAGAATAGAATATGTGGGTGACAAGGACAGGCAAGGAAGTCTCTGAGACAATTTTTGCCATCTTAAAATTCTGATTAGAGTTGGTGTCACTGGAGGAAAACATTTCCCCATTCTCCACACTTCTTGCATTGTCACATAAAGTACGGGGTCTGTCCTTTTGGAACCACTAGGAGGAGAGCACTAACCTTTGTCCCACCCACCCCGCCTCTCTCAGGGATGCATAACCATGCTACCCTCTTCTTGGGAGAAGTAGTGATTTCTCAGAGGGGCGAGATAGATGCAGTCTGCCACCCGCTGGTCTCTCTGTCTCTTCAGTGAGTGGCATGAGGTTGGCATGAGTTCCGTCTGGCCCCCATGCTCTCTCATTTGGGTGAGTACGGCTTCGGCACGGGCACCTTCCCTTCCCATTCATGCCCTCCGTGTGGTGGACCACCTTCGTAAGGCATCGTTGGCTAGACCAAGAATCTTCTCTATCTCTGCTGTTTAGACATGATCTGTGGAGGCAGGTCATTCTGCCTCAGGGCTTCACTCCGCAGGGCTGAGGAAGGGTCTATGCAGCAGACACGACCCCACATGAGCAGGTCCTAAAGTCTACTCTCAGGCAGCTATGAAGAAGCCTAATGGCAACCACTTGCTCCAAATCACATTCTCTGATCCAGCATCACTGATATATGTGGTTCCTTCCTGATGCTTTTTCCTACTTCTCTATTTATTACCAACTACATGTGGGGAGTGCTGTGATTAATTAGCATTAGTGTGGATATCATCCCAGGAAAGAGACACTCACATTTCATTTCATAAAAAGAAAGAAATCAACTCAAAATGGCAATCGTAAAGATGGCCGTTGAAGCATGTATTTCACATTCCCACATTAGTAAACTCCACAATTCAATTCATGATGGCTTCAGCATAGCTTATAGCTTGTTTCCAGGAAGCACAGATTTCCTTGAAGAGGTTTTCCTTCCCAAATTCCTCCACACTAGTTATTTCATGTTCTATCCTGTTGGTTTGGAACTCACCAACCCACACTCACCCCTCCCAAACCTATTCACCCCTACACAGGCTGAGCTGTTCTAGAGAGTTCCCAATGCCTACAATCTTTTCCATCACCCCGCCCCTCCATCACCAATGATACACTTACTGAGATTTTGATGATCTTGTCAAAAAGATGCACTTGGGGTCCAATGAAGTCGAAGACAAAGTACTATGAAACATAAAATTCATTTTGACCATAAATTCCAGACTTGCATCTAAAAACCTTATTACTGGAGTAGTTGTAGATTTCTATCATTCTAACCAATTGCTGCATGGTCGTCAGTGGCATGAATATACCATCAGTTGATTGGTCATCTCCTATTTAAGGTCACCTAAATTCTTTTTAATTTGTTTTCAAATGCAAAAAAAAAATGCTCTCACCCCACACTTGCCCAGGATATAGGTGATTTTTCCTCTAAAATGGACATGAAAAGTGGAATTGTTGGGTCATAGCTTATGTGCATGTGAATTTCTAATAGATAGTGTGAAATTTCTTTCCAAAGGGGCCAAGCCATTTTATATTCTCACTGCCAGCATACAAAAATACCATTTCTCCAGAACCCTGCAAACCCTTTATATCATCAATTCTCTTAAATTTTTTGCCTATTAATAATGATGGATAAAAAATCATATCTCAATGTGGTTTTAATTTGGGGTGAACTTGATTAAAATCTAATTTCCTCAGGATTTTGCAGTTTCAAACATTGCTGTGATATTCCCAAGATTGACCAGGAAGAGTATGAAAAGAAATTATGGACAAGGAAGACTTCTAATTTTAAGAAAGTGTTTGAATTTTATTTTTTCTAACGTTTATTTATTTTAGAGAGAGGGAGAGAGCAGGAGAGGGGCAGAAAGAGAGGGAGACAGACATATCAGTGCAGAGCTCGACGCAGGGCTTGAACTCACGAACTGTGAGACCATGACCTGAGCCAAAATTGAGAGTCAGATGCTGAACCGACTGAGCCACCCAGGCGTCCCAAAAAAGTGGTTAAATTTCAGAGTCGAAGAAATTAGACCAGTCTCTATATTCTACAGACAAAGGAAGACTGAAGCCCAAAGGATTTAAAAGACATGCCTAGATTCAGACAGCTGGTTATTGATGGACCTGAGAGCTCGGCTTATTTCTCCAGAAGGTATCACACAAGGGGTTCAAGTACTAGATATTTCACTGTTTGAACTTCACCGAGCACCTCCCAAATGTGAAGTTGTATTCTCCTAAGATTTAGAACACTGGGATGGTGTCTCATTGTGGGTTGTGTCTTTTGGGGGACTAGTTGGGGTGAGGGAGGCAGGGCCAGAAAGTTGCTTTTTATATGTTTTTGAGCTTCGTTGTGGAGAAATAACACAAGGGCCTTAGAGATGGACAGGACAGTAGTAGGAATGGGAGAGCTCTCTGCTCACAGCCTGCTTTTACAGGGCAAAACAGAAAAACCAAAATGTGGAAAGTGAAAAATGCCATCACACGCCATAATAAGAGACCTTCAAAATGGTGGTCCTTAGATATCAATGACAGGTCACATTACATTCCATGTCTTCTGTTTAAGAAAATGGGAAAATACATATGACATTTCAGGAAGTTTTTCATATATATATATATATACACATATGTGTGTATATACATATGAAACTTTTAAAGAGTTTTATTGTTCAGAATTTCTTTTATGTGGAAAACTCAGATGAAATTTCTCATTTTGATGTATGAGATGCTGTGGGTTCCTTGGACCAATAAATTAGTTCCAATGTTTATTGCTTTCTGCTGCATTTCACATTTCAAACTCAATTGCCTCACACAGGTTCCCTAGACCTTTGAGCCACACACATTTTTATAGCCGGAAAATATTCCCTAGCCACTATTAACTGGTTCCTTCAACATCTGGTGGCCTTTGGCTTGAAAATTAGAGGCAAAAGCTGTAACAAAGGTTTTTAGTTCAACTGTACCAAAAGTTTTTACTTCAACTTCTATATTTTTACTTGAGTGTCTACTGATTGCACTTGGTCCCAACTTAATGTAATTTAGATCCAGGACTTGTATGCATAAAGAAAATACTAATTACAGCATTTAACAAACCTGTAGAGCTTTGCAGTTTTAAAGCATTTTCATACACATTATTTCATGTCCCATCCATGCTAAAAGTTGTTATGGAGTTGGGGGTAGAACAGGAAGGAAATAACTCATGGTAAAAGGCTTAGAGACAGAGTGATGGATGACAAGGAAAGCAGTTAACAGCTCAAATCCGATTTGCCCATTTTCTGTTGATTTCATTACCAACGGTCTCCCTTTTCAATTACTATTCCCATTAGGGAAATAATCAAGAGTTCGCTGCATTTTTTTCGTAATTCGTGGTGTCAAAATGACTATGGGGAAATAGGCACTCTTGTGCACTGTTAGTTGGAGTATAAATTATTACCTCTTTGAGGGCAATTTTGTGATATCAAAATTCTTTTTTTTTTTTTTTAACGTTTATTTATTTTTGAGACAGAGAGAGACAGAGCATGAATAGGGGAGGGGCAGAGAGAGAGGGAGACACAGAATCTGAAACAGGCTCCAGGCTCTGAGCTGTCAGCACAGAGCCCGACGCGGGGCTCGAACTCACGGACCGTGAGATCAGGACCTGAGTCGAAGTCGGACGCTTAACCGACTGAGCCACCCAGGCGCCCCTCAAAATTCTTAATACGCATATTCTTTGCCCCAGTTATGCCATATTAATGTGAGTGTAAGTAGTAGCCGAAAGATGAAAAAAATTAATATCCATCAATGAGAGATTGACTGGTTTAGAAAATTATGGTGTATCAATGCAATGGGAAACTACACCAATGAGGGGAAAATGAGACTGAACTATATGTCTTGATATTACCTCTAATATCATCTAAAATACATTGCTTTGTGAAAAGATCAAGGTCCAGGACAGTGTGGACAGAATGCTACCATTTGGTTATAATATTTATTTGTACTCGCATCCATGCCTGGGATATCTCTGGAAGGGTACACAAATGCCTGGTGAGGATGGCTGCCTCTAGGGCAGGAGGAAGGGGGTTAAGGGATCAAAGATCAGAGGGATGCATATTCTTCATCATATATCATTTTATACTCTGTATATTTTACCACTTCTTTTGCTGTGTAATCTTTTTATTAAAAAAAAATTATTCAGGGGCGCCTGCGTGGCGCAGTCGGTTAAGCGTCCGACTTCAGCCAGGTCACGATCTCGCGGTCCATGAGTTCGAGCCCCGCGTCGGGCTCTGGGCTGATGGCTCAGAGCCTGGAGCCTGTTTCCGATTCTGTGTCTCCCTCTCTCTCTGCCCCTCCCCCATTCATGCTCTGTCTCTCTCTGTCCCAAAAATAAATAAACGTTGAAAAAAAAAATAAAATTAAATAAACAAATAAATAAATAATTCAGTGTGTAGAATACTTAGAAGCCTCCTGTCTCTCTTTGATGCTTTCCGCTCTTTGATGTCCACAATTTCTGCACTGCTTGGAAAAATATGACTATTTTACTTTCCGATGCAACATGTCTATTTCAAAATTAATAATTAAATTTCTAGGGTCTCTTTCATGAAAAAGAATGTTTATCTTCTTTACAACCAACACTCAATACATTTACTGAATGTAAAACCAGACCTTATAGTGAATGAAGATCATCATATAAGATATAAGAATAAATTTTAAAAAAAGAGACAAGAAAATGGGGTATTTCGAAAACACAGCAATGAATTTAAAATCAGTGGGAATTCCTCACCTCTCCTTTCCATGCTCTTTTTGTGAAAACTCTATGGGGCTGTCTGCAAGGAGCTCAGAGAATTTTCCAGGGCTTAGATGAGTGGTGGGAAGCAGTGAGGAGGGACACAGTTTTTCTATTTGGCTAAAGAATACCCCAGATGGCAGTGCAGGGAGTGTTGGTGGAGAGGATACTGGTGACCTCCGTGACTTACTTCATTGTAAAATGGGCTGTTGGTTCCTTCCTTCACGGTGCTCTGCTTCTTCTCATCCCCAACCTCAATGATCACAACTGGATCAATGTTCTCACCCACCAGCTGGCGGGCCTCAATGATGGTGATGGCAATCTACAACACAAAGTAGCAGATATGCACTCTGGACCTTGCTGTTCATTCACACGAGAAGACACAGGACAGACTGTCACTTACTTGATAGTTTTGGGATCTGATCTCCCCATCATGGATCTTAGCCGACAGTTTTGATCTATTAAAAGAAAGTTTAACGTATTTGTTTCATTAAATAAGAACATACTTGGGATCCATAAGCCTTGATAATATTTTCCCAGGTACTTCTAAGTGCTTTTACTTATACTGTATCACATATTCTCTCTCCATCTCTGGAAGAGACAAAATGTAAATGAACAAGTGACTCAACCTCTCTCTGACTCAGTTACTCCATCTTAAAAATGAAGCTAATAATAGCACTTACCGCATGAGATAATGGCTACAATTAAATGATATAATGCATGTAGAGGTTTAACCCAGTGCTTGGTGAGAATAAGTGTCAACTCTTATTGTGCATATGATCATCAGTATCATTTATTTTTGGTTTTACAAAATGAGAAACTCAGATGCCTCAGCAAGTCAGTAGCACAGCTGGGTCTGCATAAAGATCTCCCTTATTTCCTGTCCAATCCTATCCACAGGACCCCTTTGCCATTTATAGTAGGTAAAAGAATCCTGAGTTTTGTGATTGCTTTTGAAAGAACTGGTAAAAGAGAAAATCGGAAGGAGCAACCCAGATGCCAAGCCAGTGAGATTTCACATTCCAGGGGATTTCATTTATCTGGACTGTCGTAAGGAATTAGAAACAGATGCACAACACCTGGGCATTTAGAGATTGGATAACAGTAGAAAGAGGTGACGGATCCCTGTGGTCACCAAGGCAGCAACGGGTGGGAAATGAACTGAGCTTGAGTTCCTATTGGATTTTATTCTCCTGCTTTCCAACAATACCATCTTGCATTTGACTTCATTCCATTTCCGCCGATTACAACTGAGTCCAGTAGAGAACAAAGAAGGCTAGTAAAAATCCCAAAGCTTTAGACTCAGACTGATCTGAATTAAAATATTTATTTTTCCCAACTTTGTGAAGTTACCCTTAATTTCCTCACCTGAAAATGGACATAATAATTCCTACCATGTAGTGTTGTTCTGAGGCTGAAAGGAGATAATGTATGTAGGGAAGAGTACATAGCAAAAGGTATGTATGTTCATTAATAAAATGGCAAATTCGCATTGATCATTTACTGTGGGAAAGCTCTGTGCTGGTCTCAGAGAAAAAAAAACAGATGAATGAGCCATCATCCTGGCCGTTACAGAGCTAGCAATCTATCCAAGGGAGAGAGGACCAAAGCACGGCAAGAAAAAACTCTTAAGTGTAAAATGTGTTGTAGAAAAAAAAAAAAAACGTGATAGGAGTTCAGAGAAGAAAGAAGTTCCCGAGAGCCCAGGTAAGCAACGAAGAATTCACTGCAGAGGTTGGATGTCAATGAGCATTATCTGGTGGGTAGAATTTCAACTGATGGAGAATGCACTGACCAGGGAAAAAGGAAAAGTCTACTCCCTGTTTCTTTTTCTCCTGCCCTCCTCCATGCGGTGCTGTTATTCTGGTGAAATAAATGGCAAGAGATCCCTTCAAGGATATTTCAAAGTAATTGAAATCCTGAGTCAGGGAGCTTAGGGGGCCATGGTTGTCATGGTGCAGTAAAGGGGGAAGGAGATACCGCAGTGAGTATGTGCATACAAACTTCATGTCTCCTTTAAAGAGTCATCCTCTCAGCTATCACCATCTCTGATTTCCAGCTGTTTCCCAACCCCCTCTACCCACATATCTACTGTGTGCCATCCTGTAGGGCCCAGTAATAACAACTCAGTCTGCCATACAGGGAAGCACTAATTTGCTTTATTGACAATAAGAATTCTGAGTGGACAAAGAAGGGATGGCATGAGGAATTACCATGAGTAAGAAATAGACATAAACAAATATGGTAGACTGAAGGCATTGATAGCCCCAGGTATTAGCTTCCTTGGAACAATGCTCTTTGCCTTCTGACTTGTCCCTCATTCTGACATGGGCTGGACTCGAGACTTGCACTGGCTAATAGAATGCAGCAGAAATGACTCATGCTGATTCCAAGCCTGGGCTCAAAAGACCTTATGTACTCATACTCCTTCTCCCGGAACTCTGCCATCACCACCATCAGACCAAGATCAGACTAGCCTGCTGGAGGATCTAATGCCATATCGAGGGGAGCTCGGTGGTCCCAGATGAAGCAATCTTAGACCAGCCTATTACCAGCCAACACTCAAACTAAAATCAGCAGAGCTACCAAATGACCACACGCACACACATGAGTGTGGATGTGTATCCGTCTAGAGCCAGTAAAACTAACCAAGAAGCCCACAGACTCCTAAGGAGCAACACATTTTTTACTAAGCCTCTGAGTTTTGGAGTGTTACACATCAATTGCTAACTGATAGAGCAAATCACAGGCACGAAGGCCAGTTTGTCCTGACTTTTTGTCGGGTAGTACAAACATTTGGGACAAACACAGAGCTAAGACACCTGGCACCTTGATGAATTAAAGAGCAGGTGAGGGACAGCTCCTGAGTCTGCCTCCTGTTGTTGCTGTCATTGCTGAATTATGAGACCTTAACTCAGGGGATTTAAGAGCAGAAGTTGGTCAAGGTGGGACCCTGGCTTGCTGAAGGCTGACCAGTATCAGGACGCCAGCACTGCCGTGGAGGAAACTGAATACATACAGACCTCTTGTCTTCCTGCCTTAGACCTTTGGCGCCTTGTGACCAGTGATCAGTTATTATTCTCTGTTTCCCAGAGCCTGCAGGGGTTCCTGCACATGGAGGTGCCCAGTAAATGTGTGCTGACTGCCTGCACCAGCACTGTACCTTCTCTTTGGAGGAGCGGCAGGGACAGGGGTCACAGATGCATGACCATAAATTAAATCTCCTCCCAGTCCTTCCTGGTGTGAAGGCCCCTCCTGTGACGCTTCTGCTTCATCCTGGCCATCTAGAGAAGCAAACAAGGAAGAAAACTCTGTCAAATATGATCCACAGTGGTGATCTGAGCCTCAACCGTCCAGCCTTATGCTAATCACCATAAGGGGTACGTGAAGACATTCAGACAGTCCCTGCCAGCGTGCAACTTAACATTTTACTGGCAGAAAAGACAGGCACATACCTTAACTTTTCTAAACAGTAAATTCGTCTTTTATTTCCAAAAAAGAGTAGATTTATATGCATGGTATTATGGAAAGAAAACTGGTATGAATTCAAAAACATGCTTTCAAGTCATGACCTTGCCACAGTGGAATTTCAGACAAGTAATTTATTCCCTCTGAACCTCATCAGTAAAATTTAATGTGCATAAGAATCACCTGGGAAGCTGTTAAAATGCAGATTCTGATTCAGCAGGTCTGGGGTGGAGCCCAAGATTCTGCATTTCCAATAGCAATGTCCCATGTAGATCTGTTCCTGCTGTCTGAGGGCCAATTTTGAGTAGAAAGGTGCCCTAGGTTGAATCATAGTCCCCAAAGATATCGAGTCCTAGTCTCCAGAACCTGTAAATGTTACTTGGAAAAAGGGTCTTTGCAGATGTGATTAAATGAAGGATTTTGAGATGAGGAGATTATCCTAGATTATACAGGTGGGTCCTAATGCAATAATATATATCCTTACAAGAGGGAGGCAGGGAACAGAAGAATGCAATGTAATCACAGGCAGAGGTGGGACAGATGCCCATCATAACCATCAGAAGAACACTAGAGGCAGGAATCAGATACTCCCCAGGGGATGGGGCCCTGCCAATATTTTTATTTCCACCCAGTGATACTGATTTCCAGCCTCCATTACTATGAGAAAATTAATGTGGGTTATTTTAACACACCCAGTTTGTGGTAATTTGTTACAGCAGCCACAGGAAATGAATGCACAAGTGTCTAGAAAATTTAAATGAATAGATAGTAAACATATTCTTTAGATCTCTTCCCCCACTGTGGGATTCTGATTTAATTTATCTGGGATATCACCTGGATGTCAAGATGTTTTAAATCCCCAGGTGATTCCTTTTCTTTTTAAAGTTTGTTTATTTATTTTGAGAGAGAGAGAGAGACAGAGAATCCCAAGCAGGCTCCACACTGCCACTTCGGAGCCTGCAGCAGGGCTCAAACTCACAAACGAGATCATGACCTGAGCTGAGCCACCCAGGTGCACCGCCCCACACGGACCCCAGGTGATTCTAAGGTGTAGCAAAGCTGAGGAACCACCTCTCAGCCAGGTTTTTGGTAAAAAACAGACAGTGTGGAATACTCTCATGCACTAAGAGACTCTGCATGGTGTAGTTCAAAACCCTGGCCCCAAAGGTTGGGTGGAAATCCCAGCCCTGCCACACCCTAACTTGAGGATCTTCTCTCTGCTCTGCTGTCCTCATCTATAAAGCGAGGCAAGGCCAATGTTACCCACCCCACAGAGATGCTTTTTTTTCTATGTTCTTTATAGCACTTTTCTCAACTTGAAATTCAGGTACCTCCTCAGGTCCCAATAGGTAACAGAGGGTGCCCCCAGAACAGAATGATCTGAGGACTTGGTAATTTACACGGGTGTGGGTACAGGAAAATCACAAAGGGTTGTGCAGCTACCTGAGGCTCAGAGCAGCCACACTGTATCTGTTTGGAAGACCCCAAAATGAGGAGAGCAGTTACCAGAACCTGGAAGGAGAGGAAGTCAGGTCCAGCTGGCTTCCCTATAAAGAGCAGCCACCATCCCCTTCGTTGAGGGGCACATCCAACCATGAATCCTGAGCTCACACTCCTCCGTCCTTCAAACTTCCTGCTGGGGCGCCCCATCGGGAAAGGGACCTGGGCTGTGCATCAATACAGGTCAGCCTCCTGGGGCTGAGGACAGGTGGAGAATTGATTTGGAAAGACAAACGGAAGAGTCCTACACAGGGCTAGCCCCTCTCTAATCTATCCGATGTTCACCATCATATAGAATAGAATCTAGCACAGGACCCAACACTCAGTGGAACTTCCATTAGTCTTTCTTGAGTAAATGCATGAATGGAAGATCATGGGAGGTACTCAAAAACTCTGTCGGATAACTAGTTAAAGGATGGGTTAGGATCACTGGAATTTTATGAA
This sequence comes from Prionailurus bengalensis, assembly GCF_016509475.1. Classification (NCBI taxonomy): domain Eukaryota; kingdom Metazoa; phylum Chordata; class Mammalia; order Carnivora; family Felidae; genus Prionailurus; species Prionailurus bengalensis. The sequence continues at coordinate 67,223,455 of NC_057353.1, read as the reverse complement.
ATTAAGATATAGCCACTATGCCTCAAATACACAGACCTGAGACCCACTGACTCTGAGAATCTCCAAATGCTACATCCAGAAGAGCCTAACTTTCCAGGATAGGCCCAAAAGGAAAGACCAAAGTGTACTCAGTTCTATGGACTTTGTTTTGTCAGTCTCCCACAGGGCAAGCCCCTAGTCAGCAGGATGAATGCTATTTACTTTCTAGGAAGGGTCTGATTCTTCTCTGCCCTGTTTGCTTTCTGGGCTGACAACTCTAATTAGAATGAGCCATAGGAGCCAGCTTCTCTGAAATGCCTGAGGTTGACTGCCCTAAATCTCCACCACCTTGTTCTTTCCTTCCCTACGTGGTCATTATAGGCTCCTAACTGGAGGCTGACCCATGGAATAGGAAAACCCAGGCCCGTGTATAAGATTGACCTAGGCTCAGGAGCTGGCTTCTCCACTTATTGGCTGTGTGACTTTGGGCAAGCACTCACCCTCTCTGAACCTCTATTGTAAAATAGGAGCAAAAGAACCTACATTTCAGAGTCATGAATGATGCATGTCAAATAAAAAGCAGCAGGGACTTGTTAAATGTGTCATAAATATTATTTTTCGTAACATCGTGAAAGTAAGGGACTGTCTCATTCAACCTTGTGCCCCAGGACCACAATTTCAAAGACACCAGGAAAGACCTAAAAGCCTTTTCTACCTACTCCCTGATACCTTCAATTTGACTGAACAGACAAGTATTTCGTTAAGCTTTAAGTCCTGTCCCCACTTAAAATGCCTCTCCCATCCCATCCCAATGGGTCCCTCCAAGGAGACGAGAGGGGTGAAGACACAGCAGACCCACTGCACCATTTGGGCTCGTAAATGTTCCAGAAAGCTAGCCTCACGCTGGGTGTTGTCAGGGCCACTCAGCAGAAGTCTCCGGAAGACCACCTGTCCATCGGAAGCAGTTAATCCTATTTGACTCAACAAACGTGTGTCTACCTGATGCCAGGCCTGGCCCCACCGGTACGTATGGTTCACACTGTAACTTGGGGATTTATTTGTTCTTTCGAAGAAGCAAGCCGCCCATTCTGAGGGCGAAAAGTCCGACAGCCAGGACGTGCATCCCAACGCCACTGCTTCCTGGTTCTGGGCTCCCAGCCTGAGAGGCTTGCGGGGTCTGTGCCTCCACATAGGGTCCTGTGATCCGAAGGACCTTGTCACACTGAGCTCAGCACTGTGCTATTGCCATCCACAAACTCTTAATTTCTTAGCAAGGGCTTTGCATTCTTATTTTCCACTAGGCCCTGCAATTTCTGCCGCTGTCCTTCCCATACTTTACTTACTCTCTCTGCATCTCTGCAACCTCATTTGTAAACCTGGGATAACAACACCCACTGGTAAGATGATGGCAGGGTCAAATGAGACCATAAATGCAGAGCCTCCCCCGTAGCAGCTGCTGTCCTCACTCTTATTTTTGAAATCTCACTGGATCCTCCCCATGGTGTGTGAGGTCAGCCCAGCAACCCACATCGTGCCCGCTTGACAAAGGAAGAAACAGAATCAGAGCTGCGCAGTGGCTTATCCTGGGCTACAGAGCAAATGAGAAGAGAAGCAGGAGCTTGGACCTTGTCACCGCCTCTCCTTGGGGTCCCCTTCCATGGCCCAGCAGGTGTCCGCCCCACCCCTGTTGGGCCCAATGACCAGGTGACCAGCAGCACTGGGGTGGATTGCACCTGTGACCAGCAGGGCCTGAAGACCCAGCAGGTAGCACACCCCCCACCTGGCTTCCACGCTTCCACGGAGGGACAGCTCCATTCTCAGCCAAGGAGGTGTCAACTCTATGAGACCTGTAGGCTCCCAATGCCAGGGTAGTGCATTTCCCCCCACCCCCAAAAGCCTCACCTTGAGCAGCCTTATTGGCTAGGGTTAACCCCTTCTCTGCTTTCTTCTTCTTCTTCTTCAGCTTGAGCCCAAACATCCCCTTTCTGAAAAGAAGAAGAAAAACTAAACAACATTGTAACAGTAACTTCAAGTCATTCAGACATATTAGGAGAAAACACACACACACACACACACACACACACAGGGTTTTCCTGGAAGCCGACCAGCCTCCTCTTCTCCTCTTTCACCCTGGTGGATGAGGATCAAAAGACAAGTCAGGAAGAACCAACAAGCTCTTCAGACAGCTCTACATTTGCAGAAACCATGAAACCTCACCAGAAATCATGAGGTCCACCTAGAACTTAAATGACGCAGAATATGAATACTAACACCACCGGCTGGTATTTCACCATTTCTCCTCACTTCCCTGTACCCGGCACTCAAAAATGAATGACATCACTTAGCCAACACAGCAACCCCCCTCTCACCCATCTTACAGATGAAGAGCCAAGGCCCAGAGAGGGTAGGTAGTATTTCTAAGGTCACACAGCTCTGAGCATCAAAGCTACCCAAACCCAGGTCTGTCTGATTTCAGAACCCAGACTAGAGCCAGTGGGCGGCCTGAACAGGTTTCCCTGAGCAGAGTGAACATATTCTCCAGAGCCACGCTCCCATACTATTTCCAAGGTCAAGACCCTGTGAGGTCCCACCACAAGTGCACAGCTCAGCTGACACTGATGGTGTGTGCCTGGAATATTAGCTTCTATTATTACTGTCATTATTAGCTGTGAGCGGAAGCTACTTGGGGCCTCCCTCTATCCCAGGAAAGAGCCCTGCTTCTCCATCTTAACATACAATAGAAGCATTCTGGACACTCCTCCTGAGAGAGCCCTTTCTGGAGTTGAGGGGGACCGAACACAGGACAGTACAACGATGGACCCAGTTCAGAGGGAAGTCCTGGCCCTGAGTCAGGCAGGCTGGTGAGCTGGCCCCCCCAGAGGACAGAGAAGGAAGAAAAAGGGCAGAAAGGAGAAGGGAGGGGAGAGCAGCAAAGCCTCCCAGGGAACATCCTGCAGTCCTGCATGTGAAGAGAGTGGAGGGCCATCAATGACGTCCAATGTGCTGCTCGTGTGGGTAGGACTCGCGAGGAGCTCAGAGCAGGGATTCCACATCAGACTGTCTGGGTTCTAGTCCCGGTGCTATCTGTGCAGGCTGACCCTCTCTGCACTTTAGGGCCCTCACGTGTGAGACAAGATAAGAAAAGCAAAGCATTTAGCACAGTACATGGAACATACAGGTTGCTCAATAAATGTTAGTATTCTTGTTCTTCTCATAAACGATGGGATTAAGACCAATGAATGGAAGCTACTAGGTGACAGATGTTCATTCTATTTATTTATTAATTTACTTATTTATTTATTCTTTTTATGTTCTGCCTTAATTCAACTGAGAGATTAAGGAGCCCCCCACATTGGTGTTGTCTGAACAGTGAAATGGACTGCATTGGGTAGCTGTGAGTTCCCTGTTCCTGGAGGTGGGCAAGCAAAGGCCTGGTGGCCACCAGAAAAGGATGTTGTAGAGAGAACAAACATCAGAAGAGGGGGACTGGTCTCTGGGATCTTGGGGGTCCTTTAAGACCCTGAGATACAGTAGAATGGAAAGAACAGGCTCTGGAACCCTGCAAGACATCGATGGATTGGGCAAGTCACGATACTTCTCTTTGCCTCAGTTTCCCCACGGGTACAAATTTATGGAAAGGAATAATAACGTACCTGCTTCACAGACCTGTGAGACTAAAAATGAGGTGAAGTCATCAAAGCACTGAAGGCAGTGCCCGGTATATAGAAAGTGCTAGAATGTGCCCTTTTTGCAGGTAGCATTTCCCTCTCTTTGGTTTGCCATCATCTGTGATGCAAATCATTCTAAGTATCCCAAGAATCTCAGAGGAACATACACAAGGGGGATTTCCCTCTTCTGAAATTTCTTAAAGGCAACTTCCAATAACTTCCCTGTTTTCAAAAGAGAGTTACCAAACGGAGGGCCCAGGCCAGCACCTTCCAAACCCTGACTTGCCATTGTGGTCCCCAGTGGCTCAATGCCATGGTCATTTCATGGAGGCATATTTGAAAAGGCTGACTTTCTTCCATCAACAAACAGGAAGTCACTACTCATAAATGACAGTATCTACCACAGGGAGACTTGAGGTTCCTTTAGGAAGCTGACATCCTCATCACAGATGGCCTTGGCATTCTGCATCTCCCATCAGGCAGCTTGTGACGGAGGCACTGAAGCATGCCCGAGGTTGCTAGCGAGGGCAGAAAAAGAGAGAAAGACAGATACCTCTGCCCCCTCTGAAACCAAGATCTCTTGGCCCAGCTGACCATTAGGGGCACCTCAGGAAGTTTAAAACATACCAATGTCTGGAGCCACTTTCAGAAATTTGTAATTGCTTTGTAGAAGACCCAATGCTGAGAAGCTCTTTTCTAGGCACAGCTCAGACCCAGCCACCAAGGAAGCCGCAGAGCCTTTCAGTAATGCCCAATGGATTTACAATCAGCTCAGCTCCCCTGGATGGCTTGATGTTTGTTTCACAAACGCACAAGGTTGTTTGCCTGAAACCCTGAGTCAGTCATCAAGGGCACTCCCAGCATGACTCCCAGCATGAGAGGCTTCTTGATGAAAATTGATTTTTCCTCCTCAGCCCCGTGACATCTGCAGTAGAGAGAAGGCATGGCTCAGCAGCCCAGAATAATCGGCCACGGGCAGATTGGGCAGCAGAGAGTGAACTGGCGACAGAAGACGGCCCACGGGCCTGCTTGAATCACCTGTTACCTCTTGAATTTAGGACCAGCCACTTAACCCAGATGAGCATGGTTCATTCCCATATGACCCAAGGACATTTCTTACCCAATTCATAGGGTGGCGTTAAAATAGGAAACAAGGCTTGGAAAGTGTAAAACCCACTGCAAAATGCTGCATTACAACATTGATGACACGGAAATGTGCTGCACTATTCCCCTGAGTTCAATATTTTTTAAACATGTATTAACACCATGTGCCAGGAGCACCATTTTACACACACCATCTCCTAGGGTTCTCACAACAGACCGAGAGACGGATGCTATTATTATCCATCTTTACAAACAAGAGGTTGTCGGGGTTTCTAGCCAGTATGTTGGGATCGGCCAGTAAATGAGGAAATAAGTCCCCAGGGCAACGGCCATCAAACCGCCCTTCTCCTTCTCGGCTTGCTGAGGACTCTAGCAAGGGAACCCTCCCACTTTACAAAAGCGATGCGGCTCTCTGGTATCAGAACTATTGAATCTCCTCCCGGGGCCACCCCAAGGTAAGTCAAGACACACAGAAACCCCCGTACCAACCTGGTCTCCTCGGGGTGAAAGCTACCATGACTCCGATATCTGTATCCAAACAATAAGAGCGTTAAACAGTGCACGTGTTAGGCTTTGGCTTCAGCACATCTGTTCCACGTGGGCATCACTCCATGTTGAACCACAGGGCCGGCACCGCGGGGAGGCAGCCGGCCTGGCACACAGAAAGAGGGGCTGGACAACTAGAGTTTGGGTCTCACGTCTACCATTTTCTAACTACGCCAGTGGGGCCGGCCATGGGACTTCTCTGAGCTTCAGGCTCTTCTTCTGCAGGAAGTGGCAATAAAGTTATTAACTCTGCTTTTCTTGTAGGATGTTATGTATTATGACCCCATTCAGTGCTCATGCTGAATGGTTAGGAGCTCTACAAATAACTAATTTAATCTCATGTCCGTGGCTCACTGGACACAGATTAGGAAATGGCTCACAATGAGGGTCTCCATGTGGTTTTCCACTTGCATCACAAAATTCCCCTTCCGGAGTCACCTTTTCTACCTTCAGTGTGGAACAGAAGCAGCTCAGGCCCAGCAACCAAACACGAAGCTGAGTCAACCGATGTGTCCGTTACTAGCCCCTCCTGCTCTCCTCCCACCTAAGGTCACAGGATACAGGTCATCTGTGCACCTCACCCTCCAAACACAGAGTCATAACATCCAGTGTGGAAAAAACAACTTTGATTTATGAATTGATTTATATGGCAAACTCTTACAAACTTTAAAATTCCTTATTAAAAGAATGGCTTTGTATGGAATCAGGACTACCTTAAAAATAAAGCAAAATCAAGCCTTACCACCATTCTGAGGTCATCCAGAGAGCCTTGGATAAATTCCCAGTTGCCTACGGAGAAATACCTTCTTGGGAATATCTGACCTGTGTACTCATCTTACTTTTAAGCCTGGGATATATTCATTAAAGGCGAATCACCAAATATAGAAATAGCCACTATGTTGGCTTTTGACTGAAGATTGTTAAAATATAAATCCATGTGTCTTCCTGCCTTGCCAAGACCGAAATGTTTCTTCCTCTCTCCCCATAATCTTCCTATAGCAACCTGCCTGCTCTATATCTTATTTCTTTAGGCAATGATGGTTAACTTTGGCTGTATATCGGACTCCAATGGGGCGCTTTCTAAAACTGTCTCACACTGCGGCCAGATCCCATCCCGGAGAATCTGATTTCCCTGGTCAGCAGCGAGGCCAATGGCTTGGTAGTTTTTACGTTCCCAAGGTCATTCTAATGTGAAGTAGGGTTGCAAATCCCTGTACTTAGGTAATTAGTGCCAGTGAACTCTCCTCACAAAGAGAAAGTGCACGTTTTTTAAAGGAAGTTCAAAGGCAAATTTTTAATCAAAGGGGGGCAGTGAAACTTAGGAGGTTCAGAGCACTTGGTGGATCTGTTTGGTGGGCTGGACTTTATCGTCCTACCCCAGCTCGTCTTCCACTCAATCCCCATCCTGGCAACTGGCCCACAATTTGGTTGCCTTCTCTACTCTGCACAGGATCAACCCATCCTTGGAGGAACTGAGTCCTTCAGTTTAAGACAGAGAAGGATCAGTCCTCTATTTGGGTCCAAAGTGTCCCAGACAATGGCCTAAAGAGATTGGGCCCTGACTCCCAATCTCATGGGAACCAGTTTTCTCTACTGTGATTCGCAATCTCCTACCTCATTGCGGTAAATGAATGTTTCTCTGTTAGGCCCCCATTTTGTACATTCCAGCCTCAGAGGCCATCATAAGGAGATTCAAATGTCACCAACTCCACAGACAATCACCGAGAACCTTGATATGTCACCTGCAAGAGTCAGCTGAGTCTAGGAAATGCACCTCCAAGGATGCTACTGAATCCCTCCTCCTGTGGTTTCTCTGAACCAAGGATGACTCAGGAATAATTCAGAGCCACCTTGTGTAGAGCCAGCCTGGTTAAGCCAGCCTCTGACAGCCCTTCAGAGAGCTTTGCCAAATGTTCAAGGGCAAGGTAGAAGGGTGCTGCTGTAGGACTGCCTCAGGGAAATGGGGACTTTTCCCTCGCATGCATCTTGCCCATCCCGCAGGATGCCAACAGGGCCCACCATTGATGCCATCTTCCAAGGGTTGGGGGAGCCTTTTTCAACCTGTGGCCACTGATGTCCTATTCCTTCTCCTCTACAGCTAAGACTGGCACATGACCGGGTTGGTCAGAACGCAAGGAAACCACAGAAATAAATATTGGCAGGCAGTATAAATAGGGCTGCTGAATTCTTTCCAGCCCCAAACTTTCTCTTGCTTGGACCCCTATGAAAATATTCATTTTTCTTATTGCATCCTCTTTATATCCAGGCTAATTAGAGCCCTGATCTCTGTTGTCTTAAAGACAAAAGAATCAGCCTCTAATTCAAAAATAGACTACAGGCAGCTTCCCAACACTTGAAACAAGCAGTTCTCTCTCCCTGTGTCTCCGCATAAAGGAGTCTTCGAACTCCCTCCCTTTCCAGGCTTTCTCTTTTCCTTTACTTCCAGAACCTTCCTCTTCTCATCATATATTCTTTGATTTCATCTTGGCAGAATGGCAAGAAGATGGCATCCATCATGTGATTTTCCTCTCTTGGGTTGTGTTAAGGTCCAAGGTTCCTATTCCCGTGTGGTTTTCCCTTCTGTGGGTCCACCTTGTCGCATCTGTATTCTACTTTCTGCCCCTAACTTCAAGTGGAAGTAAGTCGCCGAGGCAGGGCTTCTTCCCTCTGCACCTGGGCGGACCACTTCATCTGATTCTCAGTAACCTATTGGAAAACTAACCTGGACTCCAATCCATACACCTTCCTCCAATCTCCAATATAGCTTTACCATCAATAGACATAATATTTTGATCCCTATTTGATGTGTAGGCCTATGTCTCAATAGGTTTTGAACATAACAGTGAGAGAGAAGGGCTTGGTTATAACCTCGGGGATGCCAATACACTGACGTACAAGTGAGAGTCATTAACTCCATGATGGGTAAGGAAAGGACACAGGAAATGCCTTCTGAACCTCATTTTTTGGTGCCATGGACATTGAAGACAGAAGGATGGTGCTATATTAAATTAAATAACTACCTTAAAAATTTTTTAAAAAAGGAGGCACCTGGGTGGCTCAGTCAGTTAAGTGTCCGACTTCAGCTCAGGTCATGATCTCACCATTCCCAAGTTCAAGCCCCACGTTGAGCTTTGTGCTGACAGCTCAGAGCCTGGAGCCTGTTTCAGATTAGGTGTCTCCCTCTCTCTCTGCCCCTCCCCTGCTTGTACTGTCTCACTCACTCTCTCTCTTGTACTCACTCTCTCTCTCTTTCTCTCAAAAATAAATATACATTAAAAACTTTTTTCTTAACTAAGTAACTACCTTTGCTGTAGGGTCCCAAACCCTTTAGTAATGCTGATGTTTGTGGTGACTCTCCAAGGGGATGACACAGCATTCAGATTTTTCTACATTAACGTGACCACACCTTTATCCTAAAACCTCTGATAATATCTTAAAGAACACTACGTGGAATGCCCAGAGAAAGCGAGCCCTGGCCATCTTTAGTGCTCTTTTCTCTTTTGAAACCTTTATGAGGTGAGCAGTGATTAAGTAAGAACCACAGAGGGGTGATGAGCATGAAGGGGGGCACATGTTGGGATGAGCACTGTGTGTTGTACGTAAGTGATGAGTCACTAAATTCTACTCCTGAAACCAATATTACACTGTATGTTAACTAGAATTTAAATAAAAATTAGAAAAACTGACAACCACTGAGGAAATAGCCCAGGACATCCCTTCTCTGCATCTACACTGCTCCTATTCTAGAGCAACACCTAACTGGTTTTCCTGCTTCCATTCTCTCTCCTTCCTGCAAACTCGTCTCCATTCCATAGCCACCTTCACAAAATAGAAGAGCAGAGAGCTTTCCTAAGATGACAAAGGATATCTACAAAAACCCTTAGAGTTCATATCATATCAATAGTAATATTGAGGGGGGCCTGGGTGGCTCAGTGGTTGAGTGTCCAACTCTTGATTTTGGCTCTGGTCATGATCTCACAGTTTGTGAGACTGAGCCCTGCATCAGGCTCCGTGCTGACAATGTGGAGCCTGCTTGGGATTCTCTCTCTCTCCCTCTCTCTCTCTCTGCCTCTCCCCTGTGCTCTCTCTCTCTCTCTCTCTCTCTGTCTCTCCAAATAAGTAAATGAACTTAAAAAAAAAAAAAAAAAGCATTGATGTGGGGATCCCAAACCCTGGCTTTGAATATCAACTCAGTCACTTACTAATTATGTGATCTTGAGCAAATCCTTAACCTTTCTGCCCTCATTTCCTTCATCTGTAAAATGTCTCTTATAAATTGGGGCGCCTGGGTGGCGCAGTCGGTTAAGCGTCCGACTTCAGCCAGGTCACGATCTCGCGGTCCGTGAGTTCGAGCTCCGCGTCAGGCTCTGGGCTGATGGCTCAGAGCCTGGAGCCTGTTTCCGATTCTGTGTCTCCCTCTCTCTCTGCCCCTCCCCCGTTCATGCTCTGTCTCTCTCTGTCCCAAAAATAAAAAAATAAACGTTGAAAAAAAAATTTTTTTTAAATGTCTCTTATAAATAAAGTAAGTTGTGTCTGTCTTACAGCTGCCGTGATCAAATGAGGTAAAAGATGCAACACTCTGTTGGTAAACACTAATGTGCTATACCCTACACATGCTAATTAAATTTAATTTAATGCAACATTCTATGAATGTCCCTTAGCTCACCAATTCAGCACTTGACATCCCCCCAAAGTCTGTGATTAGCCCAAATGGCAGCTCTTCCTGAATTCACCACACTCCTGCCCATGAAACTTTTCTCCCTCCAGGCCCCCCATTGAAGGTTACTTCTCCCACGTCTACCTGCCAACACCATTTTTCCAGGCCCAGCTTAGCTACCTCCTCTTATACAATGGGCTCTCCAGTTTGGCAAGGAGGAACAAGTCACTCCGTCTTCTGAATTCCTAGCACTTTGCTCTTATCCTTATTAGAGCATTAATCACATGGCTCATAATAATTACTTGAAAAAGATCCTTCTCTTTTACCACATGCCGAGCTTTCGAAGCCAGTCACCATGTATGGACAGATGGACAGATAGAGCACACATACAGAAAGCTCCACGAGAATTCCCTGGAAGTCCTTTGGCTGCCTTCAAAAATGTATCATACTGGAAGAAAGGCGTTCGGGCCATTCCAAGACTGTTTCCTCACAGCTAGCTGAATGCTTTTCTTCCCAGACCACACTGGGATTGAGCCAATATTTAGGTATCCATTGTACGATGTACAATTTATTCAATTCATTTTATTATCGTTATTCCGAGTGTTCTGGAACAGTCATAATAGCTACCGTCCCTTAGGCACGTAGGATAAGCCAGGCATTGGGTTAAGGTTCTACATTCGTTTTTTTCACTTGGGCATCCCAACAACCGTCTGATAGAAGTGTTCAATCTCCCTTATGGATGTGGAAATCGAAGCCTGGAAGCTCAAAGAACCTGCCTAAGATGCCACAGCCATAAGCTGCAACCCCACTCTGGCCTGGCAGACTCCACTCTTTGCTACCTCCCAAACGGCAGCTTTGCAAGCACCTAACTAGAGCCAAGTATTGTGCAATCCTCACTTCCCAGATGCTGCACACCACAGCTCAGAGAGGTCTGCTAACTTGCCTACAGACACACAGCCATCTGTCACCGAAGCCCAGGCTCTGCACTCTGGAGCCTCACCGTGGTGGCCCGGCTCTCTAGGAACAAGCAGAGGAGCAGCAGCGGATCCCTGTGGGCTTCCAGCGGCCCAGACTGCAGCACAGGGTGCGGGTGAGGCTCAGCAACTAGAACCCGAAGCTCACCTTGACCAGCGAGGGCTCCTAACAGTGCCCAGAAGCACTCGCGCTCACTAACTTCTTGGACCCGCGTCAGGTCAGCAGGGCAGGAGGTACAGCGTCCAGCCAGTCTTGGGAAGAGAGAAGCTTCTCTCTGGAACGCAGTGGCCCAGGGGAATGGGTATCAGGCACAAGGCTGCCCCATTGCAAGGGGCAGGTGCCTCCCAGGAAATGCCTTTCCACCTGTGTGTGTGGCTGCCGGCAGTTCCCTATCTCTGAACTTCTCCACGTGGCTTAGTGCCAGATCCCAAGATTTCGATCAGCAAACACAGCAGCTCAGAGCAGGTCTGGAGAGGAGGGGCTACCGATGTGTTTCATTCCAAGTCAGGTGGCCCCATGTAGATCAGGGCTCAGAAGAACCCTAGCTCCAGATGATATCAAACCCCTGGAAGCTTTCCAGCCACCATCCAGCCATCCAGCCTGCCCTTCTAATCCTTCACACCATTCCCTGCTCACTTATAATACATCCCGTTGTTCATTTAATAATAATTAACATTTATTAAGCACTTAACTTAGGGCTTTCACCTATTCAAGTCCCACGACAGCTCTCAGAGGTAGAAACTGTTATTGTGCTCTATGTGTGGATGGCAAAACTCAGCCACAGAGTTGGGGGTTGAACTGAAGCCACCTGACTTCAGAGCCTGTGTCCTCAGGCCCTCTGGCCTGCGGTCTCTGCTCTGTGGCATTTCATTGGGACTTGTGTCCTGATCCTATTTCAAAGAGGGCAAGTTTATAAAAATGAAGAAAACAAAAAGAAGAAATTTTCATGTGAAATGCCTCAGAAACTCTGCCTATAGTGTGTTGAATGGTGGCACCCCAAAAGATATATCCATGTTCTAGAAAATGCGAATATGCCCTTACTTGGGAAAAAAAAAAAAAGAATCTTTACAGATGCAAATTAAGTTAAAGATCTCAAGAGGAGATCATTTTGGATTATCTGAGTGGTCCCTAAATTCAATGAGTGCCCTTAGGAGAAGCAGAAAAGAAGACAGCCGGAGGAGGCCATGTGGAAACAGAGGCAGAGATTGGAACCATATGGACACAGGTCAAAGAACACTGGAGCCACCAGAAGCTGGGAGAAGCAAGGAAGGATCCTTCCCTAGAGCCTTCAGACGGAGCACAGTCCTGTCAGCACCTTGATTTTATTTTTTTTTAATTTTTTTAAATGTTTATTCTTTGAGAGAGGGAGAGAGAGCATGAGCAGGGGAGGGGAAAAGGGAGGGAGAGAGAATCTGAAGCAGGCTCCAGACTCAGAGCTGTCAGCATAGAGCCCGATGCAGGGGCTCGAACTCAGGAACCGCAAGGTCATGACCCGAGCTGAAGTCCGAGGCTTAACCGACTGGGCCACCCAGGTGCCCCCCCCTCTCCCCACCCCCCCCACCCCCCCGCTTGATTTTAGACCTCTGGCCTCCAGAACCATAAGAGGGTAAATTTCTGGGGTTTTCAGCCCCCACGTCTGTGGTAATTTGTTATGGCAGCCCTAGGAAACTGGTACCCTGTTGTCTTGCACTTCTTGGCACCTCGGAAAAGGAGAGAACGTCGGCTTCGCTGCACTGAGCGCCTCACGCAGAAGGCCGCGAGGTCAGCTCCTGTGGGCCAGGCAGTGACATAAGAGCCTCCAAGGTGCAGACACCAAGAGAGGAAGGCGGTCCCCAGCGTGGGCCAGGAGGCTGGGAAGCAGGTTCTGCAGGTGAGGACTGAGCAGGTTGAATAGTAATCCACAAGGAGGCCTCATTCAAAATCCCCAGCCGACTGCTCATTGTCCCCAAAGAAATGGGCCTTGGCCCAGGGGTTCACACACAAGAGAGCGGGTCTCCTGTGCAACCCTCCTCCCGTTTTTGGATCATGGTACAGTTGATCCCAATCAGAAGTAAAGGTCGTCGGAAGTCAGGGAGTCCCAGCCTCACGTGTCCCAGATGGGGAAAGCAATGACCACAAAACTCAAGTGGCACAGTAGAATCACGCACGGTCAGAAGGGAACCTGTCTCCAGACCCCCAATTCTTGCAAAGGAACCAAACCTCCTCCCCCTATCTGATCTGTTCTTCTCAAAGGAAGAGTGTCGTGGCGACCCTTAGAGCTCAGCAGCCCTGAGCCCAAAACATCCTCCTGCTAAAGTTCACTTCCCTCCTGCTAAAATTTGGACTTAGCGCTTTGCGGAGTGATACCCTGCCCCGCCGACGTGGCCGACGTGGCTGCTGCGTCCGATTCAGATACCAGCCCGCATCGTAACGGCGGACACACCATCTGGCTGTACAGCAGTTCCCCTACAGCAAATGTTTGTTGACTGCTCACTGCAGGGAAATGCCGGATGAACAAACCTGCTGGCTCGCTCGAAGCCTCCTTTCTCTGCGGCATCTCCTGCTGCCGGCGGGGTCCGCCCCGGCCACACCCACTTCCTTCGGGGGCGTAACCAGAATCTGCCCCGCCTCCGGGTCTCTGCGCATGCTCCTCTCTGTGCCTGGAAGCCACACAGCTTCGCACGCCTTTTTGCCAGTTTCACGCGGTCCCAGCCTCCGGGGGTCACGACATCCTTTGTCAGAGGCCTTTTCCCCAGGTCCAGCAGGTGCTGTTTCTTTTCATTGCTTATCCTAATTCGAAGTTTTATTTTTGTATGACTCCTTTTCGCTTGTGTTCACCACGATCAGACAAAAAGTTCCATTAGGGCAGGAACTCTGTCTAGCTGATTCACCGTTGTCTCCCCAGCACCCAGCACATAGTACGCACATGTAATTCATTCATTGGTTTATTCCACAAATATTTATTGAACAAAATGCTGAGCTGCTGAAGGAATAGACAAAGCTACCACCCCTCAGGACAGCAGAGTCAAATAGATGAGCTACGAAATGACCGGGTCAGAAGTCACCTCGGCTGCCTCACTTACCCTCTTTCCTGTGCTTGCCTCTTAACCATTTAGCTCTGACTCATCCCCAAAGGAGGACTTGAAAAAACTCAAAGCAGTCAATAATGTAACTGGTAAACAACTCTGGAAAATGAACTTCAGGGGAGCGATGCCATACAATTATCTAGAATGAAGTTTGGGAATTGTCTTTGCAATTCAATTAGCTTCAGAATTATTTTAGAAAAGCAAAAGAGAGAATATGTTGCCAAGTAAGAAGGCTGAGCAACGCTCCTCCAGCCCTCCCCGCTCTGCGAAGAATAGCACCCTTCCCGTGAAGCTGCTATATTGGTTACAGATACAAGTATAGATCGAATCGACGGGCATCACCCCCCACCCTCCCGCATGCTTTGCCTTCACCATGTGGTCTCCTGCCAGAGGACATACATTGCAATGTCTGCAATCATTATCCCACGTACAGCCATAGTCATGGACTGTTTCCTTGGAGAACTCACAACACTTATTATCATGATTCAACAAACATTTACTCAGTACCTACTGGATGCCCAGCACTGTAGAAGGCTTGGGAGATTCAGCACTGTGATGGCATTACAAGGGGATTCTAGCAACTAATGCACTTGAAAAAGGCTATCACCTCCCCCATAATACCATAATAACAATCTTCTCCATTTCTAGAATGCTTCATAGAATACAAACAGCTTTCGCATGTGGCTGTGTGTCACAGCAGCTATGTGAGACAGGAAGGACAGACCCCCACCCCCGCCCCCATTTAGTAGATTGACTGTTTAGGTTCCAGAAGCCTCGACTGACTTACTCAAGGTTGCAGGGCTAACAAGCGGCACAACTGGAAAATATGGCAGTCATGAAAAAGCGCCACACAGATCTCCAGCTGCAGGAAACTCAGTTAACTGACAGCCCCAGCTGCCACACCTTTTAATCCAGTACTATGCCACACTGAGGCCATGCTGCCCGTGGACTACTCCCAGCTAATGACTAAGCACAGTGAGTGAACTAATTCAGGCCCTTCCTGCAAGACTAGAACTCCTCCAGTGGGTGACTTGGGCCACAAGAATCCCTATCAGCCTGGAGGACACTTTCTTAGAAGATTCTCCCTCCCCAAATTCCCCTTCCTTTCTGCCCTCTGTCACAGATGTCAGACCTGTATCACGGTCTACAGACTCTCCTCACCTCTGCCTTCTCCTACCTTTTTTTTTTTAATTTTTTTTTCAACATTTTTATTTATTTTTGGGACAGAGAGAGACAGAGCATGAACGGGGGAGGGGCAGAGAGAGAGGGAGACACAGAATCCGAAACAGGCTCCAGGCTCCGAGCCATCAGCCCAGAGCCCGACGCGGGGCTCGAACTCACGGACCGCGAGATCGTGACCTGGCTGAAGTCGGACGCTTAACCGACTGCGCCACCCAGCGCCCCCTGCTCCTACCTTTTGATCCTTCCCAGCTGTTTCTCCAATCAATCTTGAGCCGGCCAATGCCATCTTGGAATCTGGTTTCTGGAGGACTCACCCTAAAGAACTCTAATCCAGACCTTGTCATTCACAAACGGATTCCACCAATAAAGAGATTCCATTTTGAAGTACATTTGGAAAATTCTGGGGTAAACCCAGTTTCATAGGACTTCCTAGATTCAACAAGATGCTAATGTGTAATTGACTCCTCCAAGGCACAAAAGTACCAAAGTACAAAAGTACCACAGAATCTAGTTCCCAGATTGATTTGACAACAACAACTTTTATTCAGTTCTTCCAAATTGGAGACTGAAACATTGGTTTTTCACAGACCACAATTTGGGAAATGCTGTTAAGCCCCACTCTCCAACAAAGAAACACCTATTCTTTCCTTGGCATTGCTCAAAGGGCCTCAAAATGAGGATTTGATATTTTCTTCTTTTGCTGTGCTCAAATGTATGTGCCATACTATGGTGAAAAAATGGGCAGAAAAAGCAAGTGACCCAAGCAACGCTCCAACAATGTAATCTTCCCTGGAAGAACAGGAACTTAATTATCCTTTACCTTAAAGCTTTATTCCTATTTCTAGAAAATGGTTTGATTTTGATGATTTAGAACAGGTTCATCTTCAAGAGATGGGTAAACCGAAAAGCTTTCAACCATAAGCCATGAATTCTAAATTGTCTGCAGGTTTGAATATTGAACCCTATTATTATTGTAGGCATTTCTCAGCGAATTAACATTAAAATGGTCCCACTCAGTGTCAAAAGCCAGTGATTGGACCTCGACTCCTCTTCATGATTCAACACATGAATGAAAAGGAAACAATCCGTGACACAAATTATTCTACAGCTTTTCTGTAAAATTCCTGGCCGTGCAAAAGCTCAGCATGTTCGAAGCTCGGTGGGAAAATCAAATGCCTTTCTGTGTACCAAGGAGGCGTTCCTTGTGTACACAGTTAGGGGAGATGCACCTGAAAGAGGAATCTAGGGTCATTTCAGGGGCAAGAGGCCTAAAAATGAGTCTATGTGGGGTTCAGTCTTCTTACACTTCACAGGTTTTCCTTTTTCTCCTTCCTTGAGAAGCCCAGTCATGAAAAGATGTTCTTGGTAAGATGGAATGGGGGAACCGATCGCTCTTTTTGTCGCCCATTAGGTAATAGGCAAATACCATAGCAGGCACCTTACAAATGTGTCAGTCAGCCCTCATAATCTAGGAGGTAAGTAGGACCATGAGCCCCATTTCTTTTTAGATGAAGAAACAGAGGATTCGAGAAGGAAAGCTACTGGCACAAGACGGTAGAGATTGCAAGTGACCTTTCTTAACACCCCTTAGAATTATGTCTGATTCTGTCATCTGTAATCTCTTGGTTCTTTTCCTCTCTCCCGTACGTCTCTGTGTATTGCAACTTTTCAACGAGACCCTTAAATTACTTTGATAGTAGAAAAACATTTTCTAAAAAGGAAAAGTGAAGCAAATTTACTAAACATTTGTTGAAAGGGCAGATAAGGGCACCTGGGTGGCTCAGTCACTAAGCATCCAACTTCGGCTCAGGTCGTGATCTCACGGTTCATGAGTTCAAGTCCCACCTCAGGTGAGCTCAAGCCTCCCTTCAGGTGAGCCCATGCCTGGCTTCAGGTAAAAAAAAAAAAAAAAAACATGAGCTCTGCTTTGGGTTAGCCCCACTTCTCTCTCCCCCCACCCTCTGCCCCTTGCTCACTTGTGCCCTCTCTCTCAAAAAAAAATAATAAATAATAATAATAATAAATAAAGGGCAAATATATTAGCCTTGTATTACTGACCAGTTGTCCGTATTAGGCCACAAGCATACACAAAAGACCAGAAATAATTCCTTTCCTAAAGTTGCTAATATTCTAGAAGGGAAAATGAAAGGCATTAACAAAGCTACGTTATATATATGTACATAATACTATATATGTAATATTATAATTATTATACTAGATTGTAACTCCTTCCTATCCTTTTCCCAACTTGGGTGTGAAGGGCACTGTGAGCTTAGGTGGTCTCTGTTCACCCTTGTGTCCACAGGATTGGAAAGACTGGGCTGAGCTTGCCTGTGACCCGCATAGGCCCCATCTCAGGGGCCAGGCCATTCCGGAACCATGTGATGTCAATCACTGGTCACTCAGCAGTCTGGGAGGTGACCTGTCATAAAAGTGATGGCTGAAAAGATTTAAATTCAAGTCAGACAGAGCTGAGATGCTGGGAGCAGGGCCAGAAGGCAGAAGCCCAAACTCACACGGGGAAAGACAGCCTGCTGAGGCCACTCACTAGGAGGGAGGAGCAACAGGGCTTCAAAAGCTATGAGTCAACAGAAGTCACAATTTAGGGAAGGGGTAGAAAGAAATTAATTGGTGGTGATAGCAGCAGTCAAAACAGAGACAGAGTCGCGAAATCTACATGTGAAAGAATCAAAGGAAGGCTGGTGCCTGGGGGCGGGGCGGGGCGGGGTGGGGGGGACTTGGGTATAATCAGACCTCCCCAGCCAATGTGAGCCCTGAATGGCCTGCCGGTTCCTGAGCGGTGCTCCCATCCCTAAGAGGGGGCCTGTACCGAGCTTTCCGCTCCTCCACGAGGCTGCCTGCTGGAATCCATTCTGCTTGTAACAATAAATAATCATAATCATAATGGCAATTATGTTAATACTCAAGTTAATACTTGAGCGTGAATGGCATGCCAGGAGCTGTAGCACTTTTATGTTCTTGTTCCATTTCATCCTCAGAACAACTCTGTAAGGTCGCTACTATTATCCCTATTTTACAGACAAGGAAACAGATACAGAAAAGCCAAGTGATTTGCCCAGAATCCCCCACCCTACGGGTGGTGGAGCCAAGACGTGCCTCTGACGCCTTTGCCCTTAACTTCACTTCCTTGTTTTATTCGCCCATATTCAATGTATCCATAGAACAAGCTTCCCTTACTGGGGGTAACCTGCATGTTATTTTGTTCTGTGCAGTCTCAGAGAGCCCAAATCATACTTAACACCAAAACGCACAGGGGAATGAATCATCACCAAAAGTGGCTAAGGGACAGGTTTCTTTCTGGAAAGTACTATCATCTTCTGAAAGATCCAGGAGAAACAGGGCATCTTCATGCCTTCTGGCTGCACACAGTAAGAAGTGGGTGATTTCGATTCCATGTGGATAGACTGAGGGAGGACCCCCAAGCAATTATCATCACGACCAAGTGACAGAAAGCTCCTGGAGATGGAGACAGGATACAGTTCACTTTTCTTGCCCTCAGCATCCCGTCCAGTGTGTGTATCCAATTAATAATATACAGCGCACATGCACTCACAAAAATTTTAAATGCAGAATGTACACGGGAGAAAACTTAACGATTCAGCCCAACACCTTCCCTCTGCAGGAAAGCTGAGGGCCAGATCAGCACCCCCGGCACACAGGTCAAACATGGGTCAACCTCGGAGTGGAACCCAAGATCTCTGCCTGTCAGTCATCTAGCACTCCTTCTGCTTTAGCATGTGGCCTTTCTTCTTGAATGAAACAGTGGTGGTGTTTTGGGTTTTTTTTTTTAAATGACATTTGGACTAGATTATTTCTTGGTTCAGTCAATTAGGATAGAGTGAACATTATCGAATGTTCTTTGGTAGTTAGGAATCTTGCACCGGGGCCATTATTTCAACCAGCAACAGGCAGATACAAGAAAAGGTAAGAGAGTGAGTTGGAGCTAACTTGACCTGCGTTGCAATAAACATAAGCCCCCATCAGTTGTCAGTGGCTCCCTGCAGAAGTGGTCCAGAAGGTTTTAAAGCTGTGGCAGATTACCCACGTCTGTAACGGGCAAGGAGGTAGAGAAGAGTGTTGTGTGTTTAATGGCTCAACTCCTGAACATCCTCCGGAAGTTGACTTTTTAAAGCTTGAATTCTACATATCTGTTTTATTAATGGTCACCCTCTTCTCTTAACAAACAGAAGACCAGAAAATGCTGGGTGGTTGGGTCCAAGTGAATGAGAGGTCCCAGTACTCTTATTTTGCCTTAGAAAATTCACTGCTGTTTATTTAAAAGGTCAGCCTGCAACCATCTTTTATCTAAAAATATCAATGCACTTTCCAAACGGGGAGGGCAAACATCTTAATTAACTCAGTAAATAATACTGAAGGACCTGGAAAATCTCTGGTGAAAAAGTAGGGCAACGCACTGTGGGATAGAAATCAGCTGCTCTTCATATCTTCCCCAGGATCTGGCCTTCTCATTGAACTTGCCCTGTAAGAAGTGTGGGCTATTTTCTGGGGTTCTGTGCTTACAACAACTGGGCAGGTGCAGAGCAATTTTAAAGCATGTGGACAGTTTATTGGGGACATCCCATAATAGCACTTTTCCTATTGCGATATCAGGTTTCTGGTGACATGGCCAATGGCCACCTCTGACCAAGAGGTTACTTTCTTTCCCCTCCTAAATCACAGGTATATTTATTTCTTTTCACATACTCATCTGGCATTGCACAGTTGTTTGAGAGACATCTGCCAAGTGAAATGCAAACTATCTAGAAGTCCCTGACCCTAAGTGTCTCTGCTTTGGAGGATCATTTTCACATTTGACTTTTTTTTTCCTTGCATCAACCAGTTTGGGAGATTTTTAACCTCATCTTCTTCTCCATTTTCCTTGTATCGGCCCCTTTTCTGAGCATCCTCGTCTCTACGGATGAGAGGGCAGAAGAAATTTAAATGGATGCAAAGCAAACATAATTTCATAACTGGTTTGATGCTCTCATATTGTTCATGAAGTAAGACTGAAAACTACTTGTGGTTTTAATTACCATGTGCTTTGGGTCATCCATT
The DNA here is from genome assembly GCF_016509475.1 of Prionailurus bengalensis. Classification (NCBI taxonomy): domain Eukaryota; kingdom Metazoa; phylum Chordata; class Mammalia; order Carnivora; family Felidae; genus Prionailurus; species Prionailurus bengalensis. Next base: position 67,203,203 of record NC_057353.1, on the reverse strand, counting down.
ACCATGGAAACACTTGAGCAGTGCTGACCAGGCATTCATGAGATTATATTCGGCTGAGCCCATAGGCCTGCCCATCACCAGCAGGGTCTGTACCCAGCAGCCTCTCACAGACAAGTGACTTTGCCACAACCCATTTCTGGGGTTTCAATGATTAGGAAGACCACTCTAGAACCTGCTGCGTTTTGTCAAAGCTCGGGGCTGTATTCGCCAGTGAGGAAGGTGGGCATTGATTTTCACCTTCCTGTTTTTTCTAACATTTTAATCATAAGAGGCTAAGTAGGCAGTTCAATTGCTCTCTTTTTTTATTATTTTATTATTTTTTAATGTTTATTTATTTTTTACAGAGAGAGAGAGAGAGAGACAGAGCATGAGTAGGGGAGGAGCAAAGAGAGAGGGAGACACAGAATTTGAAGCAAGCTCCAGGCTCTGAGCTGTCAGCACAGAGCCCTATGCGGGGCTCAAACCCACAGACAGTGAGATCATGACCTGAGCTGAAGTCGGACACTCAGCCGACTGAGCCACCCAGGAGCCCCTCAGTTTCTCTCTTATGATAAAGCTGGAACAAATTACCATGCCAGAAAGGAAGAAAGTGCTCAAAAGCTCATGGGGACGTGTAAAAAGGACACAGGAGCCGACGTGAAGGGGCTCCCTCTGGCAAAATATGGGGCAATTTGAATATCAAAATAAATAACACAGGAATGGATTATGATTCATTAAATAAATAACCCATAAACTCATACTGATGCTAAAGAGGGGGAGGGTGTTAGAAGAGAAAAGCAGGTGAGAAATCTCTTTTTATACATAAAGGTAATAATAGAAAAAAAAAGATCGTAAATCACCGTTTTGCAATCCCTACAGCAATCATTAATTAGGTAAGAATCTCCATGGAGCTAAAACCGTTGGATGAAAGGCTGTTGGGAAGAATCTGGTGGACACCACTTAACCAAATAATCACGCTTACCAACAATAATGAGTCAGTGGATATCACGTGCCTTCGCTAGTAATGCACTGAGGGCACATTATCTTTTTGCTCCTCTGAAAAAAGAAAGTTCAGCCTGCATCTGATCATGAAGAAGTAATCAAACAAGTATAAGTTGAGAAAAGTATGCAAAATAATGGGTCTTTAGGAACATCAATTTCATAAGACAAAACCAAAATGTCAGGAAACCACCCTGTATTAAAGGAGCCTGGAAACATGACTTAAGTACAATGTGTGAGACTCCCTGTCTGGATTCTGGGTCCCCCAACCAATGCTTTCAAGGGTTTTAAAGGGCACTTTTGGGACAACTGGAGAAATCTGAACTGGTACCATGTCGGACAATAGTAGTATAGCCATAATATCAGTAGTACTGTATCAATTTCCTGAGTGTAGTGGTTGTATGGTAGTTAAGAGAATACCTTTGATCTTGGGACATGATGATGATCAAATATTTGATGGTTATGTATCATGATGTCTATGACTCACTCCCAAATGTTTCCAGGGGAAAAAAGGCAAAAACAACAACAATCAAAAAACAAAGATATGGAGAAAGATATGCCAAAGATGGCAAAGTGTTAATTACCCTCTCAAGGTAAAAGCGTCCGTGTTTGTTACATTGTTGTTGAAACTCATCTGTAGATTTGAAGTTTTCCCAAATAAAAATTCACAGGAAAAAAAAACTAGAAGAAAGACGAGTGAAGAAAGCAGTTACACTTGGACAAGATTGAGAAAAGGAAGGCCGGCAGAGCACACAATGTTCTAGCTCTAGATCTGAGGGGTATTTACATGACTTCACTTTGTGATCATTTATTGAGTTGTTATTTTGGTTTTGTGTACTTGTCCTTAGGCTGTTCTATAAAAAGTTGATTTAAAAAAGCTTCTTTATTCAACTATCTTCCAAATTTTATGACTGTTTTTTATCACCAACACGTTCATGCACATGCACACACACACACACGCACACATGTGCACACATTCACATAAGAGCTGGGTATTGCCTACTATGTGACAGATACGGAGTTATGTGCTAGAGAGACAGAAAGAGTACAGACCTGGTCCCTGTGTTCTGGAAGTTCATAGGCCAGTGTGAGGCTTTACACACACACACACACACACACACACACACACACACGATGCAATATGTTGTAATACAGCATAACATGTCACAAGGGAGTGATCCAGTAGTCAGAATAGGACACAGAGGAGAAAGCATGCTTCTCCAAGGTCCCAGAAATTCACATTGTTTTAAAGAACTAAAGGATTTCGACAAAAGGAAAAGGTACCTTCTGCTCCAGTTTGGAATACTGCATTTACAGGATCCATCAATGGCTCTGGGGACAACCTTTGGTGATCGGCTTCAGAGGTGTCCAGAGACCTCCAAGCCAACAGGTTGGGGCAGCCAGACCTACACCTTTTGCTGAAAGATGCTCCTCCTCCCCAGGGAAAAGTAAACCTCTGACAGAGCAGGGGTAGGAGGGCCATTGGTTTAAAAACGAAGAACCTGGGTCCAGTGAAGAAATGGGCTAAAGACATGAATAGACACTTCTCCAAGGAAGACATCCAGATGGCCAACCGACACATGAAAAAAAGCTCAACATCACTCATCATCAGGGAAATACAAATCAAAACCACAATGAGATACCACCTCACGCCTGTCAGAATGGCTAACATTAACAACTCAGGCAACAACAGATGTTGGCAAGGATGCAGAGAAAGAGGATCTCTTTTGTGTTGTTGGTGGGAATGCAAGCTGGTGCAGCCACTCTGGAAAACAGGATGGAGGTTCCTCAAAAAACTAAAAATAGAACTACCCTACGGCCCACCAATTGCACTATTTGGCATTTATCCACAGGATACAGGTGTGCTGTTTCGAAGGGACACATGCACCCGCATGTTTGTAGCAGCACTATCAACAATAGCCAAAGTATAGAAAGAGCCCAAATGTCCATCAATGGATGAATGGAGAAAGAAAATGTGGTGTGTGTGTGTGTGTGTGTGGGTGCGTGTGTGTGTGTATATATATATATATATATATATATATATAATGGAGTATTACTTGGCAATCAAAAAGAATGAAATCTTGCCATTTGCAACTATGTGCATGGAACTGGAGGGTATTATGCTAAGTGAAATTAGTCAGTCAGAGAAAGACAAAAACCATATGACTTCACTCACATGAGGACTTTAAGAGACAAAACAGATGAACATAAGGGAAGGGAAACAAACATAATATAAAAACAGGGAGGGGGACAAAACAGAAGAGACTCATAAATATGGAGAGCAAACTGAGGGTTACTGGAGGGGTTGTGGGAAGGGGGATGGGCTAAATGGGGAAGGGGCATTAAAAAATCTACTCCTGAAATCATTGTTTCACTCTATGCTAACTAATTTGGATGTAAATTTTAAAAAATAAAATTTAAAAAAAAGAAGACTTCAGCTAATGGAGGTAAAAAAGAACAAAAGCAAAAAAACAAAAACAAACAAACAAAACGAAGAACCTGGGGCTCAGAGCAGTTGAATGACTGGTGAGAACCAGGTCATAACTGGCAGAGCCAGAGCCAGAACTCAGCCATACTCTGCTCTCCTTGGTAGCTGGCTATCTGCCTCCTCCTCTAACACATCAAACTTGGGCTGTGTTCTGTTTTAGTCTGTAAACTTCCCGAGAGAAGGATTCACCCCGTGGTCATCGACGTAGCATCACACTCATAAGTACAACATTTTGCAGACAATGGGTGTTTGAGGAATATGTTTCATAGGTGCAAACCCACTGAAATTTCAGATAAAGGAACAGAAGCCCAGTGAAGCTGTAAGTTGCTCAGGGTCCTATTATACTTGCTGCAGAATCTAATTCTAAAAGCCAATTCTAGGGGCACCTGGGGCTCAGTTGGTTGAGTGTCTGACTCTTGATTTCGGCTCAGGTCATGATCTCAATGTTTGTGAGATTGAGCCCTGCGTCAGGTTCTGCACTGAGAACGCAGAGCCTGGTTGGGACTTTCTCTCTGCTCCTCTCCCACTCACACACACACTCTCTCTCATAATAAGTAAATAAACATTAAAAAAAAAAAAGCCAGTTCTCCTCTCACCTAGTCCAAACTTCCTTCCATTACACCAATGCTTTCCCACTTCAGCTATTTGAAATGCCACCTTCAGGAAATGCCAAAACCACATCTCTCCTTAATCGTTAACCCTAATTTTTAAAAGTAGCTCACCAGGGGGTGCCTGGGTGGCTCAGTCAGTTAGGCGACTGACTTCAGCTCAGGTCATGATCTCGTGGTCTGTGGGTTCCAGCCCCACGTCGGGCTCTGTGCTGGCAGCTCAGAACCTGGAGCCTGCTTCCGATTCTGTGTCTCCCTCTCTCTCTGTCCCCCTGCTTGCTCTCCGTCTCTTTCTCAAATAATAAACATTTAAAAAATAAAAATAAAAAAATTAAATTAGCTCACCATTTATTAGCCAAATAAATTTATAATGAAATAATACTGTGTGTTTTGCTTTAAATGGTAAACTAGTAACACATGCCTTCACAGAAAGTGACTTTAAAAATAAATTGGGTGGGGGAAACACTGTTGCTACACCATAGCTGTAACTGATTCTGAGTATGAGGCTTGTTCTCATTCAAAAAAGAACTGGCAAATCTTAGAGCGCTGTTAAAGATGTTTTCTCTGACAAAAGCAGAAACGGAAGATAATTTTAAAGAGAACAGCTTTCTTTGTGATCCAATATTGTTTAGTGTCAATGTCCCCATGCCCCGTAAAACTATGGCTTGTGCAAACAGCAGTGTAAGTCTTGTGTCTGTTAATTGGGAAACAGTTCATTATCCACCCTACCCTTAAGTGTGCACTGTGCATACTTAATGTGTTAAATCCCTGACCTGATGAGTTCATAAAAAGCTCCAAAGAAAGATGGAGATAGTAATATCGGATAGCAAGCAATAAATTTTGTTGATGACTCCACTTGAAAAGAAATTTGTGGATGGGGGGCGCCTGGGTGGCGCAGTCGGTTAAGCGTCCGACTTCAGCCAGGTCGCGATCTCGCGGTCCGTGAGTTCGAGCCCCGCGTCGGGCTCTGGGCTGATGGCTCAGAGCCTGGAGCCTGTTTCCGATTCTGTGTCTCCCTCTCTCTCTGCCCCTCCCCCGTTCATGCTCTGTCTCTCTCTGTCCCAAAAATAAAATAAAACGTTGAAAAAAAAAAATTAAAAAAAAAAAAAGAAATTTGTGGATGGAAGGAACTTTCCCAGGCTCTGTTCGATCCCAATCTTGAAAAAGAAAAGAATATGGTCTCTGCAGCAACCCAGACAGGCCTTTGCTGTGGTGGCCTATCGCAGTGGGCTTGATAGTTGGCAGGGGGGTTTGTAAGGGTTTCTTAACTTGGATTGTGCTCTAACCTTGTAACCCACAGGGATTTATTTTCTCACAACAGCTATGTACACAGTGAGGGAATTTCAGTGGAACCAAGAGAGGTCCAGACACAAGGCATATCAGATCCAGAGTAAACACCCCTCCCCAATCTCACAAAGAGGAAGTTGCCAGAAGGGGAGCTGATTCTTGTAAATTATTGTGTACACCCTTCTTAGGAAGAAGTCAAGGCTGGGGTAAAACTCATCTACTGACCATGCAAAGTTTTGGTGGGGCCTTTGGTACACAAGACTCTGGTTATTCAGGAGAGCAACCTCCCAGAACCTTCATTAATCCCCAGATTCACAACTGCCCATTGGCATGTCATTTCCCCCATAGAAAGTTCTAAAAGATGTGAAAAATGCAAACAGTGTCTCCAGAGCCTCAATGGGAGTGGCCACAGGGGCAAGGATGACCAAACCACAGAGGGGTGGTGGCTGGGTATCAGCCATGCCCAGCCACCAGCTGAGTGCCCCCTCCCCCATAGCAGCCTTGAGGAGAAGATTCAGTCCACACCTCCTCACAAAGGCAGATTTAGACAGGATCTCCATTCTAAGTCATTGGAGACTCCTCTCAAACAACGAGAACCAAGACTATTCAGAGCAGCATCTGTTTGTTGAGGTAAGTCTCACCATGTAGCAAGCCCTGGCTGGGGTAGTACATGCCATTGCCTTCGTCCCAAGGCAACCTCTGACATGGGCACTAGTGTCATCCCTATTTTAAAGATAAGAGGGGCGCCTGGGTGGCGCAGTTGGTTAAGCGTCCGACTTCAGCCAGGTCACGATCTCGCGGTCCGTGAGTTCGAGCCCCGCGTCGGGCTCTGAGCTGATGGCTCGGAGCCTGGAGCCTGTTTCCGATTCTGTGTCTCCCTCTCTCTCTGTCCCTCCCCCGTTCATGCTCTGTCTCTCTCTGTCCCAAAAATAAATAAAAAACGTTGAAAAAAAAATTTTTAAAAGATAAGAGAACTGAGGAGAACTAGGTGGGACAGTAAGTGATAGAGAGGGACTTCCAACCCAGGAAGTTCCTCTCGAGATTATTCATTGTGCTGTCCAGCCCAAGTCCTAAATGCCCACTCACTGTTATGTTCTGCCTCTCCTCTTTCTCTGTCTTCATGGCTCCCTGCCCTCCAGAAGACATTATTTACATATGTTAATCTCTTATGTCACTGTTCAGTTGATTTAGTCATATAATAGGAATTTATTAAGTAACTTTATAGATACCAAGGACACATGAGACAAAAATAAATAAAACCAGGGAGAGAAGAGGTGTGGTTAATATATAAAAGGACAACACATGAGATCCTTGTGATGGTGGAACTATTCTGTGTCTTGACAATGGTGTTGGGTTCACCAACCAACACTGGTGATAAGACTGTAGAGAGGCGCCTGGGTGGCTCAGTCGGTTAAGCATCTGACTTCAGCTCAGGTCATGATCTCACGGTTTGTGGGTTCGAGCCCCACATCGGGCTCTGTGCTGACAGCTCAGAGCCTGGAGGCTGCTTCTGATTCTGTGTCTCCCTCTCTCTCTGCCCCTCCCCTGCTCATGCTGTCTCTCTCTGTCTCTCAAAAATAAATAAATGTAAAAAAAAAAATTTTTTTTAAAGACTGTAGAGAACTAAATACACACACATACATATACATATTCACACAAGTAATACACACACATACATATACATATTCACATGAGTACAAGGAGTACAAGTAATATTTGGGAAATCTGAATAAGATCAGTGGACTGTATCAATGTCCATATCCTGGTTGTGATATTGTACTATAGTTTTGTAAACTATTACCATTGGGGGAAATTGGGTAAAAGGTACAGGAGATCTTTGTATTATTTCTTACAGCTGTGTGTTATCTACATGTCTCCATAACCTACAATGATGTCAACAAAATGTTCAATTAAAAAAGAAAGAAACCCATGTCCTCTAATAGGATAAATGTAACACAAGAGGCACAGACCTAATAATAGGGATGACTCAGCTGTGTACATACTGATCTTGCCCACTAGATCCTGGTGTTAAGTAGGGGTGGACACCTTGTCTTTTGTAACACCACAACCCTAGGGAAAAAATGCTTAAGTAGGTAGAGTTCCTTTTCTCGTACCCTTGCCCCTCAGTTCTCACACTTGACTATATTCTATGGCACCTGACCCTCATCTCGAGATGTACTATTGATGTGGATATTTTCCCTTCATATCATCCAACAAGGACAGCTCTCAATACCATGTTCCCAATCAACATATAAATGACAGAGGCAGCCTAGGGTAGCAGAAATGAAGGATAGTGAAGGACTATAAGCCATAGAAAGGGGAGACCCACCTTTTTATTGACCAGTTTAACCCCTTCTTGGCTCAGGCTTCCTTTCTAGAAATGGGAAGAAATTTGAGAAATGGCAAGATTTTGATACCTGACTCTCAGAGTTGATATGAGAGCTGATATGGCAGGTAAGAAGTGGCTGGTATCCTGGAAAAATTACAGGATTCTGGAACCAGAAGAATTGAGTTCAATTCTTAGTTCTACTACTTACTGAACGGGATTGTGGATAAATCATGTAAGGTCTCTACTGTTCAGTATCTTCAGTTACAAAAAATAATTTTTAAAAAAAAACCTGTTATCTTTCCTCATGTCTGTATGGAAATACTTGGAACCCCCAGAGCACCAAACAAAGATCTGCCTGGCCCTGGCTGATTCACTGTCTCCCCAATACTTTGCATGTGCATTGTGCAGAGAAGGCACTTAATAAATATGTACTGAATAAGTGAATGGAAGAATTAAATCATGGGCCTCTAGTGAAATGTATTCTTTGCTCCAACCAACATCTCAAACTAAGACCCTGGAACCTTCCACATCTCTATCCAGGACCTCTTCATGACTCATCTTTTAACTAAGGCCACTGGCAAATTCCAGACTCATAGCCAGTCATTGCACGAGCATGAAGTCATCTTCCATTTTCCTTAGAAACAGTCTGCCTGCATATGCATCACTCTTTACAGCTTGCTGTTCTCAACAGTGAATCAGTTTAAGTAAATGATGACATGATGACGACAGTAAGAATGACCTGGCAAAGAGTCTTGTTCTACCCATATCTTTCAACAGCTGGAAGGAGATACACACAAAAGAATCCTATTTCCTTGTCATTATTCTCATATCTCAGCTGTATCAATGAAATTTAATTGCAAATTACAGAAACCCTCCCTGACTAGATTAAACAGAAAAGGAATGACAGTTTCCAGATTTGGGGAGAGGCCCAGAGAATCAAATTTGAATATGAAAAAGCAAGGAGCTATGCCCATCTCACACCACAGACGGCCCCTAGATAGACCCCATTCTGGACACAGACACTTCAGCTTATCTGCCACATCGGAAACAAGAGGGCATTGCCAGAACTTCTACAACTGCCCTCTCTGAGAAAACAGGTCTATTTGCCCTCTTCCTCATCAGGATGGCTCTATGTCACGCCTGCTTATTTGTATCACTGGCTTTCAAACCAGAACCTCAAATGCAAGCATCTGAGTGATGCAGCCTGGTCACATGCCGGCATCCTGGCTACAAGAGAAGCTGGGAAGGCAAGTTTATATCTTTTACTTGGAAAGAATTTACAAATGGGACAGGATGTTTAAAGATGCAGAGCAGTCAGAAAGAAAAGCAAAGTTCCAGGGGCCCCTGGGTGGCTCAGTCGGTTAAGCATCGAACTTCAGCTCAGATCATGATCTCATCGATCTTGAGTTGGAGCCCTGCATCAGGCTCTCTGCTATCAGTCCAGAGCCTCCCTGGATCATCCAGCAACCTCTCTCTCTGCCCCTCTCCCACTAGCAAGCTCTCTCTCTTTCCCTCTCTCTCTCTCAAAAAGAAAAAAAAGAAAAGAAAATTTCCATTCTACCAGCAATAAAAAACTTCAATGAATCACCACCAGGCTGCTGTGATAAGAGTTCATCTAAGTATCATTTCGCACCAAAAAATTAAATACGCTTTTATTCATGTTGGAATATTCATGCTTTTGTATGCAAAAGTAAGCATGCATTAAGAATCTATCGAGAAACTATGATGAGAAAAGTTTTTTTTCCAAATTTCATTACAAGGTAATTTACAAATGAACAAAATTCTTGATTCATATTCAAGTGTTGATGGAGAAATTAATACTCCTGTCTAACCCCTATCATCATTTGTAGCAATTATAGAAATAAAACCATCCATTATTCATGATACACACATTGCATCCATTTCCAAAAAGAAAAAAAAATCAGTGGAAAGAAATTATCAGACAAAAACTGTGTGGGTAGAAACACAGTGATATACAGAGGTATAAGATAGTCACTAAAGTTTCACAAAGAACAAATCCTGTCAAACTAATCTAATTCATCTCTCTTACCAAGACAAGTGTGGAACATCTAGAAGAAGCAATAGATGTCATCTATTTTTATTTTCTCGGGGATTGGGAATCTGCCTTGAATAATGTGGGCTTCAATAAAGCAAGATACTATCAGTCAACCCGCCCAGCTATTATCCAGAAGTACAATTTTTGAGAGAAGCATTAAAGTAAGATTTCAACTAAGACAAATGGTGCTTTCACAAAAGCTAATGTAAAGATTTTTTTAATGTAGTATGTCTGTTACAATCAAAGCCAAAAATCCAATTTAACACAGAAAAATTGGGTTGCCCTTTGGATATTTAAATAAAGAAGTGTGACTTTTTTTTTAAATAAGGAAGTTTTGTTTATTTTTTAAGGGTTTATTTATTTTTGAGAGAGAACAAGCACAAGCAGGGGAGGGGTAGAGAGACAGAGGGAGACACAGAATCAGAAGCAGGCTCCAGGCTCTGAGCCGTCCGCACAGAGCCCGACGCGGGGCTCGAACTCACAAACTGTGAGTTCATGACCTGAGCTGAAGTTGGATGCTTAACCGACTGAGCCACCCAGGTGCTCCGAGAAGTATGACTTCTATCAACGAATCCTTAGCACCCAAAGGTCACTTGATTCTCCCAAAGGATTAGTACAGTTTTAACTGTTCCTGAATAGTTTCACTACAGAAATAGTAGAAAGAACACTTTTTCATTAAGCCTCATATCTCACCCAACAAATAGATTCATTATTATGACTAATTTTCCCAGTCATTTCAGCCAAGCCTTTTTGCCCCAAAATGAGATTGGTGTTGATGCCTCTTGAGATGACTCACCTCCATGATATAAAAGTAGGCCCCCAAGACATTCACCTTTGTCGCTGTCTGTCATTTACTGATTATCCATGACTATAGGCAAATTACAAAACTTCTCAGCTCCAGATTTCTTACCAGTCACGTGGGGAAAATACTGGTATCTATCTCATAGCATACCATGAGTATTAAAGAAATTAAGACATGTAAAGTGCTCCGAATAATGTCTGTCACATAATGTATGTTCAATAAATGCTATATATTATAAGCCCCAAATCTTTGGATCCCAGTGTATTACAAATTCAAAATGTTTCTGATTTTAGAAAACGAGAGAGTGTTAAATAATTTCCCATTAGAGTCTGGCCCAGCATTGCATAATCAAATGTATTAATATTTCTATAGCAAAACATATAACCGTTCATATTAACTGGGATAAAGATAATAAGTAGCCTCATGTCAGGTTCAACAACAAAAGAGTCTGTACCAAACCTAGAGAAAACTCTCAGGTTTCAGAGCTGTATGGATTTAAGAATTGTGAGTACAGGATTGTGAGCCAGGTTGTCACTATTTACAGCTTATACTCTGTCTGTTCTGTTACCCGCAATCTCCTAGAACTCGAATTTCTGATCCATGTTTATATTGCCTTCTTAAAACCTTGACCTAATAGTTGGCAAAACTCCCCTCCTCAACCATAACCTGAACTGACATCCCACCAGTCTAGCCCTGCTTGTGATGACCTCCCAGAGCTGGCCCCAGCTCAACATTCCCACAGTGTGCACTCTGGTCACTGTGCACCGAAGCAGGCAAAGTGAATGGACGGACTATTTCCAAAGCATATGGGCATAGCCTTTGTCCCAGAACCCAGAGAAAAGTAGGTCATCCAGATTACTAAACATAGTACTAACCTACCTTCAGGGGAAGTCATGCAAAGAACACTTAATGAAGTCACAAGACAGATTGTCTCTAACTTGCAGAAATGTATGACTGGCATCCCAAGTCTGAGAATATTCCCAAAGCCTCCACCAGTGGTCACCCCAACAATCTACCACTTAGCTGTTGAGGTCCACTCTGGGTGTTGATTTACACCGCACTGTGTTATAAGCGTGGACTGCCATAACTCATGTGACAACGGTAAGAAGTCAGTGGGAGCTTTAACACCTTTTCTGCCACTCCCCAGTGACAGCTGAGCTGGACCAGCTTCATCATGAATATGTGACCTATGTCATTGCACTGGGTGCCATGCTCTTAGACAAGATGCATGCTGACTTTTTTTTTTATGGTTTTTCCATCTTGAAATTCTTAATCATTTTTGAACGAGGGATCCTGTATTTTCATTACAAATAATGTACCTGGTCCTGGAGCTTATGTTTCTAAGGATAGCATTCTATTATTTTCAGAGACCTCCTTCCAGTGTGTTGGAAAATCAGAAAACCCTGTAGGGCAATGGTTTCCAAGGAAGAGTCGATAGGTTCTGGGGTCTGGACAAGACCATCCACTGAAGTGCAGAAAAGAAATATTAAAACTTCTATTTATATATTTTTATCTCATTGCTGTTCAGCTTTATTTTTGAATACTGTCCCCTGCTATCCTTTTCTCCTTCTATTTCATAGTAGTAGAATTACTCATTTTTAGCTAGGCTTACAGCCACAGAAGTTACAAAATTATATTTCCCAGCATCCCTTGCAGCCTGGTGCCTTGAAGCTGAATCAGCCAGTAGGAGGGTCATGAATGTGACGTTGTAACCCAGCTCCATCCTTAAAGACAGGGGTCATGCTGTACCCTTTCTTTTCCCCCATTCTGCCACTTGGAACATGAGTAGTTCAGCAGACTGTGCAGATGAATGAAACACTGCCAGCATGTCATAACCACAAGGGAGACAGAAACAGGATCCCTGCGCACCCTCGTGGATCAGAGCTGCCATTTCAACCCTGGACCGCCTCCCTCCTGACTATTCCATGAAAGAGAAGTCCATTTCTATCAATTTAAGCCACAGTTTTTAGTGTCTATCACATGCAGCCAAACCAATATCCTAACTAATGTATTACTACCTTAAAACAAGGATAGAATTTATGAATAACAAATAACAGTAACGGAGTATATAACGAAAACAACCTAAAGATTTCACTTGTAGAGAACTGAACTTTAGACATCCCACTGACTTTTAGATCAAAGTCAAAAGCTTACCTTCTATGAACAAAGAAGCATACAAAACAAAACAAAATGAAACAAAACAAAACCAAAAAACAACCTAAAAAGCACCACATCACACAGCCCATTCAGTTTTGACAGGGGCTGTGAGAGACTAGTTAGGAGAACGAAACACAGAACTGAGAGGAAAGAATAGGTGCCTGCACTCACTACCTAGCAGCCTTCCTTGTCCAATGTTGTTCATCAGAGCCACGAGGCACAGAAAATGGTCTGTGCTTCTTTCTCAGTTCTCCCAGGGGTACCATTCTAGATGCAGGGCAGAGAAAATAGTCTACACGTGATGGTGGTTTCTGAGCACCAGGACTTCACCTTCTCGTGGTAGGCTGGTTGAGGGTCGTGATTAATTGGATATTCTGATTAACTGAGTGTTTTCACTTTCTTATTCTTAAATTTAAGTTTCCTCGTCTGTAACATGAGGATGACACTAGTTCGTGCCTTATAGTTGGGAGGATTAAATGAAATAATGCATGGGCAGTGCTTAGCACAGGACCCGGCATGGGTTAAGTGCTCCATACGTTATCGGCTATCATTATCATCATCATCACCACCACCACCATCATCACCACCGCCATCATTATTATGCCTAGATAACTGACTTTATTTTTTTTAAGGTTTTATTCATTTTGGAGAGACAGAGTGTGAGCAGAGGAGGGGCAGAGAGGGAGACACAGAATCCAAAGCAGGCTCCAGGCTCTGAGCTGTCAGCACAGAGCCTGATGCGGGGCTCAAGCTCACGAACCACGAGCTCCTGACCTGAGCCGAAGTCAGACACTTAACCAACTGAGCCCCCAGGCACCCCAATAACTGACTTTAAAAAGAATATAAGAGACGCCTGGGTGACTCAGTCGGTTAAGCATCCAACTTGAGCTCAAGTCATGATCTCATAGTTCTTGGGTTCAAGCCCCATGTCAGGCTCTGTGCTGACAGCTTGGAGCCTGGAGCCTGCTTAAGATTCTGTGTCTCCTTCTCTCTCTGCTCCTCCCCTGCTCACGCTCTGTCTGTCTCTCTCTCTCTCTCTCTCTCTCTCTCTCTCTCAAAAATAAATAAACGTTAAAAAAATTTTTTTAAAGAATCTCTCTAAAAGAGATACCCTCATGGATGAGGGTCCAGGCTATTTTCAGGGACTCAAAAGCAAGGTCACTTCACATTCAGTGACCCCTTCACTCAACAGCATTCATTCTTCAGCTCTCTGCTAAACACTTTCTGCTCTGTTCTCAGGGTGTGCTGTGAGTTTTAAGTCCCACCACCCCAGCTGAATCTCCAGCTTCCACAACATACACCCCTCATGTCCCCGAATAGCCCCTTAATTAAAGCCTAGAAACCTTTGACCTCAGCCTTCTCATTTCTAGGTGTTTATCCTGAAGGTGGGATGGCAAAAGTTTGCAACTGGGCAAAGTTGAATATAGAAGGATGCTTGTTACAAAATTATTGCATTAGCTGAAAATGGGAAATAACTCAAAAACCCGTCCCCGGGGGACTAATTAAATAAATTGTGTGCATACCACAGAATTCCATGTGCTCATTGACAAGGGTGGTGCAGCTATGTATTTACTGAATTGAGAAAGTACCTCCGTACAAGACCCAGACATAAACTTTGGTAGTTCAGGGGAAAAAAACTGCAAGAAAAGGATTCGACCCAGAGAACTCTAGAGTGCTGTGATGAAGGGAGTCACAGGGATCACAGCACTTTTTAACGCTAAACACTTCTTTTTCAATCGTCTACCTGGTAATAGAACCTCCGGTGTGTGCTGACACCATTCAGAGCCAAGTAGGCTGCGGAACGCTACGTACATGATTTATGTTTATGTAAAAAAAAAAGGGGGGGGGGCATGGGAAGATTCCTGAGGCCATTTTTCATCAAAAAGATTGGCAGGTGGGATTTGGCATTCATTTTCACTTATATCCTTTTCTGTATTGTTTCACATTTTTATAAGGGCCATGCAGTATTTTTCATTCAGCCAAAAGTGTGAAGCTCTTTTTGATTTGGAAAAAAAAATAGCAGCGGGAACAAGGAAGTTTCATCAAATACTAGTTAAATGGAAACTGACTCACAGTCCTTTTGGAATTGTATGCAGGATTTATACAAATGTCATGAATAAGTGCCAAAGGGCCTTACTAAATGTTATACTGCAGGGGTGCCTGGGTGGCTTGGTCGGTTGGGCGTCCGACTTCGGCTCAGGTCATGATCTCGCGGTCCCTGAGTTCGAGCCCCGCATCGGGCTCTGGGCTGACAGCTCAGAGCCTGGAGCTTGTTTCGGATTCTGTGTCTCCCTCTCTCTCTGACCCTCCCCTGCTCATGCTCTGTCTCTCTCTGTCTCAAAAATAAATGTTAAAAGAAAATTTAAGGGGCGCCTGGGTGGCGCAGTCGGTTAAGCGTCCGACTTCAGCCAGGTCACGATCTCGCGGTCCGTGAGTTCGAGCCCCGTGTCAGGCTCTGGGCTGATGGCTCAGAGCC
The DNA here is from genome assembly GCF_016509475.1 of Prionailurus bengalensis. Lineage (NCBI taxonomy): Eukaryota > Metazoa > Chordata > Mammalia > Carnivora > Felidae > Prionailurus > Prionailurus bengalensis. Next base: position 67,188,022 of record NC_057353.1, on the reverse strand, counting down.
TGGAGCCTGTTTCCAATTCTGTGCCTCCCTCTCTCTCTGCCCCTCCCCCGTTCATGCTCTGTCTCTCTCTGTCCCAAAAATAAATAAACGTTGAAAAAAAAGAAAATTTAAAATAAATAAATAAATAAATGTACTGCACACAAAAAAAGGCCGTAGACTGTTCTCTAAGTAAGTACCAAGGAATTAATGCTGCTATTAATGTGACAATGCCCGTGTCAATGAAGTCCTGTACAGATTCTAAAGGCTTTCACTTTTAAAATCTCATCTGACCTAGGGGCACCTGGGTGGCTCAGTCGGTTAAGCGTCCAACTAGCTCAGGTCATGATCTCACAGCTCATGAGTTCAAGCCCCACGTCAGGTTCTGTGCTAAAGCTCAAAGCCAAGAGCCTGCTTCAGATTCTGTGTCTCCCTCTCTCTCTGCCTCCTGCCCCCATTTATGCGTTCTCTCTCTCTCTCTCTCTCTCTCTCAAAAATAAACATTAAAAACGAAATTTTAAATCTTGTCTGACCTTCAAAACTAGATGTGTGACTGGTCCCCCAAAGAGAATTCCCTAAATCTCTGTCTGGTCACTGTTAGGCAACATTTCCAGCTTAGGGTTGGCACAGTTGTTTGTTAGATGGATAAATGAGTGGATGGATGGATGAATGGATGGGTGGGTGGATAAAAGAATGCATTCTTTTCCCTCTTTTCCAGACAAGAAAACAGAAACAGAGGGAAAGTGACATGCCTAAAGTAATATAGTTAGTAATGATAGAATCAATGGTTGGAATCATTGCTGTTAATGGTTTCCTAATCAGCTCTCTTTTATCCAAAATGCACCCAAAACCTGTTTTATTCAGGAGGAAGTACTTCAAAATCGCTGACAGACATATACTTGATCATCAGGAGTTATAGTCAAAATGTCAAGGGCATGGGAATTGACCTACCAAAATGCCACCAATCGTGTCACTAGTGCACGATCCTGGAGACCTCCCACTATGCCAGGCATTAACCCATTCATTGCTGGATATAAGTGGGTACTGGGTGTCAGAAGGGCACTCAGTGGGCTTAAGAGAAGTTGGCTTCTCAACTCTCTCTCAAAGAGAGTGGGCTACTCAACTGCTGGTATGAAACCATTTCATTATTTTAACAATGAAGGCAGCCATGCAAGTACATAATGGTTGCCTATAAGCCTTGCTAAAAACCCTCCACAACACTTAGAACGGTTGCTACCCACGTGAGGAATTCTGCTCTCTGTCGTCTCACAGCAGAACCCCTATTCCAGGCACTATTTGTAATGCCACTTAAAACCTTCATCCCGGGGCGCCTGGGTGGCGCAGTCGGTTAAGCGGCCGACTTCAGCCAGGTCACGATCTCGCGGTCCGTGAGTTCAAGCCCCGCGTCAGGCTCTGGGCTGATGGCTCGGAGCCTGGAGCCTGTTTCTGATTCTGTGTCTCCCTCTCTCTCTGCCCCTCCCCCATTCATGCTCTGTCTCTGTCCCAAAAATAAATAAAAACGTTGAAAAAAAATTAAAAAAAAAAAAAAAAAACCTTCATCCCAATGAATTCACTCTTCATGAATAAATGAAATCAAATGCCATTATTTTCTTCTGAAAATTATCCTGAGCCTAACTATGGTAGGGTATGAGGGAAGGCGTCTGGAAAAATAATAATAATAATTTCGGTGAGAGAGAGAATGTGCTTAAATCTCAAAAAAAAAAACAAAAACAAAACACAAAAAACAAACATGAGACACAGCACAAAAGACCAGCTCTAGTCAGGAGCCCAGAATTCTCTGACTACACACATGTTATTGAAGTGCATTTTTGCTCCGGCGCCAGGTAAGATTCTGGAAGGCAAGGAGACTTTCCCTGACCCCGATCTGTTCATAGTTAAGGTAGGAGAGGCATCTGTAAGTAACTGTTTTATAAAGTGTTTTATAAACTGTTTAATCAAGGTCAGAAAGGACAAGAGCTCTGTGGGAATTCAGAGGAGGGAGAGTTTATTTCCACCAGAGGAAATCGAGGGAGACTTCCTGAGGAAGGTGCCCTTGACCTGGGTCTTCTTCAGAATACCAGTGGTATTTACACTTGTGCAGGAAGGGAAATGTGTCATCAGATACCAGCATAGGCCAGTCTTGAAGCAAACATTATTGTTCAAGACATTTGCCAACAAAATATACAAAATGAACATCGTACACACTTTCCTGAACATGTCATTTCCAAATGCATCATGCTTTCTCATGTCCCGGTCTTTACTGGTGCTGTCTCTTCTGTCTGGAACATTCTTCCTCACCTTCATTTCTATTTCCACATCCTTCACTTCTGAGCTTAGGTGTACTTTTTCTAGTGAGCCTTCCTTGAGCTCCCCAAATGGAGTTCTCCTCACCTGGGCTTTCACAGTACCAAGAGCATACCCCCATCATAACACCTATAACACCCAAATCATAATCACCCATGTTGTTATTGATCAATACTTATCCATAAGCACTCTAGGAGAATAATCTGTTTAGATGAATTTTTGTGAGCCCAGGGCCTAGTAAAGCGCTATCTTCATAAGAGAAATATTTATCAAATGATTGAAGTTTTTAATGATTCAGCAGACATTCTATACCACAAACCCAAAGCTACTCCCAGTCTGAGCTGACGACATACCCGTGTAATTCTACCAAATTACTTTGCAGATGAAAAATACAAATGTGCCCAGACCCCTTTTATCCAGCCCCAAAGCAAATAAAAAGCCAAGGCCTGCTGTAAGTCACATGACTAACTCCCCCAAGGTCACTATGGTCATAAGGGGACAGTTTGAGCCCAGAGGAACTCCCTCAGCAAGTCTATGAGTGAGACCAGTGGACATCATTCTTGCAAAATGACCTGAAAAACCTCACCTGTCACTTACAAATGGAGAAAAGAGACCCTTTAAGGGGAAGAAGATGGCCAGAGAGAGAAAAGAAACCAGGTTTAAGTTGGCTTATAGGTCAGTGCATTTAAATAAGGAAAGGCCCTGGTTTCAGAAAATGAAAGCTTTTAATATAAACCCTTTATAGTCCAGCTCAATGAATTAAGGAAATCGCCTTAAATGTTAACAATGGCTATTTCCAGCTGTATTATGAGGGATTTTTTAAATCCTCATAGCTTCTGTATCTGCTAAATTTTCTACAATGAATAGTATATATGTATTTTCTCGTCAGAAGGGGAAATGTGTCTCTTAAGCACATCATGCCTCCTGGCCCCTGGCCTTTGCCTACTAAGTGTTAAGTCTTAGTTAACAACCCTTGAGGATTTTTTTTTTAGAGAGAGAGAGAGAAAAAAAACAGGGGAGGGGCAGAGAGAGAGAGAGAGAGAGAGAGAATCCCAAGCAGGGTCTGCACAGACAGTACGAAGCCAGACTCAGGGCTCTAACACACGAACCACGAGATCATGACCTGAGCCGAAACCAAGAGTTGGACGCTTAACAGACTGAGCCACCCAGGTGCCCCAACCCTTGAGAATTTTTGAAGGGAGACCCTTGCCCCCAGCTCCCAGCCCTTTGTCTCCAGTCACACCCAGAAGCCTTCCTGTTAGGAGAAGAAAATATGTTACTTGGCTTTGGATGGCTTCTCCATTCTTCCTCTTCTTAGTGGCTCCTCTGGGCTAGGAACCAGCAAAATCCTGGTGGCTGGCTATATCCAGATCCTGGATACAAGCTTCTGAGTTTCAGAATAATCTGGTGGGTGAGACTGTTTGGGGGTGTGGCTGAATCAACACTTGGTGTGCACGGCTCTTCTGAGCATCATGTTACCTATTACACTCAAAGGTTCAAAGGCAAACTGGCCCAGGAAGAGTGGATCAATCTGTCAGGTTTCATAACCATGCCCCTCTCCCACTCCCTTCAGTGACAGGACTAAAGGCTGAACAACTTCAAGCTTCAAACTCATATTCTTCTGAGAATTGTATGTTAAGACTCTCTCACCTCAAGGAAAACACAGTAGTAAAATCATTTAGTTCATCTGGCTGTCTAATAGAACTTTCCATGATGATGAAACTGTTCCATTATCTACACTGATCAGTAATGGTAGGCACTAACCCATGTGACTACTGAGCATTTGAAATGTGGCTAGTGCAACTGAATAGATTTTTTAAACCACACGTCTACTGTTTTAGACACTTTAGTTTAGAATCCCAAAATGTCAGACCTAGAAAGAACCCAAGAAATCATCTGGACCTGTGATTCTCAACCTGTGCAATTTGTAAGGCCCACTCTTACTATCAAAGATACATTCAGATCTTCCTCATATTAACAGAATATTTAGTATCTGTTGATTGAGAACATCATAATGACCAAAATTAGCAAAACTTCACTAACATTTGAAATTACATTTCAATTAAGAAAATCATGATGATCAAAATTAGTGATTCAATAACAGTGTTAATTGCATTTTAATTACAAAAAGCATAATGACAAAAATTATAGCCCTTTAAATTGCATTTTATTACTTAGAAGAGCATCTTCATATACATATAGAATGGATGTGTGTGAGGTATGATTTTATCTAGCCTTCAGACTTTTTCAACATATGGATTCTTAGATCCTGTCCAATAATCCACAGCCCCTGACTGTCTTTTGCAAGAGAGCACAACTCAGTGTGAAAACCAATGGCTTAGTTCAACCCTAAGTTCAAACCCTGATTTGAGACAGAGAGAAAACGGAGCCCAGGAAAGGAGAAGACCTGTCCAAATCTCACAGCTAAGAAACAGTGGCGTTGGCCTGACAGATCAATGCTCTTTTCACTCTGCCACAAAGCTCAAAGAGAAGAAACAGAGCTGGAAAATCCCAAGGGAGCCACAGCTGGCTGAATTGAAAATACCTCTCTGCTTTTCCTTCTATTGGGAACTTCAAAGAATAGGAGGAAGGGATTTTTGCAATGTAAAAAGTAAATTTACTGATGAAAGTTGCATAATTATGCCTGTGAAGGAGCTATGAGGAAAATAGAACTAGCCCTTTTCGGGTTTCAGTGAAACTCAATAACTTCGAGACTTTTCTGAATCTTTTATAGGTTCCCCAGTCTTCACTAACATCTGAGGGCATCCTTCCAGAAACAAGCAATAAAACAAAAATCGCCTCTTAAAAATAAACCAGGTTTGAGAGTTCCTATCAGTGACAGGAAGCAGGACACAGAAGAAAGAGCCAAGGCGTTTTCTTTGGTTACAATGGCCTCCAAGTTCACCCTGAGGAAGCGATGGTCTTAAACCCAGAGCTCAGACTCCCATTCTCTATTGTGTATGTGTGTGTGTGTGTGCGTGTGTGTGTGTTTATTTATTTATTCATTTATTTTTGAGAGGTGGGGGGAGGGGCAGAAAGAGAGGGACAGAGAATCCTAAGCAGGACCTGTGCTGTCAGCTTGGAGCCCAACGTAGGGCTCCAACCCACAAACTATGAGACCATGACCTCAGCTGAAGTCAAGGGTCAGATGCTCAACCAACTGAGCCACCCATGCACCCCTCTTTCTATCTTATTTTTTTAAGTTTATTTATTGATTTTGAGAGAGAGAGAACATGAGAGCAGGGGGGTAGGACAGAGAGAGAGGAGAGGGAGAGAATCCCAAGCAGGCTCTACATGTCAGCTCAGAGCCCGATACGTGGCTCAAACCCACAAACCACAAAATCATGACCTGAGTCGAAATCCAAAGTGGGACACTCAACCGACTGAGCCACCCAGGCACCCCTCCCTCTTTCTATTTTCATTGCACCATGCTGCATCCAAGATCATGCACTGCTCTGCTGTTCTAGATCACTGGGGCTGGCAGGAAAACTTACTTAAGTTGGTTCTACGGATTTAGTGTAATTAGCCTTCAACTTTACAGGCTTCTCGCTTTGGATTCTCATAGAATTTTATGTATTTATTTCTTGTAAACTAGACCACGGTGACTATGACCCTGGACTGAATCCAGCCTCTAATACTTATTAACTACAGAAAGCGTGGTATTTGCTTCACCTCTGTCAGCCTCAGTTTTCTTACCTGTAAAATGGGGATAAAAATTCATTACATAGCCATGCTGAGAAAGTAAAGATGATTCTCATCGATCCCTTAGAAGAGTGCCTTAGAGTAAGTTAGTGCTCTCTCTGAGACAGGGTATTGTATTTAGTCTTGCTCATGTCCCATGTTAGACTATAAACTTTGTGAAGGCAAAGACTGCCTTTATTTCCCAACCACCCCCATTCCGTATAGTTGCAAAGCTTTATAGGTGCAGTGCCAGGTACATGTGTTGATTACAAATGTCATCTCTGGTGTCAGACATGCCCGGGGTTGAAGGCTCTAATCTGGCTCCAGGACTTACTAGGTTTTGGGTTTTTTTTTTTTTTTTAACATTCTTGATATTTCTGGGTCTCGATTTTCTCATCTGTTAAATGGGTTTAATCCATTAACTTGGAGCTTAACCATGAGCATCAGAGGACCTTGGGGAGGTAATGAACACTCCTAAAGGCTGCCTGTTTTAAGTATATTAATGTGTCATCCTCACTCCCACCTTAGTAAGGCACCACGTAACATTTATGCTAGAGGTGGCTAATAAACAAGAATCTAGGGATTGATTTTCTGTGAACTCCCTTATTTGCTCGCTCCATGACAGATAGCTTCCCTAAAGCCAACAGAGCCAGAGGCAAGCCACCATAAATCCAGGGTGTGCTGTGATAAGACACCAGAGCATGCATGCCAGCTGTTCCCTCAGGAAGGATACATTTGCCCTGTAATTCTCTGGAATAAAGCAAACAGACTGTTTGCAAGGGTGCACGGTATTCGAAATAGCTGCACATCAGAGATGCAGCCCAGGGTAGACATCAGCCTACTGCTCTGAGAGTCAGATGCCCTGAGTCTGAGAATTTGATCTCACCAGTAACTGGCTGTGTGCCCTTGGACAGGCCATTTCACTTCTCTGGGCCTCTTCCTGTTCTCTCAAAAGAAGGGCCTACACTAGGCATTCTCCAAGGATCACTGCAGCCCCTCTGTTACACCGTTCTAGAATGAGCTAATTAGGCCAATAGTACGATGGTCACAGGATGCAGAGTCAGAAAGACCCAGGTTCGAATCCTTGGCTGGTTGACCCTGATCAAGCTTCTTAATCTCTCTGAGATTTGGTTTTCTCGTGGGTAGATTGGGGATAATAACATGGCTATTGGAGGGTTGGAGACAGTGAATATCAAGAACCGGGCCATTGGAAATGTTAGTAGTGGTGCCTGCTGTGATTATTATTAGCATCATTATCACAGTCATCATTATTAATATTACCTTTTTTAGTCAGTTAATTAGTTTTGAGAGAGAGAGTGAGAGAGAGAGAGAGAGAGAGAGAGTGTGTGAACAGGGGCAGGGCAGAGAAAGAGAGAAAGAGAATGAGAATTCCAAGACGGCTCTTTACTGTCATGTGGGAGCCCAACTCAGGACTCGAACTCGCTAACCATGAGATCACGACCTGAGCCAAAATCAAGAGTCAGAGACTTAACCGACTGATCCCCCCAGGTGCCCCAATATTACCTTTCTTTTAAAAGGTGAAGGCCCAAAAACATCCTACTATATCACAGTCATGTGGGGTCAGATAAGAATATCAACTCTTCTCTGGTAACTTGTCTGAAATTAGTCAATTTCCTTCTCCCATGTATAATTGCTTTTGCTTTTCAATGTGGTCACTGTTTCATTGCTAACACTGTAGTTCCTTAATGATAGCAAACCATATGGCTTAGTTCATGAGGAATTGCACACGTGTTATCTCATGGATTCCTTCACTGCCATCATCATCATCATTACCACCATGACCATCATGCCTCCATTCATCAACACCTGGGGTCCTACAGGAATGAGCAACTTACCTGAGATCTCAGTGTCCATCCACCCAACCAGGAAGTCACAGGTTTTGGACTTCTGGTTAAGGCTTCCGACTCCGAAGCTCATGATTATTCCACTCCATCAACTTCATGAATTAATTTGACTTTTTCCCCCCAGCCATTGCCTGGACTAGTTATAAAACATCTTTCTTTCTTTCTTTCTTTCTTTCTTTCTTTCTTTCTTTAAAGTAACTGTCTTTCTGTATATGTGGAATTTGAAGTGCAGCATTTCTTAAGTGTTTAACATTAACTCTGAAGTCTACCCAGTCACATGCCATCTAATTCAACCACTTTTTCCCACTAGAAGATGTCAGATCAAATTTTAGATGACCTCTGTTTTTAAAGTCAAACACCTAAGAAAAGGTTATTCTAATTTCCAAGGAATAAGGACAGTATTTTAGGAGAGTGTTTTGGTTGCAAAAAAGAACTAAGTCAAGTGAAGGGTGAAGATTATTTTAAGGATTCCCACTGAATGGGATTTTATTGAACAAAATTATAAAAGTTGACATGACGTCATGGAAACTGGGAATAAATGGTGGTTCTTGACTCAAAGCAGAGTCAGCAGTACAAAACGCACTGGATCTTTAGTGGTCCTTCCATCTTGCCATCTTCCATCAACCGTCTTCATGGAGCCGTCTGCTGTATTACTCATCTTTCCCTTTGTCCTTATGCCATAGACTGGGTGCCTTACTCTTTAGTTCCCCACTGAAATTCCCTGCAGAAATGACTTTCCTGGCTCAGCTAATTACAATTACTCCCCTTTGGAAGAGGTTTTTTTGATACAGGGCACATCTTGGACCACCGATCAGCAGATGAATCTACTGCTGCTGGGTCAGGCATAGCTTGAGGTGTCAAACATGGCTGCCTTGGGTTGGGCCCTCAGTTAAGGTAGTGGGTAGATCCATTTTACTTAGAAGGGGCTGTAAGCCACAGCATGTGCCATGATTATCACTGCTAATATCAAGAGAGTAAAATTTTCCTCTCCAGATGCTTTCATTTCATATAAATCTTTTTTAAAAAATTGTCACTTTTGGATAACGTTTCATGCCTCCATATGTTTACAAAGTCCTAACTGATGTGGAATCCCAGAGCTGACTATAACAACACCAATAAAAGTCACTTCCACGGATACAGTCTTTTATAGAGGTGGCTGCTCTTTCGGGTACTCCGCTTGTCTCGATTGCCACAGCATCCCGTGTTGACAAGACGGTTATTATTGTCACCATTTGATGGAGGAAAAGCTAAAGTTTAAGAACAATGAGTGGCCTTAGGCCACAAAACTAGTTAGTGGTCTGTCTGGGACTTAGACTTCAGTTTCCTAAATCAACGTCTGAAGAAAGAGAAAGCAACCTTTATTTTTCTATCCAATCAGGAATAGTTTTTGGCAATTACTATATCTCACCAGTCTCCAGTCCAGATTCAGACTCTCATCAATTCTCACCATGGATTGCCTCAGCATCCTCTTACCCCATCTCCCTGCTCTCATCAACCTTCTCAATTCCTTCCTCCAGAGGCAGCCAGAGAAGTCTTTAGAAAGACAGAGTTTTCAACAAATCACCTCTAGGATCACAGGCTTCTTGCTGCCCACAGAATATCTGAACTCCTTCAAAGTGAATTCAGTGTCTTGGGAGATCTGGTTCTTACACCTCTTTGTCTTATTGCCGCTGCTCATGACCACTCGTGTTCGCACACATTCAGCCGCGCCAGCTCCCAAGGATGGCTTGAAAATTTCTCCCTCTGCGTCTTTATGTAAATTACTGTCTGCACACTGGATTTAGATGGATTTGGATCACATGATGTTATAGTGGTTTTTGTTTTATCTAATCCATTGGCAACATTAGGAAAATTTCCAGCTTCTCTTGATCTTCCAGTCAGAGATCAAGGTTAACAATCAACTGAACCTGACAAATGGCTAATCCCTTTAAATGGGGCACACCCTCTCCAATTGGCCACAATCCCCACTACTCCCTATTGTGTTACATCCAACTGGCTTTACTCATGATTGTGCTATGCTTGACCCCTTAGACATTTGAGTTTGCAACCTTTGCTTTATGTGCTCACCACCAGAAATGTACTTCCCCATATACTTCTTTCAAAATATTAGTCATCTCTCAAATAATTCTTCCATGAAGCTTATATTGATTCTCTGAATGCAAATTAATCTCTTCTTCCTTAAACGTGTTAATTGGTGCTTGACCACATAAAGGACTTCACTAGATTACAACGGATTTGAGGGCAAAAACTCTTATTTATCGCGTACCCTCATACTGCCTAATACCATGTCTTATTCTTTGTTCAAAGAATGTTCAAAAAATGTTCAAAGAATGTTCAAAGATGTTCAAAAAATATCTGTTGGCATGAACTTAGTTTAATTTAGTCCAATCGGCATTTAAACTTTCCAACAGAAGCCAACTCTTCTGTAATCATATTTTCCCATTCCTCAACCAGACTTGAGCTTTTATTAGTCCCAATACCACCTGCTTCTCGCCCCTGCTTATCTACTGAGGAAACAAACTATTTTTCCAAGTCCTGTTGATTGGAAAGTTTAAGCTCTTAAATAAATCATCCTCCGAGGAAAAGCAAGAGCAGGAAATTTGCTTTGGCCCTGAGCCAGTACTACTCCCCACAGACAGAGTATTTTGCAAGGTCTTCACAAGAGAAGAAAGAGAAGAAAGAGATTGGGGAATCTCCACCCTCAGGTGAGGACTGCAATCACCCCGCATCATGGTCTACTCTCAAACTACGGTTTCCTCAAATAGTACGTGTTTCTTACATACGGTATTTGTCCATGAAAATCCGTTGTCCTCTTATTTCATGCAAGTTACATTTTTACGAGCTACTGCCTCATATTTCCGGACGTTAACATTTTAAATAATATTACCCTTTCATATAACATTTATTTTTCAAACATCTAACGGTTTATCAGGCACTGTGCTTGGTTCTGGGCAAAACAGATATTCTTTGTTCTGGCAAAAATAAGTATGTGCTATTGTTCTCATGTCCTGGGAGGATCACAGCCTAATGGGGAAACAAATCATTTAGGGACATTTTGTCAATGCCACCCATAAACAGAGCAGACTCTCACCACCCCATCCATCGTGAATGACATGCATGTGGGAGGCAGTCTTTGCAAATGTACTGCCACTCTGACATCCAGCTTATGTAGTGAGCACTTATAACCTACTTCTCAGCCCGCAGTCATGTTAGAGGAGGCAATTAGTTAGGTCCTAACAGGATACCTGGAGGCCAGCAACCAGGACATTCCAGCTATCGGGAAGGTCTGAGTCCCGTCCTGGAAGCACTTCACCACCAGAAGCCGGGTCTAACCAGACAGACCCAGTGGCTGGACACCAGGCCAGGAAACCCCCTGACTTGGGAAGAAAAAGCGAGAAAACCTGCTTTCCACCTTAAGTAATAAACATCCCACCCCCTAGTTAACAGCTGTTCATAATGCATTGAGATCCAACCCCCAGGGCGCACAGCTCTGCTCTCCAGCTCTCCCACTCTCATATCTCAAGAGGGTACTTTCCCCTTTAATAAGGTTTCCCGCTCATGTCACTCATCTGCCGTGCTGCCTGCCTGTCCTTGAATTTACTCTCGCGACAAGACCGAGAACCTTCAGTCACTCCTCCGGGTCTGGCTAGGTGGAGACCCCAGGACCCAGAGTCTCCCCAGTTCTCCCCGTGACCATTTAAACTTCTTTCTTAAGCTTTGAGTGTCAAGGAAGAATAGAGACTGCCCCTCCCAGAGTGCGAAGAATATGGTTGAAACGCAGGAACTCCCCTGGTCGCCTCTCACACAATCATGCCCTGCGAGAAAGTCATTGGCTGACCACTCCAACCCCACCCAGGCAGAATTAACGAAAGTTCGGACACGATACAGAGACTTGGGCCACTCTGTAAGATAATGAGCCACAAGTAGTTGAGCTGCTGACTGACAAGGGGACACAGCAAGGGCCCTAAGGGGAGGAAAGGATATCAGCAGCTATGACTTTGTGGTCTCTCGGTGAAGTGAGGCCTATAGCCCTCCCCTGTGCCTCTACCTCCTTCCTTCCCGCATTTCACCCTAGGTGTGTGTTTGTGTATACAATAACAGATAACAGCCCCCTCTCCCTTTATGTTGCCTGATTATTACACCCAGAGTGTGCTGGCGATGGCAAACTTTATAATCTAGCCCAGGGACTGGTAAACGACAGACTGCAGGCCAAATCTAGCCTACAGCAGGTTTTCATGAATGAAGTCGTATTAGAACACAGCCACACCCATTCATTTACAGATCGGCTATGGCTGCTTTCCTGCTGCACAGATTCCCACAATTCTGACACCAGTTCCTGTGCATCTGTTTTTTCTACCCCACTGAGAGATTTTCAGACAGCAGCTAGGTGTCCTACGATTCAATTCAATTCTGACACTATCTGCTTGGAAATAGCATCTGATTCCGCAGGTTAAGAGCTTAGTCCTGTACGACTGACCCTTGCCCCCCACTTGAGATGTCAATAGCAGGTCCAGGTTGTCCCTTGTCTTTCCGATGAACTGGATGTAAATCAGAGGTGCCCATTATGATAGGGAAAGATAGGATTCAGTAGGCAGAGAGGGAAAGGATAGGACCTGAGGTCCTTGGGTGGGGAAAACATATTTGGGGACAATGCTGGGAGTGTCTGACCACAGCAAACCCCTTTGGGGGTTAAGGTTCCTCTTAAGAAAGTAACGGACACCACCTACTCCCCCATAGGTTTCCCTCAGGAATTTGACAAAAGACCTAACTAAAATAAGTAGTGGACCATAAAACATATGACCCACGAGGAACGGTATGGCCATAGATGACCCCTCACACAGTGGAAACAAGCCAATCACAAAGGAAAGACTAGGCATTTAGAGTTACCTAGTATTAGAAATAAGCCCATAGACCCAATCAAAGGAGGGACGCGGACACTCGGAGCACACTGAAGGGAGGCTTTAATCAAGATTCTTGCAGGAGAGGGTGTCTGATGGGCAGGCACACTCAGGCAGTTACAGCAGACAATTTATCTCCTAGCATGCAAGTCCCTCCCCTGGTTCCTCATTGGCTGAGCACTACAGAAGTTACAGCCTCACCGGAACATCATCTATGCCCATGTAAGGCAAAAAGTAGTCTGATTGGAAGAAATGTACATTTCCTGAGGAGACACAGAAACTTTCAGTCCCTCCTTTGTTCTTTGGCACATCCTCATTGCAAAGCCCACGAAAATAAGCCTGCAAAAATGGAGAGTGGGTAGAAGAACCAGGAAGTGAAGTGTCTAAGGGGTTTAGACTCCATTGTGTGTGTGGAAGGGGGGGCGGTTCATACATATTTCCAATAGGTCGTAAACCTATTGTTGATTAGATGGCACAGCTTTTATTTGGCATTTCTGAAAATGAATCATCTCCCTTCTCACACTAGCCAATAAGCTTACCCCCTGAGAAGAAACAAGGGGGAAGGGAAGGGACCCACCAAAACCCTAAGAAACAAAGTCCCTTGACTATCGTCTGTGGGTATTCACTTTCAAATGCCCCCTCTCTGTAAAGAGAGTTTTCACACTATTCTTACTTTCTGATCTTACACTGGAATAAACTTTTGCCTGCTGCTCATTTTATTCTTTGCCCACCTCTTCATTCTTTGAAGTGGTGAGACAATGAACCCTGGACATTGAGGTAAAAAGATCCTGCAACACTAATCTCCTTGAATCTCTACTTGTTTACCAGTCTGGAGGCTCTCTGAACCCCATCCTTTTGGGTTTCTATGGAGGCTTCATTACTTAGACAAAATTGATTAAATCATTGGCTATTCCAACCTTCTATTCATATAGTTGGTTCCCATGGCAACCAGGGCTTCCTCAAAGTCACCTTGTTAACATAACAAAAGATACCTTTTTCCCTCTCATCACTTAGGAGACTCCAAGGATTTTAGAGCCTCTGTGTCCGGGTCAGGGACAAAGACCAAATATATATTTATTGTAAATCACAATATCACAATTGCAAAGTCTAAAGAATATATCTTAAGGTCCTTTACAGAAAAGTTTGCCAACCCCTGATCTACTTGGTTGGGAGCCCCAAAAACTAAAGGAAGAATTTGCCTGAATCAGACCTCTAGGACTTGGAACAGGACATTAACTCAGGAGACTCGTTGGTCTCTCTTTAGAGAAGGGGTTAAAGTGTTTTCAGATGTGCAAGGAATACACACTTGGTCAATTACACTAAATGGAAGAATGTTCTTATATTTGTGTTCAGTCTGGTGTTATTTTTTAACACTATGGGAGGAAGACTGTAGGGTACCTAAATGGATACAACCATATTGGACATGTGTCACTTGCCCAGATTTTTCCTATGTTTGGAAATAAGCCACGATGTGAGTTTTGGTGGGAGATAGAGTCCACCTTCTAGAACAGATCCTGAAAACATCAGATGCTTACTTTTATTCAATACCTCTGGAAATTAAGGTGCTGATGATATGGGACCATAAGGCAAGCTGAGGACAAAGCACAAGCTAGCACCATCACACTCTGCCCCTCCCCACGGTGGGATATGTGTAATATTCCTCAGGCACTCTTGGCTGCCCAAGGACAAAGGAGAAGAAAGGAAACATATGGTTAACTAATAGAGATCACAGTGACACAGGAGTCTCCATCAGCTTACAAATATCTCAATAAATTACAAGAAAAGGCAGTCTTATCAATAGCCTAATCTCCGGAAACCTATAGACTCCGTTTCCTAAAGCCCCAACATCACCCCTCCATAGTGATATGGGGAACAAAGGCAAGAAGGAAATGGCAGGCAAAATTAAAATTATAATCTTATAACCTGCAGCCCATTGGCAAATACTTGACACAAATACAGAGTACAACATTTCTCCAGGAACCCCCTCCTTTCATAATGTTAATACTTACTGGAGGGAAAACAACCTTAGCTGACACTAGCAAGGCCTCAGGTATCTTAGGAGTCCTCTTTAGCACATCAAAGTCCCTCTGGAGGCCTCCCTTTTGTCTTCACCTCCTCCAATCCCATAGTATATAACCAGTCATTCTTCAGGACCCCAGCTCAGCTCTTCCTGCCCACAGCGTCCTGTCCCCCTAACTTGAGTAAAATCACCTTTTTGCACCAAAGATGTCTCAAGACCCCACGAACCCCACCATCACCCCAAAACTTGTAATCACTGGTACCAGATTAGGACTGATCAATTGGACAAATCTGCCCATGACCTTGAATCTGATACTTAATGATGAGGTTTTTGGGGCTTGGTCCAGCTTGGTCTGGAGCCAATGACCAAGAAAGAATTCTTGAAGACGACTTTGGTACAAAAAGGTGATTTTATTAAAGCACAGGGACAGGACCTGTGGGCAGGAAGAGCTGCCCCAGGACCAAGAGGAGAGACTGGTTATATACTATGGGGGTAGGTAAACTCCAGGGGAAGTTGCCAGTGAGATTTTCCTATGCGAAAGAAGACTCCCAGGATACTGGAGGCCCAGCTATTGTCAAGGTAGGGTTGTTCTTCTCTCTAGCAAAGTATTAACGTTAAGACGGTAGGGAGTTCCTAGAGAAACACTTCAATCTGTCAGCCTCAAGTGTTTGTCAATGGCTGCAGGTTATAAGGAAATCTAGTTCTGTTTCCTTCTGCCTTTGTTTCCCACATCACTGTGGACGAGTGATGGGGACTTAGGTCCTGCAGGACTACGATCTCTATCAGTTCACCATTTGTTTTTCCCCTTTCCTTTGTTCCTGGGCAGCCAGGGGTGCTGGAGGAATATCACACACATCCCACCTGGGGTGGGGGGGGGATGTGTTTGCGGCCCGTCATCTTATCCTATGCTCCCTTATCACTGAACACTGCAAAGAAACAGGGACAGATGCTGCATTCCTACAGTTGGTCCTGGGAGAGGCAGAAACAGTGGTAGCCACGGGGCCAAGAGCAAGGCCGATCACCCAGGCCCGTCCCTGCGGCACCATTCTGCCTGAATTTCCAGCCCCCTTGCTTCTCTTGGTTCCTGCTTATTATCTGACCCTCCCTCTTCTGCGTTTCCATCAGGCCTATCAGCCGCCATATCCTCTCAATCAACTGTTGCTTCATGTAAACAGGAATAGTTTGTGCCATTTAAACCCAAGACTCTGAAGCTTTTACCAATGTATAGCTTAGAAGAATAATCATAACAGCTATTTATTAATCTGTTAAGAGATTATCATGTGTCAGGAACCATGTTAATCATTATTCATGAATTATCACAGGTCGTTCTCACAACAATCCTATTAAATGCCATTATTATCCCCCTTTTATAGATGAAAAAATTAAGGCTTAGAGAGGCCAAGTAATCCAAGGCCACACGGCTGGTTAGTACTAGGTCTGTCTGTGCCCCAAACCAGGGGGCTTGACGCTTTACTCTTCTTCCAAGTTCCTGTATTCTTACGCTAGAGGAAGTGTTACTAAGTTTTGTAGATCCTAGCTAAAATAAAATTGAATAGCTGGACCAACTATGTATTTTTTTTAAGCTTATTTATTTAGTTATTTTGAGAGGGATTAGGGAGAGAAGGACAGAGAGATAGGAAGAGAGAGAGAATCCCAAGCAGGCTGCACCCTGTCAACGCAGAGCCTGATGCAGGGCTCGAACTTATGAACCGTGAGATCATGACCTGAGCCTAAATCAAGAGTAGGACGCTTGGGGCGCCTGGGTGGCGCAGTCGGTTAAGCGTCGGACTTTAGCCAGGTCACGATCTCGCGGTCCATGAGTTCAAGCCCCGCGTCAGGCTCTGGGCTGATGGCTCAGAGCCTGGAGCCTGTTTCCGATTCTGTGTCTCCCTCTCTCTCTGCCCCTCCCCCGTTCATGCTCTGTCTCTGTCCCAAAAATAAAAAAATAAACGTTGAAAAAAAAAATTAAAAAAAAAAAAGAGTAGGACGCTTAACTGACCGAGCCACCCAGGCACCCCTGGACATTAAGAGGTAAGCCAGCTCTCCAGAGAAAAAGGAAGTCCCGAACTGTAGTGTCTGCCAGATTCCATGGTGCACATATTCCCACCATGGCTGATTTCAAGCTACCGGTGGTTTATCCATCCCCTCAAATTTCCTGAATAAATAGTTGACTCTTGCAAGGCAGGATGAGCTGCCTCCAGCACCCCAGGACGCCCATGTCCTGTTTGTTTCTTGCTTCTCTGTGTTGTTTGCTGCAGCAAACACTTTATCTTATATTCTTGGAATCCCAGACTGGGGTGAGATCTCAGAGGACGTTTAGACTTCACCACCTACTCACAAGAAGACCCCTCCAGGCCATCCCTATGGTCTTCTGCTCAACGCTCTGGTCTCCGGGAGCTCACCACCTTCCAAGGTTCCTCGTTCGGTGTTGAAATAGTCACTATTGTTCCAAATAACAACCCTAGTTTTACAAAGCATGCTGCCCTCCAGGTGGCCTTTCCCTCTCAACCTACGAGAGCTCCGTCCACACCTCCTGTGGAATACGGCTCTTGGAAGCAGTTGCTTGCCCCGGTTCCACTCGCCCGCACCATACTGGAAGGGGTTTCGGGCATGGGAGCTCACGGGTATGCAGTGTAGGCTGGATCTCCTCCATTATATTTTCACACAGGTGCTAAGTGTTTTCCAACCTTGCCTGTAGACTCAAGCAAGAAAGGACATGACTTAGCCCACATGTCCCCCTCCCGCCCCCAAAACACACACGCGCACACACGTGCACACACATACACGTGCACACACACACACATGCACACACACGTGCACACACACACACAGAGTTTATTAAAGATTACACGGATGCCTCTGTCGTTCAAGAGCAGCACCCAGTGCTGGCACAGCACGAATCATATTCTCAATACCGTATCCTTTCTCATGCCCTCACATCACTTCAGGCCTCAGGGCAACACTTCCACACATCTACTGCCCCACGTTCTTCAAACCAAAAGTGACCACAACTGCTGCTTTGGAGCGTGGGGAGCATTTGAGTGGCAGCAGTGCTTAGGTAGGAGAAAAGGTAAGTTAATTAAGTTGTCAAATCTCTGCTCCTGGGGAACGTGAGATTCTTGCGTCACTGAGTATCCTTTTCCAGTGGTGCCCAACATCCCTTGTCTGGCTTCTGTCTGCGCTCTAATTTGCCCGTCCAGGAGTACTTGCTGATTCGGTGCAATATTACCAACAGCAGCACACGGATCCTAGAGAACATTCTGCAATGTGAAACAATCCAAATGCCTTAAGCTTGCACATATCTAAGTGTAGACTCCATGCACCTGACACATTATGCTAACTCTCCACATTGGCAGCTAACTGGACTTTGAATGCTAAACTTGCCAACAGTGTCCTTTTCATACATTTAATAATAAGAAATCATTACGTTCTCAAAACACTAAATTAAAAATTTCCGCTCTATTTAAATAGTTTTGACTTACAATTTGGATAGTCATTAATTGTACTTGTATTCTGCTTTGTAATTTTAATAGTTTTGAATATTTTCGAAGAAAATTACTGTTAAGTGGTGTCAGAGTGACTCTTGATTTTGGCTCAGGTCATGATCTGATGATTGGTGAGTTTCAAGCCCCGTGGGGCTCTGTGCTGACAGTGCAGAGCCTGCTTGGGATTCTCTCTCTCTCTCTCTCTCCATCTCTCTCTGCCCCTCCCCCTGCTGTGCTCTTTCTCTGTCAAAATAAAAGTAAGTAGACTTTTAAAAAAAAGAAAATGACTATTAAAACATGTAGAAAACACAGGGTTTTTTTTTATTTTTACACTTACTTTAAGCTACATTTTGATTAAAATATATTCAAATTTTTATATTTTGAGTAAATTGCATTTTATTCTTTTAGTCTTTTAGAACAGGCAAAAATCCAGCCCACTGCCTGTTTTTGTAAATAAGGTGTCACTAGATCAGAGTCAACCCATTCATTTACGTTTTGTCCATGGTCTTTTCCTGTCCAACAGCAGAGTTGAGTAAGTGGGATGGGGACAAATAACCCGTATCACCTAAAATATTTCTCGTTTGATCTTTTACAGAAAGTTTGCCAATTCTTGCTTTACTGTCAACAGAACACAAATTATGTGAAACTCTTGATCATAACAATAAAGCGAGTGAGTTTGCTGACACCAGGTTAAGAAAACCCACTGTTGCTGAATAAATAAGTAGCTTGCTGTGAGTTATCTACTCTTCCGTGGATCGCTCACCCTCTGTCAACAGACCATTTGGACATGCAAAATCGTCCATTAAATTCAGCCGTCCTTGATATTGTGCCAATTTCAGTCCTATAAAAACAGTCATCTTACCTACATATTTTGCTGTGATCAGGATGAAGGCAAATGTGTCAAGATATAAACATTGAACATATTTCACTAAAGCCAGGTTTTGGCTTGACTTACAACTCTTAAATCTTGAGACATGTGAGATGGGGATGTCCACTCGTCAACTGATCCCAAACCCTGCATGTATTACTGGCAGGTCTAGCACTTTCCAAAGTGCCTCCCTTCATTAACAGACCCATGAGGCGGACAAGGTTGGCCTCATTTTACAGATGGGAAAACTTCAACAGTCTGAACCGAGAATAAATACTGGGAGCTTTAGAATATCAGGAGACGGCGTGATTGAACTCACATTTTGAAAGGAACATCCTGATTGGTATTTGAAGAGGATAAGGGTAGAATATAAGCCCGGGAGGGAGGCTACTGGGTTGTTCCAGGGAAGAGAAAACAGGCGGCAGCCAAGGTGGCGGGAAGGTGGGGGATACGCCAGGATGGAGGAGACTTTGCAATTTGTTAATGGATCATCTCGAGACGTATGACACAGAGTTCGGTCGAGGATGCTCAGGTGTATTTTCGGTCTGAGTTATGGACTGACCGGAGATGCCAATCTCCAAGATGGTGGACACCTTGGTAGAGCAGCCAGTTGGATATATGAGCATGGAGTTCAGGGAGAGGCCGCGACTGGGTCATCAGCATAAGCAGGTGTTTAAAACCACTATTTTCTACCTAGTTCAGACACTACTTTTATACGGTGAGAACTACGGACATGGTTTCTGAGTCTTTAAGAAGGAAAAACAAATCAGGGCCATACTCAAAAGGCAAAATAGGGGCAGTGGCAGGGGGACGTCAAGATGAAAGAGAAAATGAGAGACTCGTGACCTTTCAGGCAAAAAGAAAAGCAACACGTCACTGCCAAGACACATCCTTTCCCCCAAATCTTTCTAGATTCAAAGCAGAAGGGCAGAGCCCTTGCAAAGGAGTCGAGTCAGGACGGTTTCAGGTTTCTCCTGACAGCACATAATGAAACACCATAATGAGAATAAATTCCACGTGTCCCACCTGATTTTGCCGAGCTGCCCAGCAGAAGCGAGGAAGAAGCCAGGCTTCCTCTGATGTACAAACCAGTCACAAATATGACGCCCAGGTGCCCTTTCTCTGGGAAGGACTCACAGTTCGACTTGGAATGAATAACACATAAAGGCGAGTGTGTTGTTAGCACTGAAATAGGGAAGGCTTTGAGCTGAGTTCGCTCTCCTCCATCGCCCACAGCCCCCATGGCCCTTTGCCATTCCTCTGCTGGGTTTCATTGTCTGTCACCTCCTGCGGGACCACCCTGCCCCTCCTCCTCCTCCTCCCAGGACAGCACTCACTCATCCATTTTAGAGCTGCTGCCTCCAGATTGAGCCCTCTATTGGGCCCCAGGAAGCCCTGTCCCCACAGGCAGCCTGGGCTGCGTGCACCATAACCTCCCCCACCTTCACTTGGAACCAGGCAACGAGAAGGCTGAGAAACCATCCTTATTCTCCACCCTGTTTGTCCTGATCTTCTCATTTCCATTTCCCAGCACTGAGCATCAATATATTCTTTGTAACTTGATTCTCAGTATCTTATTACACTGAACGCAGCAGTGGCTCATACATCAGAGCTAATACATCCTGTAATTTTGCTAAGCTTGACTTGATGAGCAGATGAATGGTTTTCCAAGGCTCCTCCCTCAGCCCCTTCGGGTCTCTGCTCTAGCACTCTCTTGCTTAGTGAGGTCTACCCCTGAACACCTTGCTTCAGTCAAAAGCCAGCCCTCACGCTCCCTGCTTTAATCTTCTCCGTTAGCATCAGTCACCCTCTGCATCTTGGTATGTTTAGCTTATTTGTGTGTTTATTGTTTGTTCCTGTACTGAGAGGCAGTTTAGTGCCGTGATAAGATCCCAGACTCCGTCTGGGCAATCCCAACTCCACTACCCCCTAGCTTGTGTGACCTTGGGCAAGTTACTTAACCTCTCTGGGCCTCATCTGTCTCATCTTCATGGGGTGAAATCAATACTTCATGGGGTGAATGTGGAGATTAAAGGAGTAAATGTGCGTAAGACATACCGAAAGGGAATCACCGTGACCTCGCCCTTAGGCCCCATTCAAGTCTCACTGACAATACCACTGTGGCCCTTGGTAGCGGAAGGACCCAGGCCACCATCACGTTCTGCATTTTGTTGTTAAGTCTCTCAGCTCTCCTTCAGTCAGAACAGTTCCTCGATGTTTCCTTGGCTGTCAGTATTTCCATAGATTCTCGGAGACGGCAGGTCACCTGTGTTGTAGAATGTCCCTCAGTTTTGGTTTGTCTGACGTCTCCTCTGATTCAATTTGCACGCATCTTTGGCAGAAATATCACAGAAGTGATAACGCAATCTTCTCGTTTACCTTATCAGGTGGCATACAATTTCAGTTTGTCCCATTGCTGCCTCCTGCTTGCTGTGTGGCCTTGGACAAGCTCCTTACCCACTCTGTGCCTTAGTTCCCTCGTCTGTAAAAGGGTGTAATAGTAGGACTTACTTCATTGAGTTGTTGTGAGAATCACAATGAGCTAACCCACATATGGAGGAATTATAACAGGGTCTATCACTAGATCCAAACTATATACATGTTGCCTATTACTGGGGAAGAAACAGAGGATCAAGAGGACAGCGAAAGGAGAAAACCTCACTACCTGTGTTTGTTTCCTGGGGCTGCCCTATCAACTTATAGCAAAATGTATGGCTTAAAACCACCGACATGTATTCTCTCACAGTTCTGGAGGCTGGAAGCCTAAAATCAGAGTGTCAGCAAGGCCCTGCTCTCTCCAAAGGGCTCAAGGGCAGAATCCTTCCTTGCCTCTTCTTAGCTTCCGGTGGTTCTGGCAATCCTTGGTGATCCTTGGCTTTGAGATGCATCACTCCGATCTCTTTCTCCGTTTGCACCTAGCCTTCTCCTCTGGGTCTCTCTGTTCTTTTCTGTCTCTTATACGCAGATTCTCAGAGGATTTGGGGACCACCCTAGCCTTACCCAATTACATCTGCAAAGACTATTTTCAAATAAGGTCACATCTTGAGCTTCCAGGTGGACATCAGGTTTTAGAGGGTGCTATTCAATCCACTGCACTTTTGAAACTTGGGACTCAGGGGAAGTGGGCACAGCATTTGGGGCAGTGGAACAGAAGATGTGGGGAGAAGGAGAGAAAGGCCAGGCCAGCTGCCTCCCCGTGAGGTCAGCAGAGGCTGCCTTATCTTTGTCCAAGGGCCACAGCTCCTGTCAGGAGACCCTCTCTGTCTCCCCGGATCCTTCTAGAGCCCTCACTAGCACCAGAGGGTATGTCTAACCCTTGGGTCTTCCCTAGATCCTGCCTGTATCTTTACAAATAGTCCCCTTACTAAACTTCTCTTCATTCTGAGCATGCCATCTGTTCAGAATGGGACCCTGACTGATAGTTGCAACATCAAGGATCCCCTGGTCAAGAAAAACTGAAGCAAACTGCTGTGGAGGAATTCCAGAACACTCTGCAGAGACCATGCTGTGGATGACAGCTGATCGATCGCCTCTGCCCTTCCCTTCTCTCTGTCCATCCCCGGCCACCCCCCAGCCACGCTGTGTGGCCCAGGGTAGAGCTCTGGCCTTGGGGCAGAGGGCCTGGGTGTGGATCCTGGATCTGTCCCCGACTATCTCTGTGGTCAGGAGCAGGCCACTTGCTGCCTCAGTTTCCTAATCTGCAGTGGATAATCATACCTCCATCCCAAGATTGGAGGACCATTTACAGGGATATTATGTCCTGCCTTCCCTGAGACACCCACCCAGGGGCACAGCACTGCTCACCTCCAGGACAGCGCACACACGTGTTCTCTGTGAATAACGCGGGAGCACCGAGGCGGGGACATCGGAGCATCAAACAGTGCTGTTGTGATTGGCAGCTCGAGTAACTCACCATGTGCTCCAAGGGCGCGCACCAGTCTTGCCCAGGGCACGCTTCTCATAGGGGATGGATAAGGGTGCGTTCAAAACGCTCCTTAATGTGTAAGAGGACCTGGAAAGACATTCGCCTGAATCTGAACCACCATTATTTTGTGTCACCAGGTGTTAACAAATACCATGGAGTGTTTATATGTCTCCTCCTAAATGCCTCAGAGGCCACTTAAAAGTCACGATTTGCTCCAGCGGACTCTCCGGGAGGCCCTGTCGCACCCGCATGACCGTGCCTGTTCGCCCCGATTCCTTCCTCAGAGGCATCCTCCAAAGCTGGACATAGTCCAGCATTCACTCCTGAGAGCGAGGGCCCTGAGTAGACCCCAGGAATACAAGTGTCATTGGCGGCTCCCACCTCCTTCCTCCTGGGCGTGCCCATCCTCTGCCAGGAAAGCACTTGCCCTGGGTTCCCCCCTCACCCCTCTCTGTTCCTGTCCCAGCTTCAAAGCCTTTTCAGAGAGGCCTTCTTTGATCACCTTATCTACGATAGCCCTCTTCTCCCCTCGTCACTCTTGACTTTTATTTCCTCTGTAACACTTAGCACCATCAGAAATTGGGTTATTTATGTAGCTATTGTTTGACACCCTCACCACCCCCACCTTACTAGCTCTGTGAAGACACTTTGTCTACCCTGTTTAATGACTGTGCTCACCTAGCACATCGTCAGTGCTCCATAAATATTTGAGTGAATGAATGAATGAGTCCAATAGACATGGGCTCTGTTCTCAAGGAAAGATCAGAACCTCTGTTCCCAGCCATGTAAGCATAGCTTCACCTGGTCCCCACCCTAACTATTCTTCACCAACTGCACTAACTTGTCCTTTTAAGGGCTTGGAAGGGAGACATCAGGGAGACAGGCAGCCGAGGGGTTTTCACGCAGGTGGGGGTCTCGCCTCATTCCTTTGCTCTAAACGGGACGACACAAATCTACACTAGAATCTATTTCAAAACGCCCTTGGCAAAGCACACAGGATTTTTAGGGAGGTGAAACTACCCTGTATGATACTGTGATGTGAGATTCATGTCTTTATACGTTTGCCCAAACCCTCTGAACACACAACCCTTGCAGTTCGGATGATAATGACGTGTCTCTGTAGGTTCATCAGTTGTAACAACTGTACTGGGGGCGTGGGGATGTTGATAATGGGGAAGGCTGTGCGAGTGTGGGGGCCAGAGGCCTATGGGAAGTCTCTGTACCTTCCGCTCAATTTTGCTGTGAACCTAAAAGCCTAGAACTGCTCTAAAAAAGCAAAACAAAAAAAAGTCTTAAAAAAAAACCACTCTTGGTCATTAGAGGCTTTGAAAACAAAATGCAGTATGTGGCTATATTGCGTGGGGTTTTAAGATAATCCCCTTAGGAATCCAATGCCCTTTAATTTTTTTTTAAGGTGTATTCATTTTTCAGAGACAGAGCATGAGTGGGGGAGGGGCAGAGAGAGAGGGAGACAGAATCTGAAACAGGCTCCAGGCTCGGAGCTGTCAGCACAGAGCCTGACGCGGGGCCCGAACCCACGGACGGCGAGATCATGACCTGAGCTGAATTCGGACACTCAACTTACTAAGCCACCCAGTGCCCCAGGAATCCAATGCCCTTGAAGTAAACATCACATTCACATGAGATTTTCTTACTTTCATCCCCAAAGGACTGCCTCAATTAGTTGTAATCTGTAGGCCATAAAAATACAAAAAGGACGATGCAATTTGGTTATAATGGAGCCTTTGAATTTTAATACAAAAGCAGTGTATTAATACTGCTTTTAATACGAAAGCAGTGATCGAAAAGGTGTGGAACATGATTGGCTTTTAGCGATGATGTGAGGCAGATGGCAGGCTAGTGACACTTAAAGCCCCTAAGTGCCAGGCAGCGCAGATGACATCCAGCAATGTGCCCAACAGGCCAACAAAGAAGGAGACCTATGGCGACTCTCTTTCTGATGCAATAGTGACACCCAGTCCATGTCATTGCTGGCAAGTCGGCCGGGCCCTTGGGGGGAATTGTACCTTTTCCCAGAAGGAGGCTGAGCCAGCTCCTCGGGGACCTTCACACTCTGGGGTGAAGGCCCAGCATCAAGGAGGACCATGCTGGGTCTGTCTGGGAGGCTGACAGCTGTAACCCTTTACTCGGGCCTCGTGGCCCCGGCGGTGGCTGGGAGGTGGCCCTAAAGCTCACTTTCCTTTTAGGCACCTCTGGCAAGTGTGTGTTCTCTGGATGAAAGACCACTCTTTAGAGGGAAAGATTCTTTTCTTGGTTTCATCTTCGGAAATAGGAACTTACTCTTTACCCGGACATCATGTAAATCTATACTCAGAATCTTAAAGGAAAATCACACTAATTGATTTGTAATATCAAAATACAGAGAACACATTCCCGTTTGGGGCCCTAAGTGAATCAGGCTGATTCTGCATTCCTGCCTTTTATCCCCAACTCCCCGGTCTTACCTCTACCTTCCCCTCAACACCCCCTACCTCCCCCACTGCTCCCCCTTCCCACCACCTCTCACAGAGATTCAGCTGGAAGACAGTGGAAGAGTGGAAATCTCTACAGGTGGTGGTCTTTTATTTTCTTCTTTCTCTTATTCCCAGTTTTCTTTTTAATTTTAATGCGTTTTGTGAGAAAACATTAATATCCTAATGGTAAAGAAAGATTTTATTTGTATTTCTTTTTTTTAATCTTTATTTATTTTTGAGAGAGAAAGAGAGCATGAGCAGAGGAAGGAACAGAGAGAGAGGGAGACACAGAATCCGAAGCAGGCTCCAGGCTCTGAGCTATCAGCACAGAGCCTGATGCGGGGCTCAAACTCACGAACCGTGGGATCATGACCTGAGCCGAAGTTGGACACTTACCTGACTGAGCCACCCAGACACCCCTGATATTTGTATTTCTTAAAAGTAGACACTGATACAATAATCTAGAAAGTAAATAAGCAAAGGATAACTGTCTGAATCACTCCGGAGATGAACATTCCCCATTTCCCGTGACTTGTCACTGCTACTTAGATGTGATTACTTCACAAGAGATCTTCCGTCAGCGTGGGAAGTTGAACTATGGGAAGGGTTTTAGAGTCAAACTGCAGATGACAGGCAATGGAGCCCAGCTTCCGTGCACGGAGTAGGAGCTCAGAGCATTCTAATCCCTTGACTTGGTCCTCTTATGCATTAGGCAAAACTCCCGGAACTGTATCATACTTAATCCTCGGACTTGTCAGGCAGGGAATCTAGGTTTTCCTATTTCAATGGCAGGAGCAGAACCATCTCCTGCTTTTAAACAAACCAGCGCAAGGAAAGAGACAGTGCTGTGTGTTTGCCTTTCCATTTCCTCTTTCTGGGCACCCACGTGTGTGTGTGTGTGTGTGTGTGTGTGTATTTGAATGTTTCCCGTAGTAGTGGACACATGCCACAGACACTGATGTTCCTGAGATTATTTGAGGTGAGATGTAGGGCGCCCGGGTGGCTCAGTTGATTAAGCGTCTGACTTCGGCTTAGGTCATGATCTCACGGTTCGTGAGTTGGAGCCCCACATCAGGCTCTGTGCTAATAGCTCAGAGCGTAGAGCCTGCTTTGGATTCTGTGTCTCCCTCTCTCTCTCCCCCTCGGTCCCTCTCTCTCTCTTTCAAAAATAAATAAATGTCTAAAATATATATATTTTAGGTGATATGAAATATTATTAAACCTTACAATCAAATTATCACAACTGTCTCCCTCCATCCTTGTGATTACACCAAAGGGAAAGTTTCATTTTGGTGCTCCTGTATCTTTAATGCCCAAGCATAGCTAATCTCACAAAGAGAAGGAGGCCTCAGGCTCAGAGCCTGAAGCAGGGCACAGAATATGGCTGTAATTTAATAACATTGTTTTTATTTTTAAGTACTTTCTTTTTATAGCAGGGCTGTCCATTTTTAGGAATGACAAAGTTTCCTTTTAAGATAAATAAAGTGAAATGGAAAAGTTTATGGAAAAGCAATAGAAAAAATAGTATTTGGACAAGGCAAAAAAACCCCAAAACAAGCATTTTATTTAACGTACACATAGCTCTTGCCGTGTGCCAAGCACTATACCAAATGCTTCACAGGCATTAACTTGTCTATCTTGGGGATAAGCTGATGGATGACAAAACTCAGACAAGGTCCTGGAGCTGGTGCCAGGCAGTAGGAGGCCAGTGGCCCTCTGGCAGTGGAGGGGAGGTGGGTCGAGGTTGTCATGAAGAGATCCAGGTCTCCGTCATGACCCCCCTTTTAACTTAGGACTTTGACTCTATGAGTTCCAGCTTCTCCCGGGCCATTCAAGGGTCAAGAAGCACATTTGGGTGCAAAATGCATCCAGTGAGCCCCCCAGGTTCCCTGCAGTAATTCTCAGGGCCCTTCCCACCTCTCCTCTTTCCTGGGCTGGTGTGTGGCTGTGACCCCAGCCCGCAAGCTGTTTTTGATTGTCGCAAAGACTTTTGCTCCCTCTGGGACAGTGACACAAGATGGCTCAACAGTATTAAGCCTGACTTCTTAAAGGACTCCCTCCATTTTCCCAAAAATAACAATAATAAAATAGATTCTAATAAGCATTAGATTCTTCACAATACCAAGATTTCTGTAGAGCTCCCTCTCTCTTACTTGCTCCCTTCCTGTCCCCCAACTAGAATGAACATAAGATACAACCACAAAAGAAAAAAAAAAAAAAAGACAAAAACTGTCTTTGCCTAGATAAATCTGCTGATGCAAAGAACCAAAATAACTTGTCAACCTCCACGATGCCTGGTAATCCTTCCTAATGGTAAAAGCTTTGTTAGGAAAGATCTATGGGAGGTGTGTCCAATGGTCTACAAGGTCCTGCTCAGTCTGGCCCCCGTCAGCTCTCTGACTCCACGTCCAATCTAATGGGAGATGATGATTTCATTTTATTTGCAGCGTCAGGTAAACAAAATTAAAGGGGGCTTATTTCACATGTGTATTCTAGAGGATTATTTGCATAACATGTGATCGAGTTTCCTATTATTGGAGAAATCTTATGAAAACGCTAATTCAAAATCCCGAGAGAGGGAAATTCAAACGAGATGAGGCTGCCAGCAAGGTACTCACAGAACAGGTCCGGAAATTGCTGTTCAGAGCAGCAGAGGGACAGTGGTCCTTACCATGTCTGACCTTCCAAAGTGTTCTACCGCTCCCCACACTTCCTCTGATGCCAAGCACATTCATCTGCGGGCCGCTGAGTTCCCAAGTGTCCTTCCGAACCCCACCTGAGCCCAGAGAACTCAGGTGTGTGAACCCAGAACTTCGCTGTTTTGTACAGTGAAACAGCATCAATCGGAGAAAATTATACTGCTATTTTGGGAGCAGAGAGGAAATTGGACGTTAAAAAGTCTGCTAAATAGACAAGGGTTGGATAAAACCATGGCCATGAACCAAAAAGAGGCTAGTAGTACCAGACAGGCCCAATGAAACATTACCAAATAAATTATGAAAAATAAATAAAAGAATGACACCACTGGATGTTTGTCAAATGTTCTCACATAGAGTATATCATTTTTCTTTAAAGATTTTTCTATTTTTAAGTAACCTCTACAGCCAATGTGGGGCTCGAACTCACAACCCTGAGATCAAGAGTCACATGCTCCACTGACTGAGCCAGCCAGCTGACCCTATCAGTAACCATTTCTAGGTGCCAAGTGCTTTGGGTGCCAGAGTATGAGGAGGAGAAGGAAGACCTGGTCTAAGAAAGTCTTACAGACCAGCAGGGGCTGAGGATGGGACAGAGGGACCCACATGCCATTACAGGGTGCGGGGAACAGAGAGGGAATGGCCAACTTATTTGGGGGGGGGGGGCCTAAGGGACCTAGGATCAGGTAAGGCTTTCCTTAAGAAGTGACATGTAATCTGAGCCTTGAAGGGTAAAGAACTTTTATCCATACAAATACTGACAAGGACTCTTCTAGATTCTAAGGCTTTTTTAAAGTGAAACATAACAAAACAAAACAAAGTCTCTGCCCTCA
Organism: Prionailurus bengalensis; assembly: GCF_016509475.1. NCBI lineage: Eukaryota > Metazoa > Chordata > Mammalia > Carnivora > Felidae > Prionailurus > Prionailurus bengalensis. Next base: position 67,158,997 of record NC_057353.1, on the reverse strand, counting down.
TGCAGCCTGTATTCTAGTTGGGGGAAGATATCAAAAATATATACCTATATCCTATGTCAGATGCTGATAAGGATATGAAAAAAAAAAAAAAAACCAGGGTAAAGGGAATAGAAAGTGATGGAGTGACAATGTAGAAGAGGTCACTATTTTCTGTAAGGTGGTTGAGGAAAGACTATCTAAAAGAGTGATATTTGGGGGCGCCTGGGTGGCTCAGTCGGTTAAGTGGCCGGCTTCGGCTCAGGTCATGATTTCACGGTCCGTGAGTTCGAGCCCCACATCGGGCTCTGTGCTGACAGCTCAGAGCCTGGAGCCTGTTTCAGATTCTGTGTCTCCCTCTCTCTGACCCTCCCCTGTTCATGCTCTGTCTCTCTCTGTCTCAAAAATAAATAAACGTTAAAAAAAATAAAAATAGAATAAAAATAAAAGAGTGATATTTGAATAAACCTGAAGAAGGGAAGAAGCAAACCATACAGCTATCCAGGAAATATCCCAAGAAGAGGAACCAGCAAGTGCAAAGGCCCTGAGGTAGGAGCTTATTCGGTGTGTTCAATAAAGAGCAAGGGAGGAATATGACTAGGCTCTTGAGGGACACAGAGAGTCACCGGAGGGTTTTGAGCAGAGTGACATGATTTGACTTACATTTTTCAAAGATCACTCTAGATTCTGAGTGGAGAATAGACTGCAGAGGAGAAAGTATGGGGACAGCCATGAAATCTATTAACACAGACAAAAGACAAGAGTGGCTTAGACAAGAAGGGTAGCGACAGAGGTGGTGAACATGGTTAGCTCCTGGATATATTTGGGACTGCAAGCTTTGCTCATAGACTGGATATGGTATGCAAGAAAGATGGAAAGTTGTAATTAACCGTGGCTGGAACTTGGCCACGTGAACTCAATAAAAAGGAAATCAGAGCAAAACCACCAAGGCCGTGTGCAAGGTAGCAAATATAAGGTGGTCACTACAGAACTGAAACTGACAGGAGGGAAAGTGATGACATGAGGGGCAAAGGGAGCAGGGAAAATATGATCAGGTCAAGGCATTGTGGATGCCAGCGGCTTGAATAATTGTTGGATTCGGGGTATTTGAGGACAGAAATATAAAGATCAGAGACTGTGGTCTGAATGGAACGAGACACAGAGGGGATGCAAGTACAGATATGGATGAGTTCAGGGCATGGCCTTGGGAATGGGAAGCTGAGGGCGAGCAGAGAACAAGGTCACTGGACGAGAGCAGGGCAAGAGGCTGAGAGCTCAGGATGCTGCAGAAACCATCCATGCAGACGTTGAAATCACCAGGCATTATGAGAAGCAGGGTCGGAGAGAATGGTGCTGAGCCCGGATCTAAATCTTCAAGGAATGAAGAGGAGTGTCCTGGGGTTAGGGATATGATCTGTAAATGATTTCAGTGACAAGTGTAGCAGGTACTTTAAATCTGATGACATAAGTTTCAAGCTGGAAGATTTCAGGAAGGAGAAGGGAACAGTGATGTGGAACATCGGTGAGAAGAAAGGAGAATATCCCGTTTCAAAGCCCAGTGATATGGAAGAAACTAAGGGTAATAAAATGCTGTCACTGATGGGGCTATAAGAGAAGAAATAAGTCTCCGGCAGGGAATGACCCTACCAGATATGTTTTGTGAAATGGAATTTTCTTTTAAATTTTAGAATAGTTTTAGACTTACAGAAAAATTGCAAAGGAAGTACAGAGAGTTCCTATATTTCCCATACCCCAAATCTCTTATTATTAACATCTTATTATACTATGTTATTCTTGTCACAATTACCGAGCCAATACTGATCGTTATTATCAACTAAAGTCTATACACTTCATTCTGACTTCCTTAGGTTTTTCCTAGCGTCTTTCTTCCATTCCAGGTTCTCATTCAGGATACATTACATTTAGTTGTCATGTCTCCTTAGGTTCCTCTTGGCTGTGATAGTTGCTCATGTGATGATGGACTAAAGCTGGACACATCAGAATGGGCTCATGTTTAGCTTAAAGCAGATACAGAGGGATCCATACAGAAATATTTTAAAATATGTGCATATACGTGGGGTAGTATACATAAATATACTCTGTCAGCAGAAAGGACATAGAAACAATAACACCCTGGTAGTAACAAGCACATCTCTGCCAATAAGAGGAGGCAGAGGAACACTTTGGGGGAAATGGCAGATTTTAGGACTGATGCAGAAACTGTACAAGATGATCCTGGAACACTTTGTAGTGCAAAAAAGTTAGGAAGTGCACCCCCTGCCCCAAATACCCACAAGGATATGTCAATAGGAAAAAAAGATCTAAGTGAAAGAGGTCCCAATGGCCGAGGTTTACTCCCTAAGTGAGAAAATGGCTCCCACCATCAACCATTCATTTACTTAATTGCTAAGCTCTCATATACATGTATAGGGGTTTTAGAAGCACTAACGCATACCTGATGGGAACCAACATTCTCACCTAAAGTACACTGTGTATGTAGCTTCTTTTGACTTGAGTCTTATAGACTCCACTCATGTCCAAAGTTACTTAGGCCAATATCTTTACCCCCACCCCTTCAGTGAGGTTGTTCTGCACATGTTAATACAGTTAGATTATTTTGTCAAGTTCTGCATTCCAACCTGGGATCCTCTAACCTCTTAAGTAACTTTTTAATATTTGCATATATGAAGGTCCACTCTTTCTGCTGTGAAGTTTCATGGGTTTTGACAAACATGTGGTATCATGTATTCACCACTGAAGTAGGATACAGAATAGTCTCAGCACCCTAAAACAATCCCTGTGTTTCATCTAGTTAATGCTACCCCGCCCAAACCCTGATTGGCTTATCACTCCTATGGTTTTGCTTTTCCCATTCACACCAATGGAATAATTCAGTATGTAGTTTTTTTCAGACTGTCATCTTCTCCTTAGAAAAATGCATTTGAGGGGCGCCTGAGTGACTCAGCTGGTTGAGCGTCTGACTCTGGATTTTGGCTCAGGTCGTGATCTCACAGTTTGTGAGTTCGAGCCCCACATTTGGCTCTGCACTGACAGCAGGGAGCTTGCTTGGGATTCCCTCTCTCTCTGCCCTTCCCCCACTTGCTCTCTATCTCTCTGTCAAAATAAATATACTTTAAAAAATAAAATGGCTGTCATTCCTCAGAGATCATAAAAATATTTATTAAAAAAGAAGGAAAGAAAGAAAGAAAGAAAGAAAGAAAGAAAGAAAGAGAAAAATGCATTTGAGATTGATCCATGTTTGCATGGCTTAATAGCCCATTCTTTTTTATTGCTGAATAAAATTCCATTATATGGATGTAGCACACCTTTGTTTAGCCATTCACCCATTTAAGGACACATTAAATGCTCGCAGTTTTTGATAATTTAATAAAACTGCTGTAAATATTCAGGTGCTGGTTTTTGTGTGCACCTCAGTTTTCACACCTGTTGAGTAAATACCTAGAAGCACGATCGTTGGATTATCTATGAAGACTATGTTTAGCTTTGTGAGAAATGGCCCAAGTGTCTTCCAAAACGACTATACCATTTTGCATTCCCACCAGAAATGAATGAGAGTTCCTGTTGCCCCACATCTTTGTTAGCAACTGGTTTTGCTAGTTTTTCAGATTTTAGCCATTCTAATAGATAACTACTAGAATATCATTTTTCTTTTATTTTGCATTTCATTAATGAAAAATGACTCTGAGCATCTTTTCACATGCTCACTTGCAATCCGTGTATCTCCTTCTATGAGATGCTGTGCAGATCTTTTGCTCAGTTTTAAAACTGGGTGGTTTGTTTTCTTATTGTTGAGTTTTAAAAGTTCTTTGTATAATTTGGATGCAAGGCTTTTATCAGGCATGTGCTTTGCAAATATTTTTTCCCAGTCTGTCACTTGTATTTTTATTCTCTTGACTGTATCTTTCCCAAGGCAGAGGTTTTTAATTTTAATCAAATTCAACCTACTAATTTTTCTTTCATAGATCACACTTCTGTTGTATTGAAAAGCTCATCACCAAAGCCAAAGTCACATAGATTTTCTTCTATATTTTCTTCTAGAAGTTTTGCAATATTATATGAAGTGAATTTTTCCAAACTGTATACTATTATTTCTTTTTCTTGTATTCCACTGACTATGAGTTCCATTGGGATGTTGAATAAGAGTGGGGAGAGAGGACATTCCTTGCATCGCTGCTGATCTTAGAGGGAAGCATCTAGTCTCTCATCATTAAGTATGATGTTAGCTGTAGAGTTTTTTTTGATGTCCTGTATCAAGTTAAAGGTGTCACTCTCTATTCTTAGTTTTTGTCATGACTGGGTGTTGAATTCTGTCAAATTCCTTTTCTGCATCAATTTGGTATAATCATGTGATTTTTCTTTAAAAAAATTTTTTTAATTTTTTTTTTTTTGAGAGAGAGACAGAGCATGAGCAGGAGAAGGGCAGAAAGAGAGGGAGACACAGAATCCAAAGCAGGCTACAGGCTCTGAGCGGTCAGCACAGAGCCTGATGTGATACTGGAACCCACAAACCATGAGATAATGACCTGAGCCAAAGCCAGACGCTTAACCAACTGAGCCACCCAGATGCCCCTGATTTTTCTTCTTTTAGCTTGTTGATATGGTAGATTATATTGACTGATGTTTGATTCCCGAACCAGTTTTGCATATCTGGAATAAATGCCACTTGGTTGTTGTGTATAGTCTTTTGTATACATTGTTAGACTCAGATACACTTTCTTTTTTTTTTTTTTTTAATTTTTTTTCCAACGTTTTTTAATTTATTTTTGGGACAGAGAGAGACAGAGCATGAACGGGGGAGGGGCAGAGAGAGAGGGAGACACAGAATCGGAAACAGGCTCCAGGCTCTGAGCCATCAGCCCAGAGCCTGACGCGGGGCTCGAACTCACGGACCGCGAGATCGTGACCTGGCTGAAGTCGGACGCTTAACCGACTGCGCCACCCAGGCGCCCCTCAGATACGCTTTCAATATTGATCATTATGGCATCAGTGTTCAAGGTAGACTGATGAGACTCATCTGGTCAGAGTGGAGACCAGATGATCCATTGGAAGACTATTAGAACAATTTGATTAAGAAGTAGAAAGGAATCAAATTCCCTAGAGGTGATGAGAATCTGAAAGAATGAACAGTTGGACTCAAGCAGTATTTAGAAGGTAGAATTGGCAAGATTCAGAAATAACGGAATATGTGAAAAGAAATAGAGAGGAGAGTAAGTTGACTTCCAGTTCTATTCCTTGAGCTTGAACAAGTGGGTAGTGCCATTTACCAAGTCAGATAACACCATATGAAATGGATCTGACAGCAAAGGAGTAGAAATGCTGGACTTACTTCTTTCGGCATATGGAGATGATGACAGGACATCCAGATGGAGATGCCCAGCCAGCATTTGGTTCTATAGATTCAGAGCACAGGAGATGGGATGTGCTCAAGGTTCAGATTTGGAGGGGGGTGCCTGGGTGGTTCAGTCGGTTGAGCATCTGACTTCAGCTCGGTCATGATCTCACAGTTTGTGGGTTTGAGCCCCGCATGGGGCTCTGTGCTGACAGCTCAGAGCCTGGAGCCCGCTTCGGATTCTGTGTCTCCCTTTCTCTCTGCCCCTCCCCTGCCCGTGCTCTGTCTCTCTCCCTCTCAAAAATAAATAAACATTAAAACAAATTAAAAATTAGAAAAAAAAGATTTGAATTTGGGAGTCACCTGTGCAAGGTAATGGTGGAAGCCATGGGCGTGTACAAGGAAACAGGGAGATCATATATGGGCAATTATTAAGAACTCACAAAATGGCCAACTCTACAATGGCATGTGACAGTAAAGTTAACTCTTGTGAAGATGAAAAGAAACTAGTCCAGTCCGTTGTCTTTTCTACCCTCAGATTTTACCTACTTCACTTCCCTATCCAACAGCAACTTCCTTCACTGTTTCCTTAGGAAAAATGTTCCTGCCTATTACTCTAAATCACCTCGAACAACCATTCTATCTCACCTGGCAGCAATCCCGAATTCAGCCACAAATTGGATGCAGTTGTAGCTATAAGTCACAACCCTCAACTCTCCCTCCCTGGTTGAATTGTTGATTGAGTTACTCATGAATTCCTCTATGGAGTTAGACTCTTTATTTTCTTTATATTATACCCCTCTTGAAATGTCTGCCGACTCTTTGGTGACTTCCTGCCTTATTGATGCATTAGCTCAGAATTGGTTTTGCAGCTATGGCAAAAGAGAGACAAATTATTACATCTGTGTCCTGAAATCGAGCAGACAATGACTCCTACTGGAGTATAAAAGTAAAGATGAATATCCATTCAAGTCAAGAGACTTTTATTTATTGTTCACACAACCGTACCCACTGGCCTGCAGGGACCTGGGCTTGGCAAAAAAGCAGTGGGGTCACTTAGGGCCAACTCACAAAGTGTGCACAGGCAGCAGGGATCATTTTTCCGGGAATGGAAAACATGCTGTACTTAGAATGTGTTTTCATTACATAAAGGAATGAACCTCGGTTAGGATGCATAAAATTATCAGGAAAAAATTGTAGAGGAGATGAAACAACTCTGTTAAACTGGTATCTCATCCAGCAACAGCCTAGAGAAGATGCTACATATTTTTTTTCCTTACTCTCATTCTTTGTGTCCTTCCTCAAAACCCAAATCACTAATTCAAAACTTACCACACTTGGGATTCTTAAGTGTCAGATTTTAAATAAGACAGCAAAGCTCACCACATCCTCCTCTTTTTTTTTTGTTTATTTATTTTGTGTGTGTGTGTGTGTGTGTGTGTGTGAGAGAGAGAGAGAGAGAGAGAGAGAGAGAGCATGCACACGCACATGCAGGGGAGGGGCAGAGAGAGGGAGAGAGAGAATCCCAAGCAAGTTCTGCACTGTCAGTACAGAGCCTGACTCAAGCTTCAAACTCACAAAACCATGAGATAATGACCTGAGCTGAAATCAAGAGTCAGATGCTTAACTGCCTGCACTACCCAGGCGCCCCAGCCAAATCTTAATCTAAGTAGCATATTTTCCTTTTAAAAATTCCTGTTAAGTTACCACCCATGTATTTTCCCTGTGTACCAGCACCTTATTCCCTCCCCACATACGAGGAGAGGGGGAGAAGGGAGGAGAGGAGAGGTATAGAACTCATAAATATAATGTCAAATGAAATAAGCCAGACACACAAAAAGTGCATGCTATATGATTCCATGTATACACAGTACAAAAGCAAGCATTAAAGAGTCTATGCTGTTAGAATTTAGAATAATGGTTTACCCTTTGTGAGGGAATGTGATTGGTAGAGGGCAAAGGGGGACTCTAGGGGTCCTGGGGATGTTCCGGCTATTGATCTGGATGTTGATGATGAAGGTCAGTTCCAGTTGGCAGAATTTGTTCATCTGCACACTTATGGCATGCAAACTTTTCTATAAATACATTGTACCTTGTTAAAATTCTTTTTTAAGAGGGAAATAGCATGCGTCTTTATGAAAACAACTACATGCAAATACCATGGGAGGTATTAGCTTTAAGGAGCAGTCCCCACATACCAGGCACTGTTCTGAGCTCTTTGCTCAGTGAAAAACTAACTCATTTTTATTCTCAAAAAACTATGAGGCAAGTACTAAAATTGTCCCCATTGTACAGATGAAGAAAACGAAGCTTAGATAAGTCATTTGCCCAGTGTCACACAGATAGAATATACTGGAGTCAGGATCTGAACCCAGGTTGTCTGACTCCTGAGTCTACACTTTTTTCTTAAGTTTATTTATTTATTTTGAGAGAGAGAGAGAGACAGCATCAGTGGAGGAGGGGCAGAAAGAGAGGGAAAGAGAGAGAATCCCAAGCAGGCTCCACATTGTCAGTACATAGCCCGTTGAGGTGCTTGAACTCACAAACCATGAGATCGTGACCTGAGCCGAAACCAAGAATTGGACGCTCAATCGACTGAGCCACCTGGGTGCCCCCAGAGCCTACACTTTTAACCATTGCATCTCGTGTTAGAGAAGTGCAGACGCTGACTCTTAGTGGGGCACCTGAATCGTCCCAAGTCACACTGTGACCACAGACAGGCATCTTTCCACCTTTGGCTTTAACTCCCCTGTAAAATGAACAGGTTTGAGCTAGCTGTTCCCTGCACGGGACCACAGGGCACATTGCAGGAAGTTTACCATCCCCGGCTCCTAGCCACGTCCAACAGTGATTGTCACTGATTGTCACAATTTAGATAGCACCACGCATTTCCGATCATGTGGTCCCTAAGAGGGTGGCACAGCCCTGGTTGAAAACCAGCGGGCTTCATGACCTCTTCAATCCCTTCCGGAGCTAGCATTCTGCTGTCCGAACTCTGAAGGTCTATTGTGGAAATCTCCTGTGACAGAGACATATCTTCTGTTTCTCAGCCTACCTCCCCCACTCCCTGGATATGCACCGGGTTGTATTTCTTGGGCTGTATTGTAACAGAGTTGTGGCCAAAGCACATGAAGAGAAGTGATCTACATCAGCTCCTGTGCTCACACAATTCACTCTGGTTCCTGTGCTTTCTCTCTCTCTTCCCTCATCTGCCAACAGGTGTTGAAGATGGCACAGTGGCCCATCAGTCTGGGGCCCAACTGTAAGTCTGCAAGAAAGACGCATCTGGCATGTTGGCACTGAGATTCCAGGGTGGGTCTGTTCTGTTACAGGAGTTGGCAGTGCCCTAACTAACACAACAAATGAAGTGCAGGCTGTGGACCCATGATTATGGAATTCACGGGTCTCACCATCACCCTGAAGCAGCCGGCTATACAGAACGGTGGAGGACTAGATCACAGTGTCAGCTAGCTGGCGATCCCTTGCAGGGCTGGGGCAAGTTTCTTCAGGGGGCTGTATGTGCTCTGAGTCAGCATCCAACATATGGTACTCTTTCTCCCCTAGTGAAGATCCATGGGAACAGGAATCAAGGAACAGAAATGGGAGTAGCACCCGTCATTATTAGCCACTAGCAAAACTTTTGCTTCCTGTTCCAAGCAGCAAGCAGTCTAATAGACATATCGATGAGCAAAAGAAGCCCAGATTCAAAAGAATGTAAACTGTATGATTCCATGTACATGAAGTTCAAAAGTAAGGTGACAGAGGTCAGACAGCAGTTATCTCTGGAGGGGGCATGAGTTACGAAGGAAGAGTTTCCTGGGGTGTTGGAAATGTTCATTTCAGATATTTGTGAGTGTGCGCGCGCGCGCACACACACACACACACACACACACACACACAGTGTTTGAATCTTAAAATATCATGCCAAGGTCAGAGAAAGGGAAGGGTTGAGAGGCATATATGAGTGTCCATAAACATAGTCCCGTGGGAACAGTGACTTAAAGGTGGACAATATAGACAGAGTGACCAACCTGCCTCCTTCTAGTCTATCTCCTCTAACTTCTCATGAGAAACACATTTTATTTTGATCCCAAGAAAAGATTAATTTCATCTTTTTTCTTAACCTTTGGGATGGATCGAGTGATGTCACTTGGCATGAGTTAACTTACAGGGCAGCATCAGAGGGAATGGAACTATCTGCCCAAATTTCAAGTTACACAGACCCCAGCACGGGCCTTCCAAGAGCCCCACAGGCTGTCCTGCTTATATCCAAACTGAAGATGCTGGCTGGGTGCCAGTAACCCGCTGGGGATTCTGATGGAGCTGTGAACAATTCATGCCCCTGCAGGACCACAAGGTCTGGAAATCTGATTACTGCTCAATTGCTAAAGAGAAATGATGTGTGACTGAAAGCCTGAAACCCTTCTTCGTGTATTTTTTTTCCATAAAAGGGAACATCTTGGCAGGTGACTCTGCCACTGTGGGGGTGATATTAACAGGATGTTGAGCTGAGCATATTTGTCTGGATTTATGGAAGGTGAGGATGTTCTGTTCACCCTCCATGCATCAGGAGGCCTTACTTCACCTTATTTAATGCTTGTGTCAGTCTGTGAAGTAAGTCTTATTGTTCCCATTTTCCTGCTAAGGAAAGTGAAGTTCAGAATGATAATGCAGCCTCTCCAAGGTCACTTAGCCAGTATCCTCAAAACGGAGGTCTCTGCCTTGTTTTTGTTTTTTTTAATGTTTATTTATTGCTGAGACAGAGAGAGACAGAGCATGAGTGGGGGAGGGGCAGAGAGAGAGGGAGACACAGAATCCGAGGCAGAGTCCAGGCTCCAAGCTGTCAGCACAGAGCCCAACGCTGGGCTCGAACGCACAAACTGTGAGATCACGACCTGAGCCGAAGTCAGTCGCTCAATCCACTGAGCCACCCAGGCGCCCCGGTCTCTGCCTTGTTTTTAGAGAGCATGGATCTGAGAACCATCATACCTAGGTTGCTGGTGCAGGCAGTTCCCCTCCATGACGGTCATGCACAGTGTGAAAACCAGAGATAGGGGATGGCCAACCTGGAGAACGGTCACAAGACCGAAGAAAATGCTCCAGCACAAAGACATAGCTGTGAGTGACCTCCACAGTCTACAGAACTGATGAACTTCATTAAGTCAGACAAACAGTGGGACACCCATAAGTCTGAGTAATTCCATAGAACAGGAAACTTTGTTATCTTTTTTAAGTCTTTATATTATGTCAACTCTTTGTAAAAGGAGAGGACTATTCATCTCCTCTCACAGTAAGGAGTGAATGGATATTCCTAAGAATAAAAGCATAAAGTGGGCAAGAAAGGAAGAGCTTATGAGGCATCTTCATGCTGACGTTTCTATTCATACTGTTTCTTTAAATGTTCAATACATCATGGTGAAGAAAGAGTATATCCCCACCTTACAAGATAAGGAAGTCAAAGTTCAGAGAAGGGCAGAATTTGTCCAAGGCCACACTGTAAGGAAATGGTTGAATTGATATAACAGAGAGAGCATTGAAGCCAGACAGCCTTGAGTGCAAATTCAACCCCATAATTCCTCATTTGGTGACCTTCAATAACTTATCTGACCTATTTGAACTTCGGTTTGCGGACCTAATAAATAATTTATCATAGGGGCGCCTGGGTGGCACAGTCGGTTAAGCGTCCGACTTCAGCCAGGTCACGATCTCACGGTCCGTGAGTTCGAGCCCCGCGTCGGGCTCTGGGCTGATGGCTCAGAGCCTGGAGCCTGTTTCCGATTCTGTGTCTCCCTCTCTCTCTGCCCCTCCCCCGTTCATGCTCTGTCTCTCTCTGTCCCAAAAATAAATAAACGTTGAAAAAAAATTTTTTTTTTAAAAATAATTTATCATTTAGGATGCTTTGGGTTACATGTAATAGAAAACTCAAATCAAAATGCTTCAGATGATAAAATAATTTTACTATCTCACCAGGTAAGAAGTTCCATGGTCAGGTGTCTTCAGGTCTAATTACTTCAGTGAGTTAATGACATTGTTAGAGATCCAAGTTCTTCCCAATTCTCTGCTCCATCATCCTCAAAATGTCAGCTTTGTCCCACAGTCTAGTGGCCCTCATGATCCCAAGATGGCTACCACTGTTCCAGATACCACATTTCAGACAGGACGATATCCAGAGAAACAAGAGAAGTAGGCTAGAAAGAAGGGGCAGGATATATTCAAGATGTTGAATTGGAAAAATATGCAGCCAAGAATTCTTTACCCAGCAAGGCTGTCATTCAAAATAGAAGGAGAAATTAAAAGTTTCCCAGACAAACAAAAACTACAGGAGTTCATGGCCACTAAACCAGCCCTGTAAGAAATTTTGAGGGAGACTCTCTGAAGGGAGGGAAGACAAAAAAAAAGCAAAAAGACCAAAAGCAACAAAGACTAGAAAGGACCAGTGAACACCACCAGAAACTCCAACTCTATAGGCAATATAATGGCAATAAACTCACATCTGTCAGTACTCACTCTAAACATCAGTGGACTAAAGGCTCCAATCAAAAGACATAGGGTAACAGAATGGATAAGAAAACAAGGTCCATCCATATGCTGTTTACAAGAGACCAATTTTAGACCTAAAGTCACCTTCAGATTGAAAGTAAGGGGATGGAGAACCATCTATCATGCTAACAGTCAACAAAAGAAAGCCGGAGTAGCCATACTTATATCAGACAATCTAGATTTTAAAATAAAGACTGTTAACAAGAGATGAAGAAGGACATTACATCATAATTAAGGGGTCTATCCACCAAGAAGATCCGACAATTGTAAACATTTATGCTCCAAATATATGCACCCAAATATGTAAATCAGTTCATCATAAACATAAAAAAACTCATTGATAATAATATCATAATAGTAGGGGACTTCAATACCACACTACCACACTTACAACAATAGACAGATCATCTAAACAGAAAACCAAGAAGGAAACAATGGCTTTGAATGACACGCTGGACCAGATGGACTTAACAGATATATACAGAACATTTCATCCTCAAGCAGCAGAATACACATTCTTCTCCAGTGTACATGGAACATTTTCCAGAATAGATCACATACTGGGACACAAATCAGCCCTCAAGAAGTACAAAAAGATTGAGATCATACCATGCATATTTTCAGACCACAACGTTATGAAACTCGAAATCAACCACAAGAAAAAATTTGGAAAGATAACCAAAGAGCATCCTACAAAAAATGAATAGGCTAACCAAGAAGTTAAAGAGGAAATTAAAAAGTACATGGAAGCTGGGGTGCTCTGGGTTAGTTGGTTAAGCGTCTGACTTCAGATCAGGTCATGATCTCACACTCCGTGAGTTTGAGCCCCACATCAGGCTCTGTGCTGACAGTTCAGAGCCTGGAGCCTGCTTCAGATTCTGTGTCTCCCTCTCTCTCTGCCCCTCCCCTGCTCATGCTCTGTCTCTCTCTGTCTCAAAAATAAATAGAAACATTAAAAAAAAAAGTACATGGAAGCCAATGAAAATGATAACACCACTGCCCAAAACCTCTGCGACACAGCAAAGGCAGTCATAAGCAGGAAGTATATAGCAATTCAGGCCTTCCTAAAGAAGGAAGAAAGGTCTCAAATACACAACCTAACCTTATACCTTATACCTTAAAGAACTGGAAAAAGAACCACAAATAAAACCCCAAACCAGCAGGAGATAGGAAATAATAAAAATTACAGCAGAAATCAATGCTATTAAAACCAAAAACAAACAAACAAACAAACCAGTAGAACAGATCAATGAAACCAGAAGCTGTTTCTTTGAAAGAATTAACAAAATTGATAAACCCCTAGCCAGTTTGATCAAAAAGAAAAAGGAAAGGACCAAATAAAAAAATATCAAGAATGAAAGAGAGATCACAACCAACACAGAATACAAACAACAGTAAGAGAATATTATGAACAATTACATGCCAATAAAATGGGCAATCTGGAAGAAATGGACAAATTCCTAGAAACATATCAACTACCAAAAATGAAACAGAAAGAAACAGAAAATTTGAACAGACCCATAACCAGTAAAGAAATATAATTAGTAATCAAAAATCCCCCCAAAAACAAGAGCCCAGGGTCAGATGGCTTTCCAGGGGAATTCTACCAAACATTTAAGGAAGAGTTAACACCTATTCTCTTGAAACTGTTCCAAAAAAATAAGGAAAACTTCCAAACTCTTTCTATGAAGCCAGAATTACTTTGATTCCAAAACCAGACAAAGACCCCACTAAAAAGGAGAACCACAGACCAATTCCCCTAATGAACATGGATGCAAAAATCCTCAACAAGATACTAGCCAACCAGATCCAACAATACATTAAAAGAATTATTCACCACGACCAAGTGGGATTTATACCTGAGATGCTGGGCTGGTTCAATATCCACAAAACAATCAATGTGATACATCATGTCAATAAAAGAAAGGACAAAAACCACACGATCTTCTCAATAGATCCAGAGAAAGCATTTAACAAAATACAGCATCCTTTCTTGATTAAAAAAAAAAAAAAAAAAAAAAAAAACTCGAGAGTAGGGATAGAAGGATCATACCTCAAGATCATAAAAGCCATATATGAAAGACCCACCAATGATATCATCCTAAGTGAGGAAAAAGTGAGAGCTTTCCCCCTAAGGCCAGGAACACGACAGGGATGTCCATTCTCACCACTGTTAATCAACATAGTATTGGAAGTCTTAGCCTCAGCAATCATACAGCACAAAGGAATAAAAGGCATCCAAATCGGCCATCAGGAAGTCAAACTTTCACTCTTCGCAGATGACATGTTACTCTATATGGAAAACCCAAAAGATTCCACCAAAAACTGCTAGAACTGATCCATGAATTCAGCAAAGTCGCAGGATATAAAATCAATGCACAAAATCAGTTGTATTCCTATACACCAATAATGAAGCAACAGAAAGAGAAATCAAGGAATCTATCCCTTTTACAATTGCGCCAAAAACCACAAAATACCTAGAAATAAATCTAACCAAAGAGGTTAAAATTCTATACACTGAAAAATATAGAAATCTTATGAAACAGATTGAAGAAGACACACACACACAAAAGGAAAAAAAGTCCATGCTCCTGGATAGGAAGAACAAATATTGTTAAAATGTCAATACCACCTCAAACAATCTACATATTCAATGCAATACCTATCAAAATCATACCAGGATTCTTCACAGAGCTAGAACCAACAATCCTAAAATTTGTATGGAACCAGAAAAGACCCCAAACAGCCAAAGAAATCTTGAAAAAAGAAAACCAAAGCAGGAGGTATCACAATCCCGGACTTCAAGCTATACTACAAAGCTGTAATCATCAAGACAGTATGGTACTGGCACAAAAACAGACACTCAGATCAATGGAACAGAATAGAGAACCCAGAAAGGGACCCACAAACATATGGCCAACTAATCTTTGACAAAGTAGGAAAGAATATCCAAAGGAATAAAGACAGTCTCTTCAGCAAGTGGTGCTGGGAAAACTGGACAGCGGCATGCAGAAAAATGAACCTGGACCACTTTCTTACACCATACATAAAAACAAACTCAAAATGGTTGAAAGACCTAAACGTAAGACAGGAAGCCATCAAAATCCTCGAGGAGAAAGCAGGCAAAAACCTCTTTGATCTTGGCCACAGCAACTTCTTACTCAATACGTCTCCGGAGGCATGGGAAACCAAAGCAAAATTGAACTACTGGGACCTCATCAAAATAAAAAGCTTCTGCACAGTGAAGGAAACTATCAGCAAAATTAAAAGGCAACCGACGGAATGGGAGAAGATACTTGCAGACGACATATCAAATGAAGGGTTAGTATCCAAAATCTATAAAGAACTTGTCAAACTCGGGGCGCCTGGGTGGCTCAGTCGGTTGAGCGTCCGACTTCAGCTCAGGTCACGATCTCACGGTCCGTGAGTTCGAGCCCCGCGTCGGGCTCTGGGCTGATGGCTCAGAGCCTGGAGCCTGCTTCCATTCTGTGTCTCCCCCTCTCTCTGCCCCTCCCCCGTTCATGCTCTGTCTCTCTCTGTCTCAAAAATAAATAAAACGTTAAAAAAAATTAAAAAAAAAAAGAACTTGTCAAACTCAACACCCCAAAAACAAATAATCCAGTGAAGAAATGGGCAAAAGACATGAATAGACACTTCTCCAAAGAAGACATCCAGATGGCCAATATGACACATGAAAAAATGCTCAACATCACTCATCATCAGGGAAATACAAATCAAAACCACAATGAGATGCCACCTAACACCTGTCAGAATGGCTAACATTAACTCAGGCAACAACAGTTGTTGGCGAGGATGTGGAGAAAGAGGATCTCTTCTGCATTGTTGGTGGCAATGCAAGCTGGTGCAGCCACTCTGGAAAACAGTTTTTGAGGAGGTTCCTCAAAAAACTAAAAATAGAACTACCCTGCACCCCATGTTTATAGCAGCACTATCAACAATAGCCAAATTATGGAAAGAGCCCAAATGTCCATCGACAGATGAACGGATAAAGACGATGTGGTATATATATACATTGGAGTATTACTCGGCAATCAGAAAGAATGAAATCTTGCCATTCGCAACTACGTGGATGGAACTGGAGGGTATTATGCTAAGTGAAATTAGTTGGAGAAAGACAAAAATCATAGGGCTTCTCTCATATGAGGACTTTAAGAGGCAAAACAGATGAACGTAAGGGAAGGGAAAAATAATATAAAAAAAGGGAGGGGGACAAAAAGTAAGAGACTCTTAAATATAGAGAACAAGCAGAGGGTTGCTGGAGGGATTGTGGGAGGGGGGATGGGCTAAATGGGGAAGGGGCATTAAGGAATCTACTCCTGAAATCATTGTTGCACCATGTGCTAACTTGGATTAAATAAATAAATAAATAAATAAATAAATAAGGAACAAAAGCCTATGCCAAAAATGGGTCTCCCTAGAAGGCTGCTAGGATATCTCAGAGAATCAAAAAAGGGCTGCAAGGAACCTTGCAACTTGACTAGCAAGTCAAGTCCAGTGAACATCCGCGACAGGAGCCTGTAGCCAGTATCACTGTTGATATGTCAGCACACACCATCTCCCTCTCTCTCCTTTCCTCCCTGGACTTCTGTCACTTTTGCTGAAAGTTGCCAGTTCCCCAGGGCTAGGCTACGGGGATGGGGGTCAGCTGACCCCTCCAAGGGCAGGCCAAGGAGAGAGCCAGCTTGCAGCCATAGCCCAGTATACCCCCATCTCGTGAAGCTCTTGGCCAAAGGGGCTCCAGACCACAGCACACATTTCCCCAGCTACCTACCCAGGGTTGTGAGCCCCGCTGTGACTCAAAGGTCACCTGCATCTTCAGCTCCTATGTGTTGCTGCCTTCCTGCCCCACGTACAGGTGTCTCTCTGCCTTCAAGCATCACACTGACCCGGGACGTATACTCAGCCCCCTGGCAGGGCAGATCAAAGGCGCCAGGAAGTTAACCCCCACAGGAGCGGCCCCAGACCGGTCAGAGAAGCCATCCCCAGGCTCCTCGCCCCACAGGGGACATTGCTCAGATGTGTCTTACCTGATCTCCCAGAGGGTCCCCTTTGGAATGGAGCCCTGATTGTCCACAGCCTTAACCCTCTCATTGACTGACCCCTTAATGACTTTTCTCCCTTCCCACCCACCCCCGATGTGACTCCAGGGATCAGCTCTCAGATAAGCTATTTGCACCAAAATCTGTCTCATTTTGACGTAACTCCTGCCCAAAACACACCTTTAATTTATACCAAAAAAACCCAAGACATCAAATAGAGATGTCACTACCGCTTCACTTCACACAAATACACAAGTTCAAATACAAGAGGAAGGGCAGCCTTCAGTGCCTGACACTGAGCCCAGGGTCACTGTGTGCCACAGGGGGAGCCCGGGGGTGGGGTGAGCCCAGGGTGCAGGGGTGCGGAATGCAGGTTCAAGTCTCTTTTCCCCAGTGTTTTCATACATTGCCCCTGACTTGCTCAGATCCTTTTAAACTCCTCTAAGGCTGTCTTTGGGGTGGGGGTGGGGGAGGTACTATGAACTGTCCAACCAGCGAGCATCACGCGCAACACTTACTGATTTCTGGGCGAGCACACTCTCATGGCTCTCGGCCTCTCTGGTCCCGTGGAACCGGAGGGTCTTACTTGCCTTAAGGGCCTTCAGGAAACCCTCTGCTTCTTCCTCCACGAGACCAACTGGCCTCACCTGTAGGACCAGTCCTCCGTTATGTATAGACCAGAGCTGAGCCGGTAGAAACGGGGACTCACCTGGGTCTGCCTGAGGCGGCTTCCCTGCCCACCTGCACAGACCTACCAAGAAAATGAGTCACCCACCTGCCACCTTGATCTCCCTTTCTATTCCTCAGAATCCCGCCTTTGCGTTTACTGTTCCATCCGCCTGGAAGACTTTTCCTCCAGCTTTGTGTCGCTGGTTCAACTCATCGCTTCGTAACTCAGCTCAGCACCACCTCTCCCGGAGAGGCCTTGGCTAAAGAGTGCTTGTAAAGTGGTTCCCAGCACCTCCTGGTTAACTTCCTTGATGAGCACTTATCGCCACCGGAAGGGATCTTGTCACTGCCTTTCTTCCTTTGTTGTGTGTCCCCAGCCCAGCATCCTCCTTGGAGCTCCGAGCAGGGAGCTTGCATAGCTTCTAACACCTGAACCGTTACCTGCTGTGATGGGCAGAATTCAAACACGGCCCCCAAGATTCCCATCCCTGGTGTCACATATATTCTCTCAGTTCTGCAATCAAACACTTACATGTAGGTGCCACCATGAAGGGATTTTGCAGATTTAATTAAGGTAAAATAAAAGGAGTATATGAGGGTGGCCTGACCTAAGCACATGAGCCCTTAACTCTGACTCTGGAGACCAGATACAGAGAAGTCAGGGAGAGTCACACTGCGGATTCAACACAAGGAAGATTCTCCACGACTTTGGAGATAGAGGGGACACATGTCAGGGAATGCAGGCAGCCTTTAGGAACGAAAAGAGCTCCCGGCAAGATGGTCAGCAAGGAAACCAGGACCGTAAGGGTCTGGATTCTGCCACAAATATACGAGCCCAGAAGATGCTCAGCTCTGGATGACAAGCAGCTGTCAGAACACCTTGATGTTAGCCTTAGACGACTCTGCGAAGAGAACCCAGTTATGCCACGCACGGACTTCAGATCCACGGAACTGGATGTTGTTTTAAGCCACAAAGTCTGTGGTAATTATTACATAGCAATAGACATCCAACACGCATGGAACATTTTATTAGATGCATAAAAACCGATCAAGTGTCAGTTTTTCAGACTCAGTAACATTCCTCCACCACAGACACCAGGCTGACTATTGAACTATTGTCCCTGGGGGCGCCTGGGTGGCTCAGTCTGTTAAGCATCCTACTCTTGATTTCGGCTCAGGTCATGATCTCACGGTTTGTGAGTTCGAGCCCTGCATTGGGCTCTGCGCTCACAATGCAGAGCCTGCTTGGGATTCTCTCTCTGCCCCTCCCCGGCTCTCTCTTTCTCTCAGAATAAATAAATAAACTATTGTCTCTGAGTTCCAAACCCACCCTTCTCTGCCCCATCTGTGATGGTGAGCTGGATTAGATGCCCCTGCATGGCTGTGTTGGGAAGGGGTGATTCCTAGAACAAAGGAAGGAAGGGGCCGTGACCACCCACCTCAATCATTATCACTCAAACACATTCAAGTGGCTTTTTGAAATGTTTCTGTGTCATCCTACACACAGGTACTCCGGCAGAAGATGCTTTCCCTCGGAAATATACTCATAATCAACCTAGGACAGTAAGTCCTGATGTTCTCAGAACATTTCCCCAGGTGAACAACTGTTAACAGGACTGGGGGGCGGGGAGGGGGCCAACAATAGGCTCCTGTTTACTCTTGTGAAAAGAAAATACGTGCCTTCCTCTTTCAAGTTGAGAATTCCCTAAGAGCAAGGAGGAATAAAAAGTGAAACACTGCCACCCACTGGATGGAAAAAGCCTGCAGAGGAAATTCAAAGTACTCCAGCCGTTCAAGGCCCCAGCATCCTACCGGGACTTTAAACCGAAACATCAGCACTCTGCCGGGGTCCTAATGCCAGCACGCCAGGGGCATGGACAGTGACTTTTCAAACACCAGCAAGAAAATCACTGAGAGATCAAGTTAAAAGAAAAGTTTAATCGGGCAACTGTGCCCCTTTTGGCATTCTGGATTGACAATAGTGTCCAAAAAACGGCAACAATGGTCTGAAGACAAACTTCTACTGCACAGTCCTGCGTTAGAAGTAAGTAGGTGCCTGCTTGGAGAGTGGAAAGCATTTGTTGATTTCTCTCTTGGGCGAAACATACGAAACAACAAAACATCTTAAAGCAGACTTGGCATTTTTACAAAGTTCTGTCCTTTTTCTCCTGCACCAAGCGAAAAATCACAGTCCTGATGATTTGGGCCTAAGAACGGGCCTCTTAAGATTTACTAAAGACAGAAGTTCACCATACTTTCATTGGGAGATTTTTGAATCGAGAAAACAAGCTGATTGTTCATGGGCTTTATTTTAAATAAGTGTCACTTTTATTCAGTTGGTCTTAAGGGACCACTTAAGTTTTTGATCTTCGTGGGTTTTGTTTTTTTTTTTTTTGACAAATAACTGAAGATGCCATGTATCGATGAGGGAAGTTGAACATGAATAAGGTTTTAGGGGGTGACAGCGGGGTTCATGAGGTCCAGAGACAAGGACCAAGAAAGAATTCCTGAAGATGTCTTTGGTGCAAAAAGGTGATTTTATTGAAGCAGGGGACAGGACCCGTGGGCAGGAAGAGCTGCCCCAGCAGAGAGACTGATTTTTACTGTGGAGATGGGGGAGGTAAAGTCCAGGGGAAGTTTCCAGTAAGACTTTCATATGCTAAAGAAGACTCCCAGAATAAGAGGCCTCGCTATTGTCAGGCTAAGGGTTGTTTTTCCCTCTAGCAAAGCATTAGCATTAATACAGTAGGGAGTTCCTAGAGACACATTTTACTCGGCCAGCCTCAAGTATTTGCCAATGGGCTGCAGGTTATAAGGAAATCGAGTTCTATTTCCTTCTGCCTTTGTTTCCCACATCACTGTGGACGGGTGATGGAGACTTAGGTCCTGCAGGACGATGAGCTCTATCAGTTATCCATTTGTTTTTCCCCTTTCCTTTGTTCTTGGGCAGCCAGGAGTGCCTGAGGAATATCACATATGCCACCTGGGGGTGGAGTGGGGGGTGGGGGTGGTGTTTGTGACCTGTCAGCTTGTCTTAGGCTCCCTCATCAGGCATGAAAAGTATACATTTGAGATGAGAACATTTAAGATGAAAAAATCCTAACTGCGTAATGTGAAATGGAAAAAGCAAGGGACCAAGCTTAATGGAGAGGATGGTTCCAGATAGTTCCAGGTGTCTACCTATGTCTATGTCTGTGTATCCGTGTGTGTGGGGGGGGAAAGTCCTGCAAAGAAACACGCCAAAATCTCCCAGTGTTCAACTCTGCGCAGTGAGATTATGGTTGACATTGTCTTCTTCATTTTTTCCTGCATTTTCCAATTTACCACAGTGAAAGCGAATTGTGTCCTAATTAGAAAAAAAAACCTGTGACTTAAAAAGCTTTCTAAAAATAATATAGGGGCGCCTGGGTGGCCCAGTCGGTTAAGCCTCTGACTTTGGCTCGGATCATGATCTCGCAGTTCGTGAGTTCCAGCCCCACTTCAGGCTCTGTGCTGACAGCTCAGAGCCTGGAGCCTGCTTCGGATTCTGTGACTCCCTCTCTCTCTGCTCCTCCCCCACTCACACTCTGTTTCTCTCTCTCTCTCAAAAAGAAACATTAAAAACAATTTTTTTAATAAAAATAATATAAAAGTTTAAGCGATTGTATAGGCCATGGCTGATGGCGATTTTAAAATACGTGTATATCCCTAATTGCTGCCACAGTTGGAATAGTCTAGGTCAGCAGTTGTAATCATTTTGGTCTCAGGGCTCCTTTATAATATTAAAACTTATTGAGGCCTGCAAAGAGCTTTTGCTTGAATGGATTATATTTGTATCTATTGATATTCAATAGAAATTAAAACCGAAAAAGTCTGAGCATTTTTTAAATTCAGCTAAAAATAAAATAATAAATCCATTGCATGTTTACATAAACAACATATTGAATGAAAAATAACTATGTTTTCCAAAGGAAAAGTACTTTAGCGAGAAAATTAGCATTGCTGTATGTCCTTGCAAATCTCTTTAATGTCTGGTTACTAAAGGCAGCTGGATTCTCATGTGCTTCTGATTTCACCCGTCATGAGACATTATTTTGGTTAAAGTACATGAGGAACACCTTGCCTCACAACAAATACGTATTTGGCAAAGAAAGGAAGGAATTTAATAATCTTTTCAGATAATGGCAGATATTCCCTTTTTAAAAAAATTTTAAGTTTTGTTTTTTTTTTCTTTGAGAGAGAGGAGCAGGGAGGGGCAGAGAGAGAGAGGAAGAAAGAGAATCCCAAGCAGGCTTCTCAATGGCAGCGCAGAACCCGACCCGGGGCTCAAACTCACAAACGGTGAGACTATGACCTGAGCAGAAGTCAGACACTTAACCCACCTAGCCACCCGCCATTTTTTTTAATTTGGTTTTTTTTTTTTTTTTTTTTTTTTTTGCTACTATAACCAAAACCGCAGTGCATATCCTCCTACACATATGTCCAAGTATGTCTAAAAATAATATGCCCAGGGGTCATAATGTATCAAAAAGCATAGTGTATTTTGATATATTCAAATTTCCCTCCAAAGAAAGTTACAATAATTTACCTTCCAGCTAATACTATGCATACTGCCTTAGACCTTCACGAACACTGGGGATTACCATCTTTTTCATTTTTGCCCGTGTGTTGGTTGGGTGCAAAATGCTACCTCACAGTAGTATTAGTTTGTGTTTAATTAGAATTGATGTGTTTTAATTTTTGTGAGCTATTCTATTTCTTTTCCTATGAACTGCCTATTCATATAGTTTGCCCATTTTTCTTCTCTAGCTTGCCTTTTTTTTTTCTTAAAAGAGGTTTTTGTATAGCAAATGCAGCAGGCACAGAGATGCAGCCCTCCAATCTCCCTTCGTAGAGCTGTCCAGCTGCAAAGAAGGTGGTCTCCGGAGTCAAGGAGGGAAGACAGGCATGGCTTCCTTCACTACTATGCTAATAAGCCATTTGCAGATTTTAGGCTCCCCAAGGAGGAATGCTTCCTCCAGGGAGCACCACAAAGCCTCCACTGAACTGGTAGTGGAGGCTGCCACCTGGCCACATTGGATTTCTCATGTCATTGAAAGAACAGGTAACCAAAGGTTGGGGGGGGGTGGGGTTGGTGACTGAACTGGCCAAGTAACTCTGGTTAACCACTGAGGGTAAACTGAATCACTATCACACAACAGGCAACATAAGTTCCAGTTTCCAGCTTCTCTCCTTCGGCCAGGCTGTGCCCCATCCTAAGAGTCTGAGTCTTAGTATCACCAGGGACCTCCTCCCAGCTCCTGGGGGGTGGCGCCTTCTCCTTAGTGGTCAGCTTCCTGACTCCCGAGGGCTCCTCCTCCATGCGTCTAGGTTCTGGTAACGCTAACCTCTTTCCAGGTTTACTTCAGACCTGGGGGTGCTAGAGTTCCTGCAGTTATTAACTGTGTTATGTCAGTTTTCCTTTTTTCCCCCAAAACTGTTCCACTGATTCCTTCTATCTTACTTATCTCTATTAAAATAATTAGTGCAGCTTCCTGAGGCACCTGGGTGGCTCAGTCGGTTAAGTGTCCGACTTTGGCTCAGGTCATGATTTCACAGTTCGTGGGTTGGGAGCCCCGCAATGGGCTCAGTGCTGACAGCATGGAGCCTAGCACCTGCTTCGGATTCTGTCTCCATCTCTCTCTGCCCTTCCCCCCCGCCCCAAATAAGTAAACATTAAAAAAATTTTTTTTAATGAAAATAAAATAATTAATGTGGCTTCTATTTTCTAAATAAACTCTGATAGACAAATGAAATTCTCCACAGAAGTGCTGCATAAATTCTTACAACCTCGTTGCTAGGAACTTTTATGCCTTTGCTATATAGTATCTTTTAAGATATTTAATTTTTGTTTATTCCTGGTGAATAGAGATGCAATTAATTTTGATCTGTGATTATACATCTACCCATGTTGTACTTATTATTTCTAATAATCCACCAGGTTAATTTGTTTCCTATATAAAATTATACTATCTCTGGATAATGGTTTTTTCTTTCATTCTTTCCAAATCTTTTTTTTTTTTCTTCACTGCTAGAACCTCCCATATATGATTTAATTAAGGTAGGAATTATGGGTATCCTAGTTGCTAGATTCAAAGGCAATGCTTCTAACACTTCACCATTAAAATGCTGTTTGTTGTAGGTTTCTAGTAGTACATCAGATTGAGGAAGTTCCTTTCTCCTCTTAATTTGCTAAAAATATCATTGTCTTTTTTTCTTCAATTGGGTGTTGCATTTTATCAAAATCATTTTCCGCATCCATTAATATGATCATATAGATATATTTCAACTTTAGTGACATGAATTGTATTAATAGATTTGTTAAATGAGCCCTACATTCCTGGAATATGTTCAACTTGCTATATTTTGTAAATTTCACAGGGGTACAATTTGCTAAATATTTTGCTTACAATTTTGCAACTACATTCATGGGTGAGGTTAGACTGTAGTTGGCCTTTCTTGGCCCACGCTTCTCTGAATTTGCCCTGAAAGTTATACTAGCTTCATAGAATGAGTCTTCTCTCCTTTTTACTTAACAGAAGAATTTGCCTAAGTTGAAATTATCTATTCTTTGAAAGTTTGGTAGAACATATCTATAAAATTATTTAGATTAGGTGTTTTCTTCGTAAGATTTTAAATTACTGATTTAACAGTTACAGGACTATTCAGACTTTTGGTTTCTTCCTGAATCACAATTTTACTAAGTTATACTTTTTATAATTTTGTCAATGCTTTCAATTTTACCAGCATAAACTGTCATACATTCTTTTTTTTTTAAGTTTTATTTATTTTGAGAGAGACAGAGAGAGCAAGTTGGGGGGGGGGGGAGGGAGAGGGTAGGGAAGAGAAAAAATCCCAAGCAAGCTCCATGCTATCAGAGTGGAGTCCAACACGGGGCTCAAACCCATGAACCTGAGATCATGATCTGAACCAAAATCAAGAGTCACTTAACCAACTGAGCCACCCAGGCACCCCAATTGTCATATATTCTTGTACTTTTTTAAACTCTACCAGATCTATGGTGATGACCCCTTTTTAATTCCTAATGCTACTTTGGTTTCTTCTTTCTTATGATTAATCTAATTTATCTTTTGGCAGTGGGCTTCCTGTTTGTATTTTTTGTTTTCTAACTCATTAATATATCAGCAGTTAATCCTTTTATAAAAGAATTCTCCTTAAATGGTCCTGATTTTAATGTGTCATCTGCCTCCATTTGGGGCCCTGACTGATAAGCTGTCCATCCCCAATAATGCTTTTTAGCTTAAGGTCTACTTTGTCTTATGTAAATATCAGGTTTCTTTTGGTACCTAGTTTCCTTGTCTATCTTTTCCATTATTTCACTTTTAACCCTTTCGTGTTTTTAGGGTGTCTCCCGTAAACATCAAGTTGACAGGTTTGGGGAATATGGGATAGAATTCAACCTAACAATTTGGTTGTTCTTTTTTTTTTTTTTCTTTTTAAGTTTGCAAATTTAGTCAATTTATGTGTACTGTGATTCCATGAATTTGGGCTGTTTCACCATATTTCTGCTTTTTATTTAACCTGCTTTTCCTTCTCTATCCCACCGCCCCCCCCCCCACACACATACCATTTTCCTTATTTCCCTGTTCCATATTTCCCTTCTACCAATTTCAAAGTTATAGACTCTATTCCCTTAGTGTTACTCATATTTTATCATGCAGAATCCAAATCATTTCTAGCTACTTCCATGAACCATCTTCACAGAAGCAATCAGTACATCACACATACATTGTTGCATATACTCAAATTTCATACTTGCCCCTTTTATTCTCAACTAGCCAGAGTTACCAATAAAAGGCCAAATTGTGTGCCTTTCTGCTCAAAACCTAATGATTTCACACGTTAGTCCAAGTGCTTACAAATGGCCAATAAGATACCAAACCTTCTGGTCTCTTCTCCTGCTACCAGATTTATCCGACAACCACCCTAGTTTCCTTGCCCAGTCTTAATCACATTTCCTGAAGTTCCTTGGACATGATACGCATGCTCTTACCTGAGAGCCTTTGCACCGGTAGTTTCCTCTCCCTCAAGACTCTCTCCCAGATGGCCACATGGCTCACATTCTCATTAAGTCTGCATTTAAATGTCTCCCTCTCATTGAGGTCTTCTCTGACCAGTTACTGATGAAATACATTCCCATTCCTTGGTGTTTCCCATCCTTCTCACCATGAGTTTTTTCCTATAGCAATCACCACCTTCTAATGTGCTGTCCTATTTTGTTTAGTGTGTATCCCCACTAACTAGAATGTAAGCTCTATGATATCCGGAATTAATGCACTGATCCATCCCTAAAAACTAGTATTTTGCCACTTAGTAAGTGTACAGTAAGTGTTGGGCGTGCAAGTGAGAGTATTATTTACTATTTGAAAAGTATAGTGAGCATAGAGTGAACTCTACATAAAACTTCTCCTGACTCACATGCTATTATCTTTGGGGATTATTGTCTTGTTTCCTTTCCCAAATTAAACATTTTTATATTTATTCAGAAAAAATTGAGATTAATCAACATTTTAATCACCATCTTGCACAGAGAAGCCTTCCTCACATTGCAAGAATTCCTTCTAGAATAATTCTCCTTTATTTGAATTTTTTTTTTTTTGAGCTGAGTCCAATAATAAAACTCAGTAATGCATATTTGAAAACATAGGGCTTTTTCACCCTTGTTGTTGAAAGATAATTTTTGCTGGACAATTGTAGGCTAACATTTTTTCTAAGTATTTTTGTGGTTGAATTGTTTCCTAAATTCATTATTGATATGCATTGGATTCCTGTATCTCCAGATTCCTATCTTTCATCTGCTCTGGACAATTCTCAAACATTTTCTCTTTGGAATCTACCTCACTTCATCTTTTCATTTTCTTATCTGATCCCACAGACTAAAAGGACAATAGGAACGCAGGGATACTTCAGAGATACTGCGGGTTTGCTTCCAGACCACTGCAACAAAGAGAATGCAATAAAGTCAAATGAACTTTTTGGTTTCTTAGTGCATGTAAGTTATGTTTACATTATACTGTATGTCATTATACATAATTGTGTAATAGCATTGTCTAAAAAAATGTACATATCTTTAATTAAAAAATGCTTTATTGCTAAAAACCGCTAACCATCATCTGAGCTTTCAGTGACTTGTAACCACTGATCACAGATCACTATTACAAACATAATAATAATAAAAAGGTTGAAATACTGAGGCAATTACCAGAATATGACACAGGGACACAAAGCGAGCAAATGCCGCTGGAAAAATAGTGCCGATACTTTCCTAACACAGTTGCCACAAACCTTCCTTCTGTAAAAAATGCAATTATCTGTGAAGCGCAATCAAGTGGAGAGCAATAAAACAAGGTATGCCTCTACTATGTATAATAAATGCCCATAAGTTCAATAATTTAGATGAAATAGACCAATTCCTTGAAAGACACAAACTTCCAAAACTCAAGAAAGAAATAGCTAACCTGAGTATATCTATTAAAGAAATTTAACTTATAGTTGAAAATCTTCCAAAGAAGAGAACTTTAGACTCAGGTAGTTTCACTAGCAAATTCTACCAAAATCAGACTAAGGTATTACAAAACCACAAAACAACATCCTTCAGGAATATGGATATAAAAATAATATTAGCCAATCAAATCCAGCAATAGATAGAAAGGGTAATCCATTGTGACCAAGTTGAATTCATACCAAGAATGTAAGGCTGATTAAAGATTCAAAAATTAATCTGTGGAATTCACCACATAGAGTCTAAATAAAAACAAACCGTATGATAGTGAAAACATATAAAATCCAACGTGTATTCATGATTAAAAAAAAAAAAAAACACTTAAGTAGAACTAGAAAGGAACTTCTTTAACCTAATGGTCATCTATTTAAAAATCTATAGCTAAGGGGAGCCTGAGAGGCTCAGTGGGTTAAGCATTTGGCTTTGGCTCAGGTCACGATCTCACAGTTTGTGAGTTCTGAGCCCTTCATCGGGCTCTCTACTGCCCACAGAACCCACTTTGGATCCTGTCCCCCATTCTGTCTGCCCCTCCCAAGCTCATTCTCTCTCTCTAAAATAAATAAACATTAAAAAAAACTTTTTAAAATAAAAAAAACCTGTGGCTAACATCATACTTAATAGCTAGAGATGGAATGCTTTCCCCTAAGATGGGGGAGCAAGGTAAGGATGTCTGTTGTCACAATTCCTATTCAGTATCACGCTGGTAGTGTTAAGCCAGTGAAATAATGCAAGAAAAAGAAATAAAAGGCATACATGTTAGAAAGAATAAAATGCCTTTATTCATAGACAACATAATCATCTATGTAGAAAATCTTCAAGAATCTATTTAAAAATTCACTAAGTGAGCTTGGCAAGCCCAAAATGTACATGTCAGTCATATTCCTATACATGAGTAATGAACGATTTCAAATTGAAGTATTAAAAAACTTCCAACAGCTCAAAAAAATGAAGTACTTATGAAGAAATCTAACAGAAGATGTAGTTCATGTCTGCCGAAACCTGTAAAAACAGTGACCAAAAAAGAAGTTCTAAATAAGTGGACAGATATTGATTAGGGTGTCAGTTCTCCACAGCTTGATTTATAGATTCAATAAAACTTTGAATAAACCCCTGCAAGTTTGTGTGTAGACACTCACAAGCCGAGTTTAAAATTTATATGGAAAGGCAAAGAACTAAAAGAGCCAAAATCAATTAAAAAAAAAAAAAAAGAACAAAGTTGGGGAAGACTCCTACTATCCAATTTCAGTGTGGCATTGGAAGGACAGACATTAATCAGTGCAGCAGAACAGAGAGCCCAGAAGCACACCCACACAAATGTCAACTGGTTTTTTAAAAACAGCTTTATTGAAGTATGACTTACATATAGTAAAATTCACTTGTTTCAAGTGTGCAATGCAATTATTTTTTGGTAACATTTCCAGCACTCCAGGAAGATGCTGTCTGCCCATTTGCACTCACTCCCCATTTCTATCTGTGGCAACGACCAATCTAAAGACCTATCAACTCACTTTTGATAAAGGTGTAATGGCAAGTCAATGAGGAAAGGAGTCTTCTCAAGAAATGGTGTTCTAGGGGCGCCTGGGTGGCGCAGTCGGTTAAGCGTCCGACTTCAGCCAGGTCACGATCTCGCGGTCCGTGAGTTCGAGCCCCGCGTCGGGCTCTGGGCTGATGGCTCAGAGCCTGGAGCCTGTTTCCGATTCTGTGTCTCCCTCTCTCTCTGCCCCTCCCCCGTTCATGCTCTGTCTCTCTCTGTCCCAAAAATAAATAAACGTTGAAAAAAAAAAAAAATTAAAAAAAAAAAATAAAAAAAAATAAAAAAAAAAAAAGAAATGGTGTTCTATGAACTGGATGTTCATGTGCAAAAACAAACCTTGACATACACCTCACCCCGTATATTAAAATGAGCTCAACAGAGGTCAAAGACCTACACATAAGACTACAAAACTTTCAAAAGAAAACAGGAAACATCTGCATGACGTAGCATTCGTGAGGAGTTTTTAGGTAACAGCACAGAAAGTACAATCCCTTAAAAAAAAAAAAAAGCTAGACTTCATGAAAATTAAAAACTTTTGTTCCTGAACAGATACTATTAAGAGAATGAAAAGACAAGTCAGAGTGGGAGAAAATATTTGCAAAACACATCTGACAAAGGAATTGTACTCAAAATAATATACTGAACTCTTAAAACTCAGCAAAACCCAATTTCTAAAATACGGACAACTGATCTGCACAGACCCTTCAGCAAAGAAGGCATATGGGTGGCAAGTAAGCATATGGAGACGGAGATGCTCAACATCATTTTTCCTCAGGGAAATGAGTATTTCAGCCACAAAGAGCTACCACTGCAACGGAAACTCTCATTCGCCGCTGGCGGGGTGCAAAACTGCAATCATTTTGGAAGAGAGGGTGGCAGTGTCTTTCTTATAAGATTAAACGTACACTTACCAAATGAGTTAGTTAACAAACCCACTCTTGGCAAACCAAATTATGTTTATTATGAAGAACCTGCACATGACCGTTAAATGATAAACACATCTTGATTCATCCACCCAGCAAAGTTCTCAGCAACAGAAGGGACAAGCTACTTACTGATTTGCATGACACCATGAATTTAAAATGCATTCTGCATTGCTCTTGTAAGAGGCCAGATTAAAAAAGCTATGAATTGTACAACCTATTTACTTGACATTCCAGAAAAAGCAAAATTATAGGAATGGAAAACAGGTAAGTGGTTGTGAGGGGTGGGGTGGGGTGGGGGCTGAGTACAAAGAGAAATCTTTAGGGTGATGGGACTGCTCTGGGTAGTACGGAGATGGTGGGTACATAATCACAAACTTGTCAACGCTCATGCAGAGTGGACTTTATGGTGTGAAAAACCCAACAGGGATGTCAAGATACCTCAAGTGGGGTGCGCAGTGTGACAAGTAATCTGTTTCACGAATGTATGACATAACCTCAACAAAAAAAGTGGGAAATAAAGGGAGCTGAACTAAGTTACTATGGAAAGTAGTACTTTGAGCAGATACAGTAAAGCTAAGGACAAGACAAGACTTGAACACCGAATTCCATTTGTTGGTCCATTTTTCTCACAGGGGTACAACTTAACTATTCTGAAACCACTTTTTAAGTATTCTAAGGTTCAACAAGCAAATAAATTGTAGATAAAGAAGTCAGGGTTCTCACTCTCAGGAAAAAAAGTTACAAATAAACATGGAGGCAAAACCTTGTAGTGCTGGCTGAGTCAGTATAATTGAATGTTTAATATATATACAGACAGATCTAGAAATAATTACAGAGACGTGTACTGTACATTGGTTAGTATGCACATTTCACTGAAAAACCACAGCAGCAGTAGCAGTGAGCACATCCAACATCCCGATCTTTGTTTCTAAATACCATTCTCTAGAGATGCCTGGGTGCCTCAGTTGGTTAAGCGACCGACTTCAGCTCAGTTCAAAATCTCACAGTTTGTGGGTTCGAGCCCTGCGTCGGGGTCTGTGCTGACAGCTCAGAGCCTGGAGCCTGCTTCCGATTCTATGTCTTTCTCTCTCTCTCTGCTCCTCCTCAGCTCGCACTCTGTCTCTCTCTCAAAGATAAATAAACATTAAAAAAAAAAAAAAATACTGTTCTCCAATGAAAGAAACGAGGGCTTCTTGGAGAAATAGCTAATTCTAGGAATGACACTCAGATAATACTTGGCAGTGCTAAAAGGTAAAAATATGGTCTTAGAAAAATAAGGGCATGTCAAAAGAATTTAGGAGCCAACCTCAAAGAGTCCCAAAGCTGAAATAATTCACCCAGTAAATTACAACGGTATTAGATTTTAATCTAAAGCAGAAAATAAACTGCCACAATCACATATTAATACAAAGTATCAAATGAATAGGAAAGAGGAACAAATTTTCTTTAAGAAAAATGCTAAATAATATATATACTGTCCCCTCCTCTTGACTGTGGGCTAGATTTAGTAATTCACTTCCAAAGGAAAAAAAGTACGGAAAGTGAAAAAATACAGTGGAAAGACCTCGTGGGCACCAACCTAGCCAATGAAGGAATATCACCGGTAATACCTGCTAACATCATGTACTTGATATTATACAGTGTAGAAGGGCACATCAACTCTGTGCTCTCCTTCCTGATAAAGCATAACCTCAAATCTACTCACAAGAAAACGTCCGACAAACCCACATTAAGGATCATTGTACAAAATGACCCATCAGTACCGTTCACAGTGTCAAGGTCTTGAAAGACTAACTGTCACAGACTGGAAGAGACAAAGGAGGCATTAACGACTAAATAAATGAATGCAGTGTGGTGTCCCGGGCTGCTCCTAGAACAGCAGAAAGACATTAGTGGGAAACAGAAACCAAATAAAGTCCGTAGTAGACACAGTTAGCAGAACTGTCCCAAGGTTAACTTCTGAATTTTGACAAATAAATGCCATAGTTTGCACAAGGTGTTAACTTTAAGGGAAGCGTGGGGAAGGGTAGAAGAAACATCTCTGGACTCTCTGCAACTTTCCTATAAATCTGAAATTATTCTAAAGTGAAAAGGTCATTAAAAAAACATGTAGGAAAGCCACAGCACTGAAAGCATTTAGTATTGAGGTGCTGTATTTAATACTGAGAAAGGGACTTACAGATTATATACACATGTCCACAGTAATTTGATCAACACCACAGTTTATTGTAAACATATTATAAGGTGTCAATAATCAAATTGACAACACTTTATACATTTTGTTGTATAATATTAACATCATACCAGAAAACAGTCCACTGTACTCACTTACAGTTTTGGTACTTTAAGATCTTTAAATACAAACTGTATTTGAAACACTGAACATAAAATAGAAACATGAATGGCAGAGAATATTGAATACATCAAGTAAAAGAAAAGTGATATTCCCCCCCCAAAAAACAAATACAAAATCATCTGATTACATACTTAAAATGAAAGAAAGAAAGGAATCAAGAAAACCTGGTATGTTTGTAAATGACATAAAGTTGTATTTCTTTAGATCCACCTGAGAGGTTAATCTGGACCATGCTAAATTCTATGTCCTCTGTGACTTCGTTTTCTCTTGGTTTCTAAAGAACGTTTCCCATGGTTTAAGCTACATTAAGGGGGGAATCGAATGGGGAGGTAGCACAAAGCCAAATGAAATTACTTTAGAATTCTTTCTTAAGTCTTCTTTGGCAAATAACAAAGTCTGTATTTAAAATTTAACATGTTGCTGAACTGGATCAAAACTTGTAAGATTTAGGAGATACATCTTTACGTGAGTTAACATGTGAATGAAACAAAGCCAAGTTCATAAAGCAAAGCACAAAAGCAGCTTTCACATTTTACTAACAGCTCTACAAAGCAGATTCTCCCTCCTTAAACATATGAGAGGTTTCCAGCTGGGAATCAGAACTTTCTCCATTCACCGGAGAAATCAGAGTTGTCCACATGTTTTCCAGTATTTTCCCTAAAATTCATGATCACTGTTAGGTTCTATTTCTTCCTCTATTCTCTCAAAGGTAATATAGCAGCAAATCACTCCCATATTTTAAGTTTTCAATTAACCACCAACTGGGTTCACTGCCAACAACTACAAATTATTCGATTCTTTATTAGTGTACATGTCATTACAGTAGGCTTAGATTGTTAATACAGGAATAAATAAAATAACTACAGTTAATATAAACAAAGCAAATGAAAATGAGATTAAAGAGCCCTGATCAAATGAAATACTTACAACTTTCAGTTGAAAAACTGTAAGTTACATACATACCTAATAGCACTAGGAATGTACAATATCAATTATTGGAAAAATAAATGAGTGATTCACAGTCATAAGAAATTATTTTAATATTAGTATGTATTTTTCCTTTTATAGACAAACATTTATAACATACACTTGATTTCTACCTCATATAAGACAAAGTAGAAAACTAAACGTTACTGCACTTACCCCAAACACAGCACTGACCGTGTGCCACAGGTAACCTGCTCCAAGATATTCGATTCTATAGGTAGGCCATGGTATTGAATGCATGGTTATGTTAACAGTTTTAAGAAAGGCATATATTTCCAGAAGTATGTTAAATACACAAATATCAGTTCTATAAATGACAAAAAATTATCAGCAAAAATGTTTAGGTTATAACATTCCCAAATTTTCTAATGCTTTAAGTGTTTTTAGATATATGTTGTTTGACCAGTTAGTTTGGTTACAGTTTTAAACAAGCAAACCGTTATCCTATGAGAAGAGCTACACTAAACTAGAACACTGCACAAACTTCCCAAGGAAGGTAACTTAAAAAATCTAGAAAGTGATTCCAATTATTCTAATTAACATTTGAGATCTAAAAGAATTAATGATTTGAGAAACATTTTGAAATTGCTCAATTTTTCTTTATCAGTCCCCCCAAAACTATTCACATAAATTTAAGGTCCAGATTGCCTAAGAATGTCTTCAAAGTAGGTTTATCACCAAATGTTTTGATCAGAAGACATATAGCCTTAATGCCTCTAAATATGTAATTCTAACCTAAAATCACAATCCTTGGTTTTTAAACACCAAATTCGATTTCATAACAATTCATTGGTAAAGCTACTAAACAAAAAATAAATGAGGGTAAAAACGTGCAGCAGCCACAGTTACAACAGTGGAAAACAAATTCTATTTTTCCATAAAGACTCTATGAAAATATAAAGCCCAAAGTGAGTGACGACAGAAGTCCACATATAAATGTTGTTTAAAAATAGAATGTTTTCCAAAGCTTCTCATGAGATGTCAATGTAGAGTCAGAGTCTGAGTTAAGACCTTATAAATCAAGGTTAAGTTATACATAACTATGCTGATTTACATACCTTCAACAATGTTCAACTCATATACATAATTTACAGACATCCACAGAAATTCTTAATGCCCCATCATATCATCTCTCAAAACTGGATGTTTAATGTTTTATAGTTTTGCTACTTTTAAGTACCAAGAAGCCTTTTCAGGGGAAGAGTTCCACCTCTTCCTGTGATCCCCTAAAGAGTAGGTAACAAAATATAAAATTAAACAAGATTTATGTTTGATAAACTAACATATAAAATTACCACTGCAATAGTCATAGTGACTGCTTATAAACGTAACAGTCATCATAAAGCCTATAAAGTATATCCTCAGTTTTATAAAAGAAATGCAGATTGTCTCAAGGTAAAAAATACAGTGCAGGCTGCTAAAAAGCTCTTTGTTGCATTAGGAGGTGCAATAATGAGGAAAACTTTAGAAAACATGAACATGTTCCCCAATCTCTTCACATCAGTTAAGCATGAAGTGCACTGTAGCAGCAGGGTGCTTCTTAGTGGCGCGCACTATAAAGCTACGTTAAGAAAAAAAAAAGGCAGAAAGTGTGAGCAATGCATGGTGGAACGAAATTATTGCAAATGGAGATTAGCAACAAGAAGTGAGGAAGGTGACCGTCCACTCCACTCTGATAAGACACCATCTTTAAATATTAAGTTCTTTGCAGGAAGCGGAACTCCCGTGTCGGCACAGGAGGACTGTGAAGGCACACTGGAAAAGCTGGCCTCTGTGTGAACATCCAGTGTGGAAGCACCTTCCTAGAAGACCAAGGAAGAGAAAAAATCCCATATTCGACACTTTACCAAACCACTGAACATAGCTAGTTACAAATACAGACTTTGCCCAAGGAATGTTTCTGGGATGCAAAGCACTGTGGGAGATGCCAAGATCTACGTCACAATCCCCAATAATCAATCAGGGGAATTACTGTACGCGGTAATGACTGACACAAGTCACACCACGATAAGCGCTTAGAAATAAACAAAAATAGGCTAGGAGGCCAGAGGACAAGAAAAAAGTTAATTCTTCAACAATCTCTAAAAACCCCTCACGTGACATTAAGCACCCAGAACACTCCATGCTCCCAAGGCTCTCAGACTCCCGTAACACTTAGCACAGACCTCTCCCCAGGACTCCAGGCTCAAACATGCACCGAGCTGACATCTGCTCCTGGATGTTTCGCCACACGTTCCACACTTACCATGTCCAAGACCTTAATTCTCCAATTCCTCGCCAGCCTTCCCTACTCCACACACGAAGCTAGTCCAGAAACAGGAGACTCATTCTTGAGTCTTCCCTTCCTCACCACACCCTCAATCTTTTCCTCACATTGAGTTAATCAGGTCAATCCGTCTACATCCAACGTGTATCCCAAACTGCTTGATACAGTCAACAGAGCCCGCCACCCAGTCTGGGCCAGTGGTTTCCCAAGTGGGGTACTCACTCCAAAGCAGGGCACGCGACTCTAAAAATCTTACAAATGCTCTATCGACTATTACATCCTTACAAAATTTCTATTTTTGTGTATGTTTTATAATATCATTTGCTGATATAACAGTATATATGTGCAATCAACCTTTATTATGGATACATGCAAACTTTGGGGCTATTTTTAATGAAAAGGGGAGCTCAGCTACCAAAAATTCTCACCTGGGCTATTATAACATTCTCTGAACTAGTCTTGCTTTTATGCTTGTCCCTTTTTCATCTGCTTTCTGAACAGTAACTAATTTTTTAAAACAGGCAATCAGAAATAATGTCATTCCTATTTAAAAGTCTTTAACAACTGGGGCGCCTGGGTGGCCCAGCTGGTTGAGCATCTGACTTCGGCTCAGGTCATGATCTCACAGTTCATGAGTTCAAGCCCCGCATCCAGCTGCTGCTGTCAGCACAGAGCCTGCTTTGGATCCTCTGTCCACCCCCACCCTCTTCTGCCCCTTCCCCGCTCGCACGCCCCATCAGTTAAAAGTCTTTAAATAACATCTCTTTGCACTCTTTGCACTTGAGCATGACACGGAACTGCTCTGCATCCTATAAAGCTCTATGCAAATACCATTTGGATTTTTTGGGTTTTGTTACCTGGAATGAGTGAACAAAGTTAAGGACTTGTAGAGAGAGTTTTCTACTGGAATGTAAGAGGTTCTGAAGGCTGAAAAAAAAGGGAAATTTTAAGACAAATATAATTTTAATGGCAAGAACTAATATCTCACAATAATTTCAGCAATTTAAATGCATTTATATGTGTAAATACATTCTGATTAATCACATAAAAAATTAAAACATTTTTCAGTAGTTCTCATCCGTGAAATTTCTGCCAGTTTTAAGAGTAGGGAGTTTAACAGTGCATAAAAGGACCATTCTGAAATAAAAAACCATGTATAAAACGAAAACTGAGAAGTTATTGTCAGGAAGAGTTTAAACTATTAGCAAATATAAATGTTAAATGAAAGAAAATTTTTTAAATGAAAATTCAGGCAGGAATGACAATTATGATACAAACTTCAAATACCCAATGTAATTTTAAAATACATCCTGATAAAAAGCCTGACAGATTTAATACACATCAACCCACCTAAATCAAATATTTTTCAAATATGTAAACTGGTAACAATCATGGTGGCCATCTTTAAAGCTGTTATTAGTGTTTCTACTTTTTTACTCATGTATGTTACTTTCAGAGAACTGCTGAAATTATTTGTTGACTGAGCACTTTTAATCTTCTGATAAACTATATTAAGCCAATTAAATGAATTACTTCTACAACTTTGTTTTCTAAAAGAAGTCAAGGAGACCTGTGGACATCAGCTCTCTCAGCCACCCTACCAAGACAATGAGATTGAGGAATATTCCCATATGCTCCAAAGTCGCAGAACTTTCACAACACTGCCTCTTAGCAACTGCTCCCAACAGATCAGAGTAGGCATGGGAAACAAAACCTACATACCATCTCTGAGAAGTAATACGTGCTCATTTTAGAAAACATGGAAATCTGAACAAAATTTAGAAATTCAGCTATAATTCCACCATAATAGATAACCACTATTTACATGACATAATTTGAACGTGTGTTTGCTAAGAGTGACAGAAGCGCACAAGGGAAATGTTCTAGACACATACATATTACAAACACTAGGTTTGTCATCTCATATACCTCGCCAGACCTGGTAATTAAGTTAACATAACTAAAATTAACCAAAACATGTGTCCCAAATGTTTGCATAAGTCAGATTTTTGAGGTGCTGAAGTTTAATTTTGAAAAATATAGCAAAATCCTTAATTAGCAATCTCTATTCAATCAACAAATATACTCAAGGCAATTACCATGCTCATGTGTGAAATAAAAGAAAATAAGATGTAACAACTGAGAGCCTAGAAGTCTCACAAATGAAAAGATGACAATGAATATAAACCCTCACCTCTCTTTTCTGCAAAGGCCATGTGTCGCAATTTTTCTACAAACTTTCCGGTTTAATTCAGAACTAAACAATGGAATTCCAAAGCACAGCTCAAGAGGAACCCAATCCGCTTCTGTTGTGGCAGCTACAAAGGGCACACAGCTGTTAGTCACATAGGTAGTCACATATATTATGACTGGCCAGGGTTTAACTGAGGCTCATAAATTTTCAGATTCCTCCTACCCCCGCGGTATCCAGCAATGGGCTTAACAGGGGAGAGGATTCAGAGAGGTCAGTGAATCTCTGAAACAGGAAAGAATCTTTCTTGAGTATGTACGTGCTTCTGGGGAGAAGGCACAAAGCTTTCATCAGATGTTCAAAATGGTCTTTTCCCCCCAAAAAAGATATCACAAGACAACTACAGGATGAAAGAATTTAACATAGGAAAAATGCAACTGAAGTCATTCTCAGATCATGTTTTTATAATACTTTAATTGTTACTCTAAACATAAAAAAATGTTTCCTGGTAAATGCTTACTAAAAGGCCCACTGTGGATAAATAGAGCAGACAAATGCCATCCAAATGATGTAACAGAAGAGTTAAACATCAGAAACTAGTCTAAAGCTACAAATTAATTCTTAAAGCCTTACCAGAGTTGTGTTTTGTTCCCGAGTCTAGAGTTGCTTCCTCAATGACCATTTCAAATGACTCTGTGCTCCCATTTACATCTGAGCCAGAAGCCAAATCAGGGTCTCCTTGTAATTAAAGGACATACACAATGTTAGGGTTTAGTAGTCGGCACAAGTCGTCAGTAAATCGGTTCTAACGGAAGAGAAGACTCCAGCAACAGGAATGACAATGGAGAATAATGAACAGTCTTCAGCCTAAAGCAGTTCCCAAGGAGGGGGCAATTTTGTCCCCCAAGAGACCTCTGACAATGTCTGGAGACCTATGCGGTTGTCGTGAATGGGGACAGGGATGCTACTGATATCTAGGGATGCTAAACATCCTACAATGCACAGGACAGTCCTCCAAAACAAACAATTATCCCGCTCAAAATATAAATGGCGCTGAGGTTGTAAAACCCTGGCCAAAGGAAACAAGGACTCAAAAGGCAGAACATAAGTTTATTAGACTTTCACTTAGATCTTTACCAAAGTCGCTTCTATCCCCATGGAAATATGCAATCTGATTATGTTATTCCTCTTCAAAATTCTTTGACTCTTCGTATCTTCCAGCACTGAAGATCCTCCAAGATCTCCTGATCTTACCAACTTCTTTACTCTCATTTTCTACTGCTTTCCAACAAATTCTTTCTTTTTGCCAAGATGAGCTTACTCTACTGCTTGATTCCCTCTGCCTGAAAGGCTGCTACCCTCCAAATACACAGCAACCATCTTTTACGTACCCCAATCCTCACTTTTCAAGACTTACTTCAAGCTTTACCTGCTCTAAGAGGCCTTTTCTGATAGCTCAGTTGGCCTGAGATATGCCTTCTCGGCCCTACATCAGCACATGGAGCTGATGCCAAGCTTTGGCACAGATTTTAACACTACGCGGCAGGCTGACTCACTTGCTTGTCTCCCTTTCTAGGGTTTCATTCCTTAGGTCTTACTAATTTCTATCTTTCTAGCACCTCATCAGGTACTCCATAAATGCTGGTGGAATGAAAAAAGAAAACATGGAAATGCCCCTGTGATACGTGGCAGTCAACTGTTAAAATTTACTCACATCTTCTGGCCAAAGGTAAAGGATATTTGGGGTGGATATTTAACTCAGAGGGAGCCAATCCGATCCACTGGATGGCTAGCACATCAATCATATCTACTCAGGATTGCACACTAAGAGGCTCAGGGAATATAGTCAATCAACGACAGACGTTTGAATTGAAAGGTTTTCTAGAGTCATGGACAGAGCTGGCACTATGGCCACCAAAGCCACATACAAGCCAAAACTAGGGCAGAGTGGAAACAATCAGTGAGCATGAGAAGGTGACATGCAAATAAATTCTTTAATTAAAAAAGTAAAGGAAAACTAACTGTTGTCAATATGCAAGATGGGCTGGAGACAGAGGAGAATGAGGCCAGGAAGGCTAGGCAGGAAATGGCTGCAGTGATTCAGGATTACAGTATTGAGACGCAGGTTAGATGGACAGTTACAGAGAATTTCAAAAGAAATGAGAAGAGAAGAAAGGATATGAGAGACACTTCTAAAGACTAATTCCCCAGAACGTGGAAACAAAGTGGACAGCGTGAAAAAAGAAGAGGCAAAGACAAGATTTTAGGCCTGGGTCATTGAGACAGTGGTGCCTTTGACAGAAAAAGAAAGGCTGAATGGGAAAAAAAAAACCCTGTTAATTCTACTTTGGAAACCTCTTTACAAAGAGACTCAAGTTCTGAAGCCATCACTTCACAGAGGAACTTAATTTAAAGCCTATTACCACAGAGCCAACAGTAAAGAAAGGGCTAAAACCTAAAAACCACTCCGTACTCTAACCCCAGGTCAGTACTTCTGTATTTTCTCCATCTGAACAACTGATATTAGTCCAAATGATGACACAGAATATTTTCTCACCTTAGTGAAAAAACACTAAGTATTACATAATTCGACATCCCCACAAGAGTCCCTGCTTCTTAAAATACTAAGATTGCAATAAACTCAGTACAACCACCTTAATTCAGAGAACCCAACCACTGGCTGACCTCTCTCATCAGAAGCGTCACTGAGTTTTCTGTGTGCAAGGCGGCTCGAAGCATTCAACACGGTGACATATCCACAAAAATGCTGCAGATCCACTTTGTTCCTTAATATCTGCAAGGCTTTATGAACACTCATGTTGACGCGAGTGAACTCTAAGAACAAAGAGGTGACATTACACTGTAAGTACAGTTTTGTAACATAAAACAACATCAAAAATGTAAATATACCTTTATTGAACAATTCTTAGAACTCCTTTTATACTTGAATCTATCAACACTGATTCCAACACAAGCCTACTTGTGAATGGAAAAACCTGGCATACACAGATTTATTTATAGCCTCCAGGAGGCATTTACGGTATCAGAACAAACTATGTGCTAAGCAAGCAAACAGGGCCCGGTCAGGGGAGCCTAGGTGGCTCAGTTGGTTGAGTGTCCAACTTCAGCTCAGGTCATGATCTCACAGTTCGTGGGTTCAAGTCTCACATCAGGCTCTGTGCTATCAGCACAGAGCCTGGAACCTGCTTCAGATTCTGTGTCTCCCTCCCACTCATGCTCTGCCTCTCTCTCTCAAAAACAAACATTAAAAAAAATATATTTTTTAATAAAAAAATAAAATAAAAAATTGGGCTGGTCAGTGGCAAATTCTCTAGACTTCTCTTTGTGGTTCTATTCTGCCTCAAAAGCTTCCTTGTTGGGCTTCTATGTACTACATACACGTTACATTTTTGAAATGTATTAAATACACATTATATTTTTGAAAACCTTTTTAAAGTAAAATTATTCCTATTTAGACAAAAGCCGAAAAGGACTTGAAATTATATCCTTAATAAATTATTCAAATACCAGTGCAAGTTTTATAAATACATGAACTTCTATAACAGAAATATGCTCTATACTCAGATATGAAGATTCTTTTATAATTCACACAATCTCTCAAGGCAAGAGAGCTATTAATCAGTTTTTGAGATTTTGTATAAATTTTAAGATCCTGTTGTCACTAGCCTGTATCTTCAGGTGAACTAATATTTTTCCACAGAATTTATTTTTGTAAAATGTTTATTTTTGAGAGAGAGAGAGAGAGAGAATGGGAATGTGTGCAAACAAGGGAGGA
Source organism: Prionailurus bengalensis (assembly GCF_016509475.1). NCBI lineage: Eukaryota > Metazoa > Chordata > Mammalia > Carnivora > Felidae > Prionailurus > Prionailurus bengalensis. The sequence continues at coordinate 67,117,805 of NC_057353.1, read as the reverse complement.
GCAGAGAGAGAGAGGGAGACAGAGGGTCGGAAGCAGGCTTTGCACTCTCAGTGCAGCCTGATGTGGGGCTCGAACTCATGAACCATGAGATCATGACCTGAGCCGAGGTCGGATGCTTAATCGACTGATCCACCTAGGCGCCCCTCCACAGAATTTATAAAGTATCAGAGGATTAAATAGCAAAGTTTAATTGCAGAGAAGTACTTATTGAAAAGGGGCTATTTTTTTGGAAGAGAAAACTCTTCTCTAAACTTTGTACACATTTATTCACAACAGGCAAGAGAGAGAACTTAATTTCAAACATGAGGCTTCCGCAGTCTGGCTATGTGAAAAGGAAAAAGATATTTTAAAAATCTTCCTTTCCCTCACTCTATTATTTTGGGAGAACATTAAGTTCTTATATAAACTAACAAAAATTAGATTACTTGAACCATTCACTGCTCTCTAAAAATTCAAGCAAGATGGCTCTAAGAACCAGAAAAATAAGATTATACAACAGCAATTTTACATGGAGTAGTGCTATATAGATATATGTTAAGTTTTAATCGTATTATTTTTCTTTTGAACATATATACCTTCCTAATATTTGACAGAGAAAGGGTCATCTCCTATATTAAACAAAAGGAAGAATAAATTTGCTTTTAACAGATATTCTCTGAACATCTTATACCAAATGTACTTAGTTCACATCCAATTCTAGAAAGAGAACACTTTAAACGGGTTTTCCCCCTGCCCTTGATTCTAACTAGCTTTATTTAGTTCAAACTCTATAATCCACTCAAATCCTAATTGCAAAAAGTAACATTTAACAACAAAATCAAATGCTGAAAGAGGAAATACATGCAGGTACTCTGTAAACTGTAAAGTATTATACCCATATTCAATGGCATGTATTTCTAAATCACCTAAAAAAGCTCCTGGGTTGGAAGAGGGAGGCAAATAGTATGTAACACCGGGAAAGAAAAAATTGGCTTTCTAAGGTAAAAAAATTCCCTATGAATTCTTCTCCCCCAGCCTCCAAATAAACAATAAAAGAAAAGTAAAAGGCTAAACAGAGAGGAAAATCTAGTCTTTCACCTAAACAGAGACCTACTGATTCTCTTCATCTCCAAGGCAAACTAGTATTCCTTCAAAGATCCTAAATAAGTCTTATTCTACTAGTTCTTTATGGGAAAAGGCACATGACAGAAAACTACCTTTGCTGTTGGGATGAGCACTGGGTGTTGTATGTAAGCGATAAACCACAGGAATCTACCCCAAAAACCAAGAGCACACTTTATACATTGTATGTTAGCCAATTTGCCAATAAATTATAATAAAAAGAAAGAAAGAAAGAAAGAAAGAAAGAAAGAAAGAAAGAAAGAAAGAAGACAACCTTTGCCAATACTCTTTAAAAGTGGCAATGATAAGACCCTAGAACTAGGGTGTCTAGGTGGCCCAGTAAGTTGAGTGTCTGACTTCGGTTCGGGTCATGATCTCATGGTTCATGGGTTCGAGCCCCACCGTCAGGCTCTGTGCTGACAACTCAGAGCCTGAGACCTTTCGATTCTGTGTCTCCCTCTCTCTCTGCCCCTCCCCAACTTATGGGCCTGAGCTTTCTCTCTCTCTCTCAAAAATTAATGAACATTAAAAAAAAAAATTTTTTAAAGACCCTTGAACTCAAAGTTTTAAGAATTCACTTCCTGCTATGTTTTCTACCAAACTGTTGACAAAGATTAATGATAGAGAACTCAGATATAATTTAAAAGCAAGATACCTCCTTGTAGTTCTGTTTCATCAAATGGAAAAGGTATGTGGACAGTTTCTCCTATCCCATGCAAACCATGTCCCTAAACATGAAGAAACACAGTTGAAAGTTACACAAGAAATCTGTATTTCCAGTAACAGATAGTCAAACAATAAATAAGACTATGCCATGTGATGGCATATTCTACACTAACATACCATCAAAAATCTTTCAACAATTTTTAATTTTTCTCAGCAAGCAAAGACCTTAAGTGTGTATTAACTTATAGGACAATGTGTCTCTACATGCGTGTACGGCTAACGATAAAGAGAGGCCGACTGAACAGGTACATCAGGTGTGAGACAACTGAAGACTGAAATCAGGCACACTCATACAAGGGTTAGCTGCAGGTCCGAGAGAGGAAAAGTGGTGAAGGAATCCCATCATCAGTCACCTGGCATATCATGAACTAGGAATGCAAAACTCAAACACCTGTACTCAGTGACATATTCAAAATTATATGATTATGAATGCCCCCAACTGGGGTTAAACAAATCAACGTATGTATTTTCAATGCAGCTACCAGAAAAAAAAAAAAAAAAAAAAGGAAGCTCCCTATGAACGGAAATGGAAAGGTCTCCAGTTGCTAAGTGAAAAAAGCATGGGGATATAGCACTGTGTGTTGGCTTGCATCTGCATAAAGAAATTCTAGAAGAGTACAGCAGAAACTAAAAATGTATCTGATTAGGAAAAGAAATGGGGAGAACTGTGAAGATAGTGTTGGAAGGGTGGTGATACTTTCCTCTATGCATCTTTTAACAGTGTTTTATTTCTGAATCATGCGAAGGTTCTATCAACTCAAAAACTGAATTAAAAAAATCTGAGTCTAACCACCCCATTCCCATGCTACAAATAATAATTTAGTTTTATCTATTACTTTCAATTAATGTTCATTTGAATTTTGTTAGTTTTAAAGCATTCTTTTTTTTTTTTTAATTTAAATCCCCAGGTTTATTTTGGTTTTATAACTGTTTAAGAATAATAAGAATGAGGGCGCCTGGGTGGCGCAGTCGGTGAAGCGTCCGACTTCAGCCAGGTCACAATCTCGCGGTCCGTGAGTTCGAGCCCCGCGTCAGGCTCTGGGCTGATGGCTCGAAGCCTGGAGCCTGTTTCCGATTCTGTGTCTCCCTCTCTCTCTGCCCCTCCCCCGTTCATGCTCTGTCTCTCTCTGTCCCAAAAGTAAATAAAAACGTTGGGAAAAAAAAAAAAAAAGAATAGTAAGAATGAAGAACTTAATTTTATGTTTATGTGTATTTAGTATCGCTACAAGAGAAAATTTAACACTGGGGATCTATACATTTTTCCACTGAAAAAACCCTTTGCATTATTTAAACTCAAAGTACTCTGATACACAAGAAAAAAAATTATTTCAGAGAAAAACTGCACTCATTTCAATGGTGCGTATGACAACCCGAATGTATTTCTTCTGGCAGCCCACTTTTACCTCATCGGTACCATTATGATTTATACCCCAATCAAGGCTGTTACAATGAAAGCGTGGTTTTAATCAAAATTGTGTTTTAAGTTCCAGCAAGATGAATTTCTCCCATAAAACTTAAAATAAAAGAGGCATTCTTTTTTAGCAAAAACAAAACTCCTCATAAACACGTTAAAACTGGGCCACATCTGCTACCACTACCGCCACACGGCTAACACCTTCTGGGACCGTCCCGTGTGCTGGGCACAGGTACAGGCATTTTATGTAGATGGTGCAATTCGCTCATTCATTTCAATGACCTTAGGAACCATTATCTTTAGTCTGCAGGTGAAGGAATTCAAGATTATTTAATTTGCCCAAGATTCCTAATAAATGGTGGAATCAAGATTTTAACTTAGGCAGACTGACTCGAGCCCACGTCTCACCCATCCTATGAGGTCATCTGCCACCACTACCCCTGCTAGGTGTCCCCCCTGCTGGCGAACGCATCCTGTTCTTCGTGCTTTCAACTACCTCCACGTGCTGATGCGGACACTCAAGTCAATGCTTCCTGTTCAACTCTCGTCTGGATTTCAAAATGTCTTCCATTACCGACTAGATAGCCCTACCACCCAAATGTCCCACAGGCACCTTAGACTCAGCCTGCCCCAAACACAACACACATCATCTGACCCCCATCAACCGGCTCTTCCTCCTCTGTTTGCTCAAGCAGGGATATCACCATTCTTCCACCTTCACAAGCCAATCCCCCAGGAATCCTACGCTTCCTCTTCTCATAGCCTTCTCAGACATCTGATCAATTCCATTAATTTTAATTTGTAAGAATTATTGAATCCAGTTTCTCCTTTCAGTACTTATTCTTCTAATCTAGGCTGACTTCCCCTCTTACCGGGACTCCTACACCAAATGCTAATTGGTCCTCTTGCTTCAAGTATCTTACCTTACCCAACCCTTCTCAGCATACTCTCCAAGCTGATCTTCCCAAGACACACTGACCACATAAATCCCCTGCTCAGCACCCTTTGCTCTCTTTCATCAATCTATAGGGTACAGTCAAAGCTCGGTAGCAAAAGGGTCAAGGCACACTACTCTCCAGGGCCTGCCTACATCAAAACACTCGTAAGTAGCTACTCTGAGCCAGGTGCTGTTCTAGGCACCAGGGAAATAGCAGTGGAGGAAAAGAAAAACATCTCTGCCCACAGGTTTATTCATGCTAACCCCTGTGCCTGACCTGGCTCTCTTCTGTATCCTCCTTCTGTATGCAGCCTGAGTCTCATTTTCTCTGAGTGTCCCCTCAGCCTTTCTCCTTGCCTCAAGGCTGAACTGGGTACTTCTCTCTAATGCTGGCAGCGTAGATAATTCTATTCAGCACTCAGCAAAAAACTGAAACTGGCTGCTTATGCAACTTTTCCCACCAGACTTAAATCCCTTGAACACAGGGACCGTGACTTATTTGTATATCCACGTTAATTAGCACAGAATATGGCACATAACGATTGATAGTTGAATAAACCAATGAAATCTTTATCGAGAACCTATTATGAAACAGAAAGTGTGCCGCACACTTCAGCACATTCTTATTTCTCTCAACAATCCTAGGACTATAAATTGCTTATCTCACCATTAGCTGCTACATTATTTTTTGTTGCTATACAGTAAATGTCACCATCTCCGTTTCATGGGTGGGAAACTAACAGAAGTATCTTCAAAATGTCACACAGCTCATTAGCATGTGAAAAGAGGGCCCCATCACCAGGCATCAAGAAAACACAAATGAAAACTACTATGAGATACCATTCACACCCACCAGGTGGGTTCTAACTTAAAAAGTCAGATAATACCAAGTGCTGGTGGGAATGGAAAGTGGTGCAGCCACTCTGGAAAACAGCCTGGAAGTTCCTTAAACAGTTACACACAGAATCGCCATATGACCCAGCATTTCCACTCTTAACCACATACCTAAGAGAAATGACAATACGGCCACACAAAAACCTATAAATGAACAGTTACAACAGTGATTACTATGATTCTTAATAGCCAAAAGGTGGAAACAACCCAAGTGTCCATCAACAATGAATGGGAAAAACAGATCGTGGTATATTCGTACAAGGGACTTCTTATTTGGCCACAAAAAGGAACGCAGTAATGATTCATGACGGACTGATAACACGCTACAACATGATGAAGCTCAAAAACATTCTGCCAAGTAAAAGAGACCGGTGACAAAAGACCACACATTACGTGACTTTGTGTGTGTGAAATGCCCAGAAGAAGCATTCTGGAGAAAGAGCGAGTAGATTAGTGTTGTTTGGGGCTGGGGACTAGGGGACTGAGAACGAAAGGTTCGGGAGTTCTTTTCGAGGTAATGAAAATGTTCTAAAATTGAGCTTGATGATGGCTGTGGATACCTGCAACTACACTAAAAAACACTGAAGTGTGCAATTTAAATTGGTGAACTGCACGCTACGTGAATTATACCTCGATAGGGCGATCACATGTATCAAACAATTATGGCCACACAGGTAGCAAATGTGAAGCTGGAATTCAAGTCTGGGTCTCACTACAAAACCCATGTTGTTTCTGGGATTCCCACACTGCCAGACAAAGGCCAGGGCAAAAATCCGTATCTCACCTCTTATGTTTCAGCTTGACAAATTTCAAATCACCGATATCTGACTGTGACTTAACAAATTAGAATCTTTAAAAATAGAAATCCAAAACTGGTTGTTTCAAACAAAGCAACTGTACCTGAATCAAAACTGCCGAATGTGTTAAAGCATCATTCAGCATCGTGAGCACGTTGGACGTAGGGACTACCCCAGGGTCATGACCCCAAGATGTTATTAGTAATCGATCATAGCCCTACGGAAAAGAAATGAATGAAGATAAAATGGCATTTAGAAATTTTAAAAAACAAAAACTAAGAAGATCTCAGTTTATATCCAATGCTAAAATGCTGCTTACCAATCTCTACCCTCCTCAAAAACAACTAAAGAAACAAACCTCACACAACATACCTGGAATATATCTGGCAGTTTTCGAAGTCTTGTACCTTTGGACAGTAAAAGAGATGGTGGTCCTTGCCCAGTGATGTAATAAATGTATAGTTTAAACCAGACAGAACTGACTTCTGGGATAGCTGGTCCAATGTGCTATAATCGTGAAACGAGTAAGATAAAGTTGTAATACTTCTCAAAAGCAGCCAAATTTCATAAGGGACCAAGGATGGTCTTACAAACAGCTAATGCCTCACATAAATGCTCACTGCTATTATTCTTATGAAAATAAATTTTAAATGCTCCATCCAAGCGGTTTCCATGTTATTCCAGAATTGAGAAAGCACATCTTATCACCGTAATTGGGAGATGGACCCTGGAGGAAAACACCAAGGTCTGAATCTTGGCCTCGCCCCCTCGGCTGTATCACCTTAAGAAGGCTACTTCTTTGCTTTTCTGTAATGTGGTGACAAAATATCTACCCTGTAAAGACATTGTACGCTTGCTCAAAAGGGTTTAAAACAGTGCCTGTCAAATAATAAGCTCTATTTCAAAGTCAGTCATTGTCATTAGTCACATGCAATTCCTCACAAAGGAACTATCTAACCTTCCATCCATCTTACCATTCCTTCAGTTCATGGATTACTACTGTGCCTAGAAATCGTGTTACAGAACAGGAGGAAATGTGTATACGGGACAGGGTTGGGGGGACACACAAAGAATTATGAAGAAAAAAAAAAAAAAAGTTGGTCAATGTAAAATCTGTAACCACTCCTACCGAACAGAGGACGAATTTGGAGGTGAGGGAGGTGTGCTCACGAGGGCAGCTCGAACAGCACAGCAACGAAATCAACCTTATTCAAGGATCCCTTCCTTTCTTCTACACCATTAACCTTGCATATCTAGGAAACCAGGCAGGATGCAGCCCTGAAGAACAGCTATGTGATCCCCCCTCTTTGAAATGGCATCCTTGCAAAGTACACAAATACACAACGGATTACACTGAAAAAGTAAAAGAGCAGCAGTAATTTTCACAAGTCAGTTTTAGAGATAACTAAAGTTCTAGCTTTCAAGTGCAATCTTTCCCGTTTATTTACCATCATAGCCCCACTTCTAAAACATTTCATTTTTCCTAATTGACTTGATCCCTCAAGGCGATCCAGGCTTCCTTCCTAGAGCATCCAAAACATTCTCTTTAAAATACTGCATTCATCAAGAAAACTTCAACGTGGCACCAATCACGAGATGATACATGAATAAAATGCACCAACTCTACCCAACGAACTGAACTTCTTACAACAGCATAAAATACAAAGCTGCTTACTGATCCCCGATCTTCATATTTGGTATCAGCAAATTGAGATAACACAATCAAACCGGAAAGCCTCTTCTTCAAGTCACCACGAGCAAGTCTGAAATGCCACGGCTAGTGACACTCCAGGTGGCTCTTTACCTGAGGGGTGCAGCTGCTCACAGGCCGGATTTCGTTGGTGAGAGGAGCCATGGAGACGAGTAGTGTGTAATTTTTGTTCAGAACTCTGCTACAAGTTGCAGGGTCCAAACCAAGAAGGCTTTCACAGCGTAAGAGATCCAGAGGAAAACCTGAATTATGATCAAGCATACACATAGAGTGAAAGACTGACAATGTGAAGCAAAAATGTCCAAGACAAAATATTGGTGAAATATTTAAATATTGTAAATGTCTAAAATAAAATATTGCCTTGATATTTAAACATTGTTTTCACAGAGTTCTCTCTATTAAAAATGCCCAATTTCCTTGGAGACCACTAAGACACTTTAAGACTTAAAACTAAGGGTCTTTATTCCCCGGTCTAGCAAGATTAATGGTCTGCTGGTGTTCTGTGAGGCCACCTCTTCCGTTAAAAGTATGTGCTTGCTCCACCTTGCCTCCTCTCCATCCCCAGCCACGCCAGGGCAATGGCATATTATGAAGACCTAAGCGCCACAAAAAAAGCTGTCACCTTGCCTCCCCCAATTTCTGATTTCTACAAAGAGCTTCAAGACCAAGTTCTGAGTATGGCATAGGAACGAGTTCCTCAGCTAAGAATATGTACCCAAAACTGCCGGTCCGTAAAGCATGAACTCACTCAGCACGCAACAGATTTTAAGTGTTCCCATTCTTGATCCTTTCGGAAAATACCAATTCTGTTTGCCCTCTAAAAAGAGATATTTAAGGCTGAAAGAAACTTTGGAAGGTCAAGTTGGCCCATCTCTCACTCAAGCCAAGAATGAATCAAAAAACACATGGCCTGCTGGAAGGGCACAGGAGCACTGAGCACAACTAGCACCAGGACCTTGGTCTTTAATATCATACCCTAGTATGAGAAACCAGGCTCCTAAGAGAAAAGGCTGACTCCAGGAATGGGACAGAAGTACAAGAGAAGATAACACTGTTTTGCCAGAGAGAAAAGAACAGCGACAAAAGTTAAAAAAAAAAAAAAAAAAAAAAAAAAAATTGAAGGATGGAGGCATGGCACAAGAAAACAGGAGCCGGCTTGAAGGGAAACCCACTGGCAAAATCTGAGACAACTGCAGCGTACGAATTAAGAGAGCAATGACTGATTATAAGCCACTGAAAAAAATAGGAATTCATCAATCCATACTGAGAATATAAAAGAATGCCTAGTCCCAGCTGTTACTGGAAGAAATACTGGAATTGGAAAAAAGTGATCAATCTGCAGCCATCACAGTAAAGAATGGTTCAGACAGGACCATCACTGGATGCTCCATCTGAGAGGAAATACTGATGAGGAGTAGGATACGTGCATGGTCTTCAAGTATCTGCCCACAGATTACTTAGTAGTTGAGGGTGGGGAGAATAATTAACTGTACAGAAAACACATTAACTGGGTGATCAAAATTCCCATCACAATGGGGGACAGATGGAAATCACATGCATCCAGATGTCATACCCTTAGAACATGACATTACTTACATGATACTCTAGACTTGAGCGCACAACCTGAATTTACTAATCACAATGAAACATCACCTACACCCCAGGTGAGAAACTTTCTGGTAAAACCAACAAAAAGGGACTATATTCTTGAAAAAGAATGTTCTAAAGGACTAAAAAGGTTACAGATTTGTTCCAGAATAAAGGAGATAGAGGAGACACAACAATTTCATGCAGATCTGATCTTAAACCAGATCCTGCACTTGAAGGGCGAAAATGCTATGAAGGACATGATTAGGTCAACTGATAAACTGGAATACAAACGGTAGATTACTGTATCAACATTACATTTTCTGAAGTTGATGTGAGGGCATAGCCCTATTCTTAGGAAACATACCCTGAGAGGAGGCACCTGGGTGGCTGTCAGTTAAGTGTCTGACTTTGGCTCAGATCACGATCTCACGGTTCGTGAGTTCGAGCCCCTCGACAGGCTCTGTGCTGACAGCTCAGCCTGAAGCCTGTTTCTGATTCTGTCTCCCTCTCCCTCGGCCCCTCCCCCGCTTGCACTGTCTCAAAAATAAACACTAAAAAAAAATAGAAAAGAAACATACCCTGAAAAATTTAGTGGAGTTAACACCATGATACTCCACTTACTCCCAAATTCTGGGCTGAAAGTAATCATACTACTTTTATTCGTTTTAGTAAATTTAAAATATTTCCAAATAGGATGTTTAAAAAAATAAAAACCGCAGGGAGTCTGTGATTTAATGTTAATGGAGGAGAGAGAGTCCTACAGATGTCAGGAAGAACATCGGGTCCACACCTCTGGCAAACAAAGGAAAGACAGAGAACCGAAAGCAGCTATAAGACAAGACTGGCTGGACCCAGATGTGATGTTCATTTTGAAGTATAATGAGAGGTGAGCAGTTGGCTTAGGAAGAGGAGAGAAGGGGAAAAGTTCTATAAAGAGTAGAGAAACTTATGTTTGAGTACAACAATTCAAGAGCAAATTTAATAAAATGGAGAAATCACAGCCACGAGTGAAAAAATGATAAAAAAAAATCTGAGAGAGGAGAGACTAAACAACAAAAGCTTTAACTGGTACCCAAAACCCGTCAAGTATCAAGCCAACCTCCGAGGTTACAAAAATAAACTTAACTACTTTCACACAGATAAGGTTTAGGTTTTCCCTTTAACATACATTTTGGTACATAAATGATTAATGGTGAAAACGTTTAGTCCAGATTACTAAGTGAGAGGTCGTTTATGAATAAATCAATAAAAAGCTTAGTGCCTGGGGTACCTGGGTGGCTCAGTTGGTTGAGCGTCCGATATCAGCTCAGGTCACGATCTTGTGGTTTGTGGGTTTGAGCCCCGTGTTGAGTTCTGTGCTTACAGCTCAGAGCCTGGAGCCTGCTTTGGATTCTATCTCTCCCTCTCTCTCTGCCCCTCCCCCCCACTCATGCTCTGTCTCTCTCTCTCACTCTCTCTCAAAAATAAATAACATTAAAAAAATTAAAAAAAAAAAAAAAGCTTAGTGCTCAAGAGAGGTTAATAAAAGGGACAGAGCAAAAAAAAAAAAAAATTCAAGAGACATGGATTTTTTTTTATTTTTTTTTTATTTTTTTTTTTTTCAACGTTTATTTATTTTTGGGACAGAGAGAGACAGAGCATGAACGGGGGAGGGGCAGAGAGAGAGGGAGACACAGACTGGGAAACAGGCTCCAGGCTCTGAGCCATCAGCCCAGAGCCCGACGCGGGGCTCGAACTCCCGGACCGCCAGATCGTGACCTGGCTGAAGTCGGACGCTTAACCGACTGCGCCACCCAGGCGCCCCTCAAGAGACATGGATTTAAGTCCCATTTCTTCCACTGACTGATCATACAGACCATAATTTATATGGGCAGGAAATCTGACTGAGACAACCTTCAATTTCTTTATCTATAAAATGAGTTAAACTTGCCTGGCCACTAGCACCAACATCCCTGCATTCTATCATGAGCACGGAAGGATGATATATTTTAAGATGGTTATAGCAGAGTATTTCAAATACTCTAACCTGTTATCTCCATAAGTCACTAAAAAGTCCCGGTGACTTTTGCGTACAAAGACATTTTCAAGATTGTGCTGCTCATTGCTTAGGTCACATGATCTAACATTTGGTAGCCAAAAAATGGTTACTATTAACAAACGCTTACGAGTAAGTGCTTTGGCCGCCTGGCATTTGATTTAATATTCTCAGTTTTAACTATTTACGAACAATCTCAAAAAGAGCCCCAGCATGGGACCGTTCCTCTTTCTGCTCACGTCTGTCTCTGCACCCGACACGCAAAGGTTGCAGAGCCCAGTCACAGGAAACTGAGCGTGTCCAGCCTCACTCAGCTCAACCACCTGGCAGCTTTGCGGTCACCTCCACAACCACTTTTGTGGAGTGACAACTGATTCCGTCCTTAAATTTTTAAATGGAGTTGAAAAGAAAGCCAGATGCTAGTGAAAGAAGTAGAATGAGAATGGATGTCACTAAGAAACTCGACGGTTCTTGGCCAGAAAACAGAACTTTCAAGTGAATGAAAGAATGAGTGAGAGTAAATATTATCGCGGTGCCAAGATTTCACAGGCTTCCGAGATGCAGCTCTTGCGAATGTCTGAGGACCTGAGCCAAATGCTCTTCACTGGTGCCCAGGCCACGTCATCTTTTCAAAACATATATTCCTGGATGGCGCTGCACAACGCACGACCTACCATCCACTGACCCCCAGTTTGGGAACCCTCGTCTATCCCAACACTGACAGCGCATGCCAGGTGATCGCCACAGCAGGGCTCATCACAGATTACAAGTGTCACTACTTCTTTTACTCTTTAAAAAGGTTCTCCGTCCTCTTTTTTATTTGTTAAAGTAAAATACTTTAGTAAATATTACAGCAGCATTTCAATAGGAAGCTCCTGTTTATTATTTTTATACAATGGAATCTTTCACTCATGAAATTTTATGCTTCTTAAAACAACTACATTTTGGCACTTGTTTACCCCTCAAACTGAGGCCTGTTCTAAATTCCGTCCAGCCACTTAAACAAATTAAACACTCCAACCCTTCTTATAGGTACTGAACAGATTTAAATGCTACAAATACTACAGTGGCATATAAGAAAGGAGAAAGAGTAAAATAAGGTAAGAAAGAGTTCACGAGCAAAGAAATTCACAAAACAAGCCTTTAGTTGCAAACTCGACATGCCATCTACACAAAATGTATTAAATAAGTGAGCGTGACCTGTTTAATTTCTTAAAGAAGTTCCATAGGATCATGTCTTCAAAATCAAGTACATTTATCATACCATAATTGGGCTGGTCTGGCTGTGCAGTTTGTGCAACTAGATCTTTATTATGACGCAGAAACAATATTGTGTTTCTCAGAGTAAGTGCATGATCAAAATATCTCTGTGCTTCTCCTTCACCAGTGCTCTGAACCTAAACCAAGAGAAAATAAGTTTTGCAGTACCACTCTCAAACCATTCATCCTAATATGTAACCATACAGTAGAGATATTAAGACATTAAGAATCAATAAACCACAAATTTGCCCAGGCAATACTGAAACATTAGCTTAAATCTCAGTTGAGTTTCTATTTGAATACATCCTTGAAGATGATAAAAATTATCCCAGCAAGTAAAACTAACAATCCAAATAATGTTAAATTACACCATTATGTAAGCTGTGTGTCTCACGTATGATTCAAATGGAGTGCTTAAAAAAACTCTAAGATCTACATTCTACATTCTGCTTCTTCCAGAAGAGTACTCAATCCATGGTCACCAGTTACGCCCCTAATTCTCATCACCGTGTCCACAGTTCTGTATCACTGGCTGCAAAGCTCGGTGGAGTATGTGATTCAACACGGCTGTTTCAACGCTACTAAATATACAGCTTAAATTCATTCAACGAGGATTCACTGAGTCCCTACTATGTGCTATGGATGACCTGTCTAGGATGTATGGATTGAATAGTGGACAAAACCGCTGTGCTCACTGGACTTCATTTTAAAGCATGTTCTTCTGACACTGAGTCAGGTACGTGTTCCATATGTAAAAACACACATATCCCAGAAACAACACACGAGATGGAAAGACAGGTCTATAGGGGAAAATGACTAAATTAGATCTGCACTAAAAAATAAGATAACCACTTAAGCCTCATCAAGATGAAGCTTCTTAAAAAATAGCTAAGAAACTATTTTTAAAAACTAGACTTCAGACTAAAAGGCCTTCCCAAAAATAACTATGTGATATAAGAGAATATAGATATATAAAAAATAAAGTGATCTTCCAATTTGCTAAACGTGGTAAAAGACTAGTGGAGGTGAGAAAAATAAAAGTCAGAAAAACAGAACTTAGAATGTGCTAGAAAATAAAAAATTTATTGGCAAATTTTCCAAGATAATACACAACAAGAAATGGGGTTAACAAGGTGTTAAAAGTATTGAGGGAATAATGGATGTATAAAGGTAACAATAAGAGACCAATTAATAGCAAGGATTATCTCAAATACATTTCTGCCCTAAAAAAAGGAAAAATTTATGGAGAAGGAAGAGTGAAAAATGTCATGGTCTTTTTCTTAAGATATAAAGGATAATGGAATCATAAAATCCTCTAAGTAGCACATTTAATACATAGAGTTCACCACTAAAACACAAAAGGTACCAAAATTATTAGTCAAGTAACAGATTCAGCATATAAACTATTTGCAGAGAGGAAAACAGAGGACAAAAACAAAAATGAAAACAAACACACACAACACACACACACACCTCTACCACACCACAACCACCACCACCAAAAACCCAAAAAACCTAGGAAATGGAAACCCCCAAAAGGGCAATCCAGATTTAGAGCTAAGGCCAAGTAGGGCTGTCCTCATGGGGAAGAAGGTGGCTAAGAGCATTGGCTGAAGTCTTCCAGATAATAAAGGGGATGGTGAGAGTGGACATAAACATGATACCCAGGGACACTGTTTCAGATTTAAGATAAGGGGAACAAAAACTTCAAATAAAACAGCTGAAAGGAGATCTTGGAAAATCATACTAAAGAAAATTAAAAGCTATTTTAGAAAAACGTAATTCAAAAAATTACATAGACTATTTCTGTACCCCATTTCATTAAACCAAATCACGCTAAGTGATAGATAAGGTCCACAAATCACTTTTTAAATCACAAAATCTGTTCATCCACTTGATATTCTAAAGTCTAAATGACTGTTGCAGTATTAAGGTGAGGAATTAGGCAGGAATGAGCAAGAATATATGAAAACCTATACAATCAATAACTGATGTTGTATCAAGAAATGGTTCCAAATGCCCTGACATCCCATACTGACCAGTCCAGATTTACCTTTTCTAGTTCTATAAGAAAGCTGTCCAGAGACTCATCTGACAGTTTGCCAACTTCGAACATTGTGACAGCATGGCTTTTCAAGTTCTGTAATACAGAAACAAAACAAAAAAAACTTAAAATGGACCTTAAACACCTTACATGAGTCTACTGTTCATAAGCCCTAGTTTTCTCTTCTTATATGAAGCATTAACATCTCACATTTATACTATGCTGTCTAATATAATTACACTTAAAAGTGAGTGACATGTGAAGCGGAGTCTTCTGATTACAGAAGTAACCCTCACTAAAGAGTTACTATGCTCCTCTAAGGAATATAAAACAAAGACAGTTGCATTTTGCATTTTTAGGAATTAATCTAATTCTTAAAAAGGGACCTAAAAGCATGAACTATTTTAATTCTAACCTTTAAACACTGTCATATTTAAACAAGAATTTGACTTACTGGTGAAAGATTTCCCATCATTAAAAAGGCAGTGAGAGTTGAGTCAAAGAGAAAAGCAATACGCTTTGTATATCCTGTGGACAAACTCAAACTGCTTACACTGGCTGTGTCAGCTAGAAAAAAAAAAATCATAATGTAAAATCGAGTAAATGAAAATTATTCTTTGCTATCATTTAGAATGAGAAAGTATTTCTTTTCAACTTTGATAATTAAAAAAATTACATAACTAAATGTAAGCCAATACTGCAGTCCCAAAAGGTCCCAGTCCCACCTATCTCGAACTAAAAAAGGTTAAAAAAAATTTTTTTAAAGGTACTTGTGTAGTAAATTTCTTTTGTTGTTGTTTGTTTGAGAGCAAGCACGCGTGCGAGCAGGGGAGGGCCAGAGGGAGAGAGAATCCCAAGCAGTCTTCACACTCAGTACAGAGCCCAAAAGCAGAGTTCAATCTCACGACCATGAGATCATGACCTGAGCCAAAATCAAGAGTCGGGACACTTGACTGACTGAGCCACCTAGGCACCCCTATAATAAATTTCTTTCCTTCTTTTTTCTTTTATGTTTTTTATAGTTTATTTATTCATTTTGAGAGAGAGAGAGCGAGCAGGGGAGGGACAGAGAGAGAGGGAGAGAGAATCCCAAGCAGGCTCTGTGCTGCCAATGCAGAGACCGATGTGGGGCTAGAACTCACAAAACTGCGAGATCACAACCTAAGCCAAAGTCCAAAGTCGGATGTTTAACCAGCTAAGCCATCCAGACACCCCTATAATAAACTTCTTAAAAGCCAATAATAAACCAAGACTTGATAACTGACAGAACATTAAGACTAGCTAGCCTAAACTCTTCAGAAGAGTCACCTGGCTCAGGTAAGAGGCTGGGGTTAGAAAGAGAGCCTATGCTGTGCTCCCCTCCCCCCACCCAAACATAAACCACATGTAGCCCCCTCGTCCATTAGCTTTGCCTCCCCTTGTGCTTGGCCCATACTGAGGCCTTCCCTCACTCACCAGCTGGCAAGCTATTATTCATTTTTAGCCCAACTATCCTCCTCTCCAGGAAAGCTTCCTGAACCTCTCTAGGCAACAAGGGAGCACTTCCCCTCTGCTCCCACAAGCACCAAAACACTTCTCACGTTGCTGTGGGTTTTGTGGTTATCCTGACTTCTCTCTCCCTAGACTTAATTCTCAGAAGGAAGGTACCATATTCTTGTCAATTTTATACCCTTAAGACCTAGCACAGTACCCAGCATATGGGTAAGTACTCAACGACTATGTACCAAACGAATGACACCGAGAACAAAGCTAGGAGAGTTAACTCTGTGAGTGTATGTATAGACACAGGCCATCATCTATAAACACTCTACATTAAACTGAGTAAGTGCTAACCTGGATCTTCTTGACTGTTAGTATCTGTGTCAGTAGCCGATGAAGCTTCTTGTACAGGACTCCTACTTTCCCCACCATCCCATGATAGCAGCATCTTTTGTGGATCTAAAGTACTCCTATTAACGAAGAATACATCCACATTTTAAAAGTCATATAAATTATCTTCTATAAAAATAGCTACTAAAGTCAGTACTCAAATTATGAATATCCGTCCAAATCCAGTCTTACGTTCAAGCCTGAAATTGAGACGTAGCCCCCAAATGCTCTGCCCACATACAGCAATGGTTCTTAACTAAGACCTATGGACAGGCTTCAGGGAATTTGAGAACTCTTTAAAACTATATGTAAAATACTAAAACGAACAAAAACAAAAACAAAAAAACTGTATGTAAAATACTGTATTTACTTTTCTCTGGGGAAAGGGTTCTTGTTTTCATCATCCTAAAAAAGATTCATCACACAAAAAAAGATTAAAAACCACGAATATATAGGGTTCACCTCAACTGACAGGTTGGTAAAATTTTTGTACATAAAACAATATTTTTTCCTAAGAGGAAACTCTAATATCTCATACTAAATAAATGAATTACTTTAATCTGTTTACGGATGGAACATTCTTCCACGATGAATGAAGCTGGTCCAAATTTATTACTTGTCCCTTCTTATGGGCAAAGCCCAATCGGCAGTACATTGAAACGGCATTCTGAAAGGAACAGAAAGGAAATTAGCATTTACAATGAACCAGACATCAGAATGTTTGTAGAGAGAAAATATAACCACGGACTATGCTTACAGTGATCCTCACACATTTTCATCCCATAACTAGAAAAAGCCATTTTTCAGTAGGCCTGTTCATCTGCTACGGTCTTCACATCCGTAGAAGAGCGAATGCTCCCAACCCTCAGGCCTGCCGCTGTCTACGAAGCAAGAGGCTGAAGTGGTGCAGTTTAGCAGAAGTTGTTGCTTTAACTGACCTCCTTACTCCTTACTAGACACTGATCACTCTGCTTCCTGCGTGCACAGGAATGTGAGTGCTGGCTTTCACTGCGTGGGGTGAAATTCCACTTCAGGATCCTTATTTCTTTCTATCTTTGCAAGGACCCCTTTACTGTCCCCACTCCCTTGGAGAGCGATAAGAATCTCACTGTCTCTATCTCTCAGTAGCTTATCAATGGCTTATAATAAAAGCCATTCAGTATTTATAAGTAAAAAGAGTATAAAAATTACATACCTTAACCAAAGATAAGTCTATTTCAAGGACATTTGCAAGCTGGAAGATAAAAAAAAATTATTTACATTCCTAGAATTATCAATATTACACAGCTTGTAATAAACAACTGAACCATAAAGAGCAAAATTTTAAATTAAGAATAACTGAAAGACTGAATAAATTTTGAAATCAGAACTTTCTCCTTTCCTTATGTCTAAGATGTTTAGAGTAGTAGGAGTCTAGATAGTGACCATAACAATGGAAGATTCTTTTCTCTTTGAGTTTCATTTAAAATAAGAAAATGCCTATATCGATCAACAGCCTACAATCCTTTTACCAAGAAGTCACATAAAAAGTTATTTACCAAATTATGTTATTACTAAAAAAAAACTCAGTATGTGTATACAAGAAGTAACATAAGAACAGTGACGTAAGTATATTAATGGTCTATGATCTACCATGTACAGATTCCAAAAACACTTTAACCGTCATTAAATAACTTTACTTCACACAAAGATTATTTTATAACCTTGAGGCCAAGTCTTTCATAAAACACTGTTCATGCTTACCTCTGCAACATTAGTATGCTCATCTATTGAGACAAATATCTTATAAAGTAGAGTTTCAAAATAATCACCTTGCACCCGATTCATTACAAAACCTTCAAGAGGAGGAACTAAAACAAAATAGACTTAGTTTAGTGATACAATTTTATGAAATAAGAAAGCATAATTCAAATATCTACTCAAAAAGAAAAACCTCTACCTTAGAGATTGAATTCAGCTTTTGATTTTATCCACTCCACAGCAAGTTCTCTAAAACCCCCAAAGTTAAGGACATTTACAACCCAGTCTACACAGAGGACTCTGACAGTAGAGCACAAATCCTACAAAGAGTTAATTTAACTTAATCCCATGGAACTCTCAGATTACTGAGGCAAAGGAAGTGCTGGAGGACACGAGCTTGGTAGAAAGGCAGGGGCACTGGGGCTGCTCCCGCCTGGGGAAGGCTGCAATGGGTGTGTTGTGATGCCTGAGAGACAGCAGGGGTGACTAGGCTAAGGCAGAAAAGCAAAAGACTGAGAGACTACACAAAGACTGTCCTGGCTGCCTTTCTCCCACCATCCCCGCTCCATGCTGAGAAGAGAAGAAATTCACCTGCACGACGGCCACTTTTACCAGCAATCACTAATTCATTCTTTGGGGCTTTCTTTCTATACCCTCTTCAGTGGCCTCAGTATTAAGAAGGGCAAGACCTTCTTCATCACAGGAGGCAGCCTAGCAGGTGCTGTTCACCTGAAAGTGGATTCATACTCATTTCTCTCCATCTCGTTGGTCCAGAAACTCTAATCCAATTTACTAGAGCACTCTGCCCAGCTGATAATAAAGAGGCACTATGCTTTCCTTTACCCTTCTCCACTGTGCACGTTTCCCTTGAAAATATCCTGGGAAGGAAGAGTATTTAGGCCATCAAAGGACTTGGGGGTCCTGTGTCTCCTGGACCTAATAGCATCTATTGCACCCAAAACCTAAATTATTCCTAACAAAGAGAAGTAAGACAAAACTTAAGTGGTCAAAACGAAGACATTGCAAAAAATCACAATGACAGATTATTCACTTTCTAGATCTGGCTCATGTCACTTTTTTTTTTTTTTAATGTTTATTTTTGAGAGAGACAGAGGCAGAGCTTGAGCAGGGGAGGGGCAGAGAGAGAGGGGGACACAGAATACAAAGTAGGCCCCAGGCCCCTGAGCTGTCAGCACAGAGCCCAACGCGGGGCTTGAACTCACCGACCGTGAGATCATGACCCGAGCCGAAGTCGGATGCCCAACCGACTAAGCCACCCAGGCGCCCCTCAGGTCATTTTCTAATTTAGTGTTACCTATAGTTCTAGTCATCCAAGTACTTTTAAGGATCAGTGGTTTCTCTTTTGAAATATTTTAGAAACCCCCTATTTGATATCCTTACCTCTTTTCCTACACTATCAGCTGTGTGGATAGTAGCAAACATTTACTGAGCACATACTAAGTGCCAGACGACTTCCAGGTACTTGACACACACAATTTCATCTAATCCTCTTAACCTCATGAGTTGTCTAATACTATACCTCTGTATTTCAGAGACGAAGAAACCAAGACACTTAAGAGGTTACAAGCACACAATTTACATCTAGGTAAAGAGATACTGAATAGTCTCCAATACAAAGTTAAAAAAAAAGTATGAATTACAACACACCATCTGCGTAAAACAAAAACCATACAAAAAAGGATAAATGCATACATGCCTATGTGCTTAGCATACTTTTGGAAAGATAAACAAGAAATTTAAGAGAGCCACTGAGAGAGTGGCCACTGAGAGAGAAACTGTGTAGCCAGGCACAGGGGTCAGAAGCAGATGTTTTTATAATCTTTTATAAATTTAAAATATTATATCATAATATTGCCTACTCAAAAATATATTGAAAAAAATCAAGCTAACATACACAGAGAACTGGTGGCTGCCAGAAATGAGAGGTGGAGGATGGGCAAAATGGGTAAAAGGAATAAGAAGGTTCAAAGTTCCAATTATAAAATAAGTAAGTCATGGAGATGTAACGTACAGCACAGGAACTATAGTTAACAATGCCACACTGCATATCTCAAAGTTGCTAAAAGCGTAGATCTTAAAAGTTCTCACCACAAGAAAAAAGATTTCTGCTTTTATGTGTGGTGATGGATGTCAACCAGACTCATGATGATCATTTCACAATATATATAACTATCAACATTACAATTTACATCTGAAACTAACACAGTGTGTATGTCAATTATATCTCAGTAAAGAAATAACAAAATAAAAATTTTAAACATGTTAATAAAAATTAATAAGTATAAAGAAAAATACCTGAGAATAGCCTAGAAAGTTTAAAAATAAAAAACTCACAAGGAAGGCCTGGCCGTAACTAATATATTTAAAAAAAAATTTTTTTAAGTGTATTATTTTTGAGAGAGATAGAGACCGTGCAAGTAGGTGAGGGGCAGAGACAGAGGGAGAGAAAGAGAATCCCAAGCAGGCTCCACATTGTCAGCGCAGAGTCTGATGCAGGGATTGAACTCATGAACCGTAAGATCATGACCTGAGCCGAAACGAAGAGTCAGATGTTTAACCGACCAAGCCACTCAGGTGCCCCTGGCAATAACTAACATTAAAGATTATTTTGAGTCACTGTAATCAAAACAATATGGTATAAAAATAAAAACAAATCCGTGAAGACAAAAGACTATCTGAACTAGCTCCAGTGGAGAGGGGAATTCAATGTATGACAAAAGTTACATTTCCACCCCGTGGTAATGGGTTACTGAAAAAACAGTCCTGGAATTTACCCAAATGCTATTGGTTTTCCAAATAGAAAAAAACCAAGTTGGACCCTTATTTCACATCAAATACAAAAATAAGCTCCAACTACAGGTCTGAATTTGTATGACAAAAGTTTTTAAGAATTTTTAGACTATTTACATATATATGCGCATATATGTGTACATATATACACACACACACACATATACATACACATATATCTTAAAAGTACTCTATTCAAGCATAACAGAAATCTAGAATCTATAAGCAAAAGGGAAGACATAAGTTGAACAAGTATACAGTTTGATGAATGATGGACTAAACATATTTTAACAATAGACCCTTTAGGGGCCCCTGAGTGGCTCAGTCAATTAAGCAACCAACTTTGGCTCAGGTCATGACCTCACGGTTTGTGAGTTGAAGCCCTGCATTGGGCTCTGTGCTGACAGCTCAGAGCGTGGAGTCAGCTTCAGATTCTGTGTCTCCCCCTCTCTCTGTCCCCCCACCCGCCCTCTTTTTCAAAAATAAACATTAAAAAAATTTAAAAAACAACAGACCCTTTAGTGACTATTCAAAGTATTTGTCTCCCCCAATTTATTTGTTCCACCAACCACAGTGCTTGTTTTGTTGAAACACAGCTGAAATGCTTTCTCTGAAATCAACTGCAGGCGTCATTTGTGCTGAATTTGATGGCTTCCACGTTGTCAAACTGCTTTTCATAGGTTATTACAATTTGGTGAACACTCCATGTTCCACGGTGATAAGGAAGGTAAATTCAGCAGTAATAAGAGCCTGAGTCTGTCCGCACCAGCAAACATTGCTAGACAGTAGGTAAAGCATGGCAGAACCCATCACTGTAATGGAGTAGCCATCCACCTGGCCCTTCTCTGACTACATCTTTTAAATGCACTTAGTGCTAACGTGAGTCAATATTCAAACTATCAGTCAACAGGGACTGAAATGAACTAACCAAAAACCTATCTTTTCAGGGGATTCTCAAATGAGTCAATATCAGTTGATCGATGACAGTAAAGACTAGAGTAATGCCTTCATATTTTCCCATAGTGACAGGAAACCACTACCAGCCCTGTCCTCCAGAAATCTCTTCCTTGTCAAAACCTTTCAAATTGTAAAACTAGTATTTTATTTGCTATAGCATCAATTATATAAACAAGAATTAGTATCTCATTACTTTTTGATTTTCTTTCCAAATTTAAAGAATTCATGTACGTACATGGTTCAAAATCATTTATTAAAGAATCGCAAACACATGGTAACACAGATAAAGGTCAGGATACAATACAGCATGATAACCTGTAAAGATTCAACACTGACATGAGGGAGTATTTCTGCAATAAGCCCCTACCATCACTCAAAGTCATTCCCTGGAAATTCTTGACATTTATATTTGATTACACAAATATTAAGCATCTTAGTATGGTAAAAGATACCAACAAATAAGAACGATAGCTCAGGGGCGCCTAGGTGGCTCAGTCGGTTAAGCCTCCAACTCTGGATTTCGGCTCAGGTCACGATCTCACAGGTTTGTGAGTTCTGGCCCCACATCAGGCTCTATGCTGACAGTGAGGAGCCTGCTTGGGATTCTCTCTCTCTGCCCCTCCTGTGTTCCCTCTCTCTCAAAATAGATAAATAAACTTAAAAAAAAAAAAAAAAAAGAACCATAGCTCAAAGATATGCTGGGAAACATAAAAACATACCTGTAACACACAACCTACATTTGTTAAAAAATCTAACCTATAGGAAAAAAGGTTCACTGTGTTCAAGGATGTTAAGCACATCACTACTACAGGAAAAAAAAAAAAAAGAAAGAAAGAAAAAGAAAAATTATAAGCAACCTAAATAACCAGCAATAGGAGAATGTTCTAATAAACTGATACATCCATAAGGAAATACACAAGAGCCTTAATATTGGTTTAACTTAGGGAATGGATGAAGGATGAAGGGAGGAGTAGATAAAGACAAAAGAGATGACTTCAACATGACAAAATAAGACAGGTATGTGGAGTTAAAATAATAGCTATGATAGGACTGAACATCTGTAAAAACAGTTATGCACTGAACAAAGACTAAAAGGACATAAATTTGCGAAAACATTAACCTGATTTAGGATGTGAGAAATTTATTTCAGACTTCCATTATTTTAACATAGCATGTATAGTAACGTGAAGATAAAAAATAAGGAATTTAAATAAAACCACCACAATGTGTTACAACATAACAAAAGAGAAATGTCTTTCTTTGAAAGATTCTAACATCATAGATCCTAGATTATGTGTCTAATTTATTAGGGTGATACATGCAATGTGCAGCACCTAGTAACCATTCAAAAAACCCTGGAAAGTGTTAGCATATACTTACCTGCTATACAACTGTCATCAGATATTGGTACATCCAGATAAATAAATCCTTTGTTATATAAGCCTACAGAAGCAAAAGTAGCTGTTTTAGATGGAATACTAAACAACAGTAAATTTAAAAAGAAACCAAAACTGGGGCGCCTGGGTGGCGCAGTCGGTTAAGTGTCCGACTTCAGCCAGGTCACGATCTCACGGTCCATGAGTTCGAGCCCCGCGTCAGGCTCTGGGCTGATGGCTCAGAGCCTGGAGCCTGTTTCCGATTCTGTGTGTCCCTCTCTCTCTGCCCCTCCCCCGTTCATGCTCTGTCTCTCTCTGTCCCAAAAATAAATAAACGTTGAAAAAAAAAAAAAAAAAAAAAGAAACCAAAATTGATTCCTGATTTTCTGCAAAGATTCTTACAACTGAATACTAGGTAAAGGAGAAAAAAAATAAACAGAAGAGGAAAAGAATTAAAGTTTTCAAATCTGTTTCCTTCATATGCTCAGAACTACAAAATTAAAAACATTTTTTTATTTATGATTCATTTGTATAAATTTGCAGTGTATGTGAATAAAAGATTGATAAAAATTGCTATTAATTGTTGATGGTTTAAAATTAGTTTTTATGTTGACAAAAGACCACTTCTACTAACCACTTACTATGTACTACATTGTAATCTAGTGATCCAGACAGCTGAGGGCCTGCATCGATGATCTTATCAATAGCACATTTCTCAGGCAAAGTGCATATCTAAGAAAAACAAAATAATTTCAATTAAATTCTGTCCAAATTAATTTATAAGTCTCTTGAAATCTCTTCATGTTTAAGTCAAGGATTATCATGAGGACTATTATATATGATTATATATTATCTATTATGTATGCTTATAAATATTAGGTGCCATTAGCTAAATGTACTACATATCTTTTTTCTCTTATTGCTCTGGAATTCAGAAGAAAAACCTATGCACACAGCTGTCGATTAAGGTGCCAGAATATGCCACCAACAGAATCGAGGACAAATTATAAGTACCAATATTTGCTGATAAGTAGTGTTACCTAATAAATACCAATATTCAATCATCTTCTTTGAATGGGAATCAGATCCATTTGCTGATTCTGAATCTCTCAGATCACAAGTTTATTCAAATTCCACACGGCTATTATCAGCACAGGAAGTACATCACTATAGCTCTGTTCTCACACTGAAGCAAAATTTCTAAGCCTTCTGCTCACTGGATTTAATCTGTCCTCTGAAGTAAAATAAAATGTAAACTGAAAAGAAAGTCCACCTGCTCACTTCCATTTCTTCAACCACAGAGAGACATGACCTAGTCTCTAGGCCCTCTGGTCCACGGCCCTGCCCCTTTACCTCTAACTTAGCATCTCTTCTACCATGCGTAAGGCTTACCTCCAATGCGGTCTGACCACCGGGAATATCACTTCCCTTGACCTTGACACTATCCCTCATCAAAGCACCTACCTCGTCAGCACAGCGCTTCAGCAGAGTGATTAAGAGCACAACTTCCATAGCAAACTGCCTGAGTTAAAATCCTGGACGTTCGCTACCACTGTGACTTGAGCCGTTACCTTACTTCTCCGTGCTCACTTTCCTCCTATGTGAAATGGAGTACGAATAACACACCACTCTGGGGTGTTGCAGGAATCACATGAGACGCTATAAAAGTGCTTGCAGGAGAGCCTGGTGGAGCCGGCACACAGCAAGTGCTCAAGAAGTGTTGGCCGGTGTCATGGCAGCATCACATCACTTCACATGAAACTTCTAGTTAAAGTCCCCAGATTACTGTACACGGACCAAGTCAAGTCTTCCTCATTATTAAAGAGTGTCTTTCAAACCCACCCATAGGCTACCCTACTACAGTCATTTAACTTTGAACTTAAGTTTAATTTTCTCAGGAAAACCAAACAGTGTTACTTCTCAGAAAAATTACAGAACTATGACGAAGAATTACAATTTAAAAAATAAAAGTCATGTTTAACTTCTAAAGGGACCTACCTTTATGTCATCTTCTGTGATATACCCAGCCTGCACCACCCACCAAGCCTCTATGGCAATTTCCACCGGCTTCACTGGCAAAAGATCACGAGCTGTTTTCCTTCTGAAAAATTTCTGCAACGGTACAAACATTTAAGAATTTGCAGTCAGCCTGAAATCACTACTTTCTTTTTTATTGCTCACAGTGTAAGACTGTTTCCAACAGGCTAAATATCTTTTTAAATTCCCATGTTTTAAAATCTGAAGTACTCTAGATGTACTCAATAGAAAAAGTCATTCTTAAATTATTTCAAAGTAAATTACTTCAAAACACAAATCATTAAGTCTCAATCTAAATCCAGAAATTCAAAGGAAATCTAGGAGGTGAAAACAAATTTGAAAAATGTGTACTCATTTCAACCATTAAGTGAACCCTGGGAGTGGAATCAGCAGGTAAAAAGACCAGCAGAGCAAAATCGATTTTTAAGAATAAATGTTTTATTCCTTAAGTGTTTTAAAATTCAGTAATCGCATAAGCATAACCTAGAGAATACCGAAGAGGTGTTTTTGGTATTATTTCTGTATTATGTATATTTTACTTGATCGAAGAAATTCAACTCATTATTTTTACCACTTAAAACAATTAATGAGACTGTATAATAAGGAGGAAGAAACGAGAAAGGAAGGAAAACAAGTAACTCACTTTTGATGACCGACACTGATTCATCAGATCAATGTACTGGTTTCTTCCTATGCCAAGGAGCCTTAGACCTGAAAGAAAGCCTTTCCTTTAAAAACACGTAATGCATCTTAAAACGCCAGGACACTCAGGTCTTCTAGGAAAAAACCCCTTGGCTTTTGTTCACCTTTTGGTCACTGATTGATAATCAATATCAAATTAAAAGGAATTCTCAAACGAAATATAAAAGAAAACCCAAACTGGGAAAGATGAACTCAAGCTGACACTTGTGACAATGTCACATGGGCCAATTTTTACAGAGCAGAAGCCCTCCCGACTTCAGGAAGTCAGGACATCCTTCTCAGCAAAAGTTTCTTCCTACACAACAGAACGGTGTCACATGTCAGACACACACTTCCTTAAAATGAGCATAACACAGCAGGTTGTATTAGTAACAACCATGTGTCAATGCTGCAAAACCACTGTGCACAAATCTTCTTCCCTCATTCGGCACACAACACTGCCCGAGCATCAGAAAGAATTTCACTTTCTAGAAATACAGAGATTAGTCTCATTTTTCTCCTTCTACCACTCCAAAATATTCCTCATAGACATTTAGACTACATCTTACACTTGACTGGTATAAAACTGATAAAACTCCTATCAACAGTGGTGCCTGCCGTTCCCATGTTTCAAGTGTTTTAGGTTAAAAACACACATGATGATACGGACTATAGCATGCACACAGAAAGACTCTAATCATTACCTTCAGCATAATTAAATACTTACAGTCAGCAGCAGTAAAATTGGGCAACGAATCATAACTTTTCTCACTGTTCATAATGTCCTTTCAAAAAAAAACAATTAAAAATCCTAAATGCAAAATATCCTTAGATAAAAATTTGTATAAACATGTATTACTACAGCCAAACAGAATAATAATTAATTATTGGCACGAAGCCCTGAGATTAGAGTTTGCAACCTAAAACACACATGCCACACTGTGGTACTCACTATGTGGTTCGAACCTAGTAACTGAAGATCAGACTTTCAGGTCTGGATTCTCACAGCACTCTCTATGAACCCCAAACATTTGCCCTGTAACCTCTGCCCTCTGGAAGCTGTGCCAGGAATACCGCATTTAGAGCTCTGGGCTCCAGCCTCTCCACACCTCACACCCAACCCTAGAGGCATACCCCGAAACAAGGGGCATGATGGTTCACAGCTCCATCAATATGCATCTGAGACATGTGCTACCAACCAAGATTTTAACCACTTAGTCATCTCTGCTCCTACGAGACCCAACCAGCAGCAGAGTTAAACGCAGTATCCGGCTTTTTTCAACTCCCATCTGTTTCTCCAATAACAAACCAACTGTTTACTGTGGAGACAGGGCCCATTTTCAGCCCAGCAGCTATACCCCATGGTGTAAGAACAGAAACCAGAGAGCAACAAGCACGTGGATGTAACCGAAAGCGGGTAACTGAGGAAAAACCTCCCTCTATTTTCTCTCCTAAACCTTGTGGTCAATACCAGCAAAATAATAGAGAGACAGCCATAACGATGCTACTTACTGATTAGCTACCGCCTTCATTATGCTGCCTTGGTTCTAGTGAAAAGGAACTGACAGAAACCTGGGCTGTCAGGCCTCAATATTTCTCTAATATTTCCTTCCGAATGGGGACGCGGGAGACAGAGGACAGCATAAGTGCCCGTGAAGAAGGGGCTCAGGGAGAAAAGCAAAGGGAGATCTTGCAAAGGAAGCCACATTGGAAAGGAACCTCACTGTTACACGTAGGTTCCCAACTCCTTTAGTTCTAGGCTTCTCTCTGCTCTGGAAGCGGTGAGTGGGCCCAAAACAGCAGCACTCACATAAAATTAAGTAGCAAATGAATACTACATAAACATTGCCAATCTTTACATACAGCTCACTTAAAAACAGTATATAACTGGTATTTAAAAAACTGCTTTTGGAGGAAGGCTAACATCTAAAAGTTAATAATAAAGGAAAGAA
This sequence comes from Prionailurus bengalensis, assembly GCF_016509475.1. Lineage (NCBI taxonomy): Eukaryota > Metazoa > Chordata > Mammalia > Carnivora > Felidae > Prionailurus > Prionailurus bengalensis. The sequence continues at coordinate 67,089,873 of NC_057353.1, read as the reverse complement.
ATTAGAAGCCGGGACTAGAAACATATTTCTGTTTCTGACACACGTATTGCATCATTAATTCTTTCTGTAGTCAGTGAAGAGTTAAACGCATTGTTTTTCTGAGCCCGGTGGTCAGTTCCATCACCTGCATTTTCGACCTTCATCATGTGTTAAAAGCAGTCTGTTTTATAGAGAGGCTGCTAACATAAATAATTGATGCTACAATAGCACAAAGGGTCAACAAATGCCTTCGAGAACCCAGAAGAGAAACAGATACTCTTCCGCCGTGAACACCTGGAACTTCCAGCAGCTGCTTAGATGAGTGTGGCGCAAGCGGTTAACTTGTTACGAACACTCCCCTCTCTGCTGTAAACTCAAGAACGATGGCCAACGTGGCTGAGATGTGCAGAGCCGGTCGCTGTCGGCAGAGTCCCTGACAAGTAGCCCGTGATGGCCCATGTACACTGCCAACTCACCTCCATGATCCCAGTATAATACGAAAAGGGTGTTATCCTCAGGCCCTTTACCATAATATCTGACAGATGGTAAGGGTACAGCATGAGATGATCGCGACTGTACTTGAGGAGCTCCTCGTAGTATTTGCGCTCATCTTTCTTGACATGTTTAACTGGGGAAAGAGAAATTATCCAGTTTTTGTCAGGTGTCTTCCACTTCTACATAATTACAAATGCAATAGGAACTACTTCATAAACCAACCTTAATAAAAAATAAAAGCACAGTAGTTGGAAGAGAGCAAACGAAACACTCCAAGTTGGAACAAAGAAACAACTAGGCCACAAGAAGCCCCCTTCAGAGTACACAAGCAAAGTCTGTAACAGGACAGAGAAGCAGAGAACTAATTCTTACCAGAGCAGAAAGCACAGAAAGTAATCATGGAATGTCCCCTCTGAAAGATGTAAAACGCAACCTGTAATTCATCAAATCCCTGACTCTGTGACTTTACAAGAGAACCAAATTGAATGGTAATTTTCAATGAAGTCTATTTCAAAAAGTTATTGGATAGTTTGTTTCTAAAACGTAAAAAACACCTCCCGCTTTCACAAAATGCATTTAAATAAAAAGATTCTCTCGGAAATACTGTGTTTAATATGAGAGTAACACATGGAGGGGAAGACCAGCAGGGGAACAGACCAGACTAATCAAAGTCATCTGACAAATAAAAAGCAAACAGTTAAAAAGAAAGTTAAAAAAAAAAAAAAAAAAAAACATGGAACCAACTATGCTTAAAATTTGTTCCAATAATTACAGAAAGAGTTTTCATTAAACTCATGTGTGGAAAATTTATGGGAAAAAACCCACAATACTCAAAATCAAAATCTATTAAGAACTAAGGTACTTCCCTTCTGGCTTATATTCTCACCTAAAGTGAAAAAACTACCATCTGAGTTGAAATTAATGTTGTAAAGGTAAAATGAATCTATAAATTATACTCTAAAAAATAATTTTAATCAGAACTCGAAAGAAAAATCTACTTGCTACTACAAATTATTGGTGAGATGGGTCAGTACAGAGCTTCTTAATTTTTTTTTTTTAATATTTATTTTTGAGAGAGAGAGAGAGAGAGAGAGAGGGAAAGAGAGAGAGAGAGACAGAGACAGAGACAGAGACAGAGACAGAGACAGAGACAGAGTGCGAGCAGGGGAGGGGCAGAGAGAGAAGGAGACACAGAATCCGAAGCAGGCTCCAGGCTCTGAGCTGTCAGCACAGGGCCCCATGTGGGGCTCGAACCCACACACCGCAAAATCGTGACCTGAGCCGAAGATGGACACTCAACCGACTGAGCCACCCAGGCGCCCCAGTACAGAGCTTCTTAGAGTGTGTACATGGAATACTTTCAGTACTGTGAAACATGTACTGAAAAGACCGGATGGGGCACCTGGGTGGCTCAGTTGGTTGAGCGCCCAACTTCGGCTCAGGTCAAGATCTCCCAGTTCATGAGTTTGAGCCCCGCCTATGGCTCGCTGTCAGGGTGGAGCCCACTTCGGGTTCTCTGTCCCCCCCATTTCTGTCCCTCCCCCATTCGTGTGTGCTTTCTCCCTCTCTCTTTCAAAAATAAGTAACCATTAAAAAAAAATTTTTTTTAAAGATAGGATTAATGAAAACGGTAAATCAGCAATAGTCGTTTCCACCTCAATATAAAAATGTCTCTACTTACCTAAGTTATTTCTGTATCGTAACTGATTGCGGATACTGTACAGAACAACCTGCTTTTCATATTCTCTCTGTGAATTTCCAAGACTCTAAAAAAAATAAAATAAAAAATTCAAATAGTTTTAAAAATAGCCTCTGAACTAAACAACAGTACTTTTTCCTCATACAATTTCAAAACCACTCCCTCTAATTTTATCCTCATACCTCTAATTTCCAGAACTGAATACAGAATATTTTCTTAAATGTTATTATGCTAATTTTCATGCTATGACATTAGAGCAAAAATTCAATGTGTTTATTATTTTTAGCCTGCCTTCCTTAAAGGACTTACTGAAATTACCTAAAGTGCTTATCAAATAAAAGAGCAGTCTGAGAGCATATAACTTCATTAACAAAAAACTAAGCTCTATTTACAAAGACTTCGTTCCTGATTGTTCCTAATTCGTGTGTTGAATAGACAGATGGATAAGTGGACGGGTGGCTTCATGCACCTACATTTTTCTAAAATGTAAGACTGTCAACAAAAGACCTTGTCTGCTAATTGTTTATAGCTGATGGCTATAATTATCAAAAATTAACATTTCTGGAAAATGTACATTTCAAATGTACCTCTAAATGATAAGATAACTTCTTAAAAACATCATCTCCTTATGGCCTCATTGAAAAATATTTAGGGGCGCCTGGGTGGCTCAGTCTGTTGAATGTCCAACTCAACTTCAGCTCGGGTCATGTCTTGGGGTTTGTGAGACTGAGCCCCATGTTGGGCTCTATGCTGACAGCGTGGAACCTGCTTGGGATTTTCTCTCTTCCTCTCTTTCTGCCTCTACCTGCCCCCACTCGCATGCACGTGTGTGTGTGTGTGTGTGTGTGTCTGAAAACAAATAAACATTAGAAAAAATCCAGACAATTTTAGAATTTTGATGTTTTTTAAAGAGAAAAAACTTTCCCACTGTGCTTTAGTGTTTTTTTTTTTTTCAACGTTTTATTTATTTTTGGGACAGAGAGAGACAGAGCATGAACGGGGGAGGGGCAGAGAGAGAGAGGGAGACACAGAATCGGAAACAGGCTCCAGGCTCTGAGCCATCAGCCCAGAGCCCGATGCGGGGCTCGAACTCATGGACCGTGAGATCGTGACCTGGCTGAAGTCGGACGCTTAACCGACTGCGCCACCCAGGCGCCCCTGCTTTAGTGTTTTAAGTTCAAAGATAGATTCTCATGAAAGCAAAGCATAAGTGTGTCTGATTACAGTCAACATTATATTCAATGTGCGACCATAAACTTAATTTAATATATGACTGCTATCCCCTTCTAATTACTGGGTATGATCTTCCCAACACGCTGTAAAATAAAATTAGATATCACAGGAGACTAATGGCAAAAAGATCAGAAGATTCAGTTATTATACTTCCTACTCACAGGTTTGAAAGCTGAGGTAAACGTACACACACACACACACACACACACACACACACACGCTTTCACCAAAGGCCATCTTACAAGACAGATAAAACTCATATTTAAATAAACCAGCACCTAACTGGACCCACTGGTGGGATGTATTTTAAGAAAAAGGTGATGTGAGAAAACTAACATCTCTCTTCCTTCATCTAAATTAATTAGTTTATCACAGGCTAAACCGCGACTCATTTTACTGCCTGAATATATGTGCTTAAATTGTTTCATTCTTCTTTAAAGTTACAAGTGGTTAGTAACAAAGTTTATTATGGAGAAACCGCTCCACATCCTCCACCCAGCACCAAAGCCAGGATCAGTAATTAAGATATTGAGGGGAGTTAAACACTGGGCTTGCTGTGAAATTTGTAAAGGGTCTCCTCCAGCTTCACTGCCACATAAGTCTCCTTCTCAAGGAACACAAAACACACACACAGAGCACCACTTTGCTAGAATCTCAGCAACCTCAACATGAGGTTTTGCGCTTCTGTTTTAAAATAAATCTCTTCATTTATCATGACTTACAAGCATTTTCTCCCTTTCTAACTTCATCCCTGGTAACTCGAGAACAAAGAGTGTAATCACGCCGCTCAAAATGGAAGGGTCTGTTATTTCTAAGCTAGTTAGAGAATACAGTGTTTAAATGCCTAAGCCTCTGTGCCAGGCATTCAAAGTAATGACTGGTCCTGTTCAATCAATACATATGTGTACCCACAGATATCTAAAAACTACACTAAAAGTTGATTTTATTCTTCACTACCCATATACATAAAATATAATTGCTTTGTTCACAAAGATTCTTTGGCTTCCCTCCCACTCCTACCCCAAATTTCCCACCATTCGCATACTAAAACACTGTTACCACTACAGGAGGCAAACTAAAAGAAAGGTCATTTTACTCTGAGATGCGCTGACCCTGCAGAAATACTGACCAGATCTGACAAATGAAGCTGAGCTGCATATAATGGGAACTATAACAGATGAAAGAGTGACACAGGTACTGGTTATAAAATACCCACTGTGCACCAGATTATGCTAAAAGCATAAGGAATTTTTTTCTACGGACTTTTCTCCTACAAACCCCAATCACACACCACCCCCCCCCAAAAACACCAAATCTTTACCTGACCTTTCTCACATGACACAGAACCTCATCATAAGACTTCCCTTAAAACACCTACAAATTGTTTTTGAATCATGAATACAAAATACTGATAAACTACAGAAATATCCTGAAATAATGGCCTTATCTATAACTTTTTAATGTACTTTTTAAGTTTTTGTATAGCCATATCACATAAAAACATTTCATCCCACCCATATAAAAACTAATGGCTTTACACACATTTTTTAAAAATCTGAAATCACCTTCTGGCCTGACATACCTTTTTTAAAAAAATCTGAAATCACCTTCCCCCAGTTTTCAGAAGTGGGAAATGAGTCATTTCCAAATTAGACTCATCAAAGCTTACTGGAAATGCTATCAAACTACTTAGTATTATAATGGCAAAAAACAAATTCTTTCCATACAAGGACTACTTCCCACTTTGAAAGTGACTGAGCTTTAGCTCCTTGAAAAGAAATCTCAGACTGATACCATCACTCATTCACTCCAAAAATGTCTACTAAAAGCCAACCACATGATAGGTGCTCAAAATGCAAAAGCAAAAAACAAGTAATGTATGCAGCAAATGCAACACAGTGGGGTCAGTGCTGTGGGTGAGAAACACAGAGCTGTGGAGGATCAACTGCTCCACATGTAGAAAGTCAGGGAAACCTCCCTGGAGAGTTCTGACATTCAAGAAGCTACAAGTAATCTCTAGGAGGAGACAGGTAGCGCAGGACTGAGTTGGCATTTAGAAATCTCGCTCCGGTGTAATGTGAGGAATGAATGGGAGAGAGTCCCATCCTGCGGACAAGAGACCAAGTAGAAAGGTGATGTAGTAATCAAAGGCCGAGCTTGACCTAGGCCAACAGTGGCATGGCTACATGAAGTCCAAGGAAGCAACTTGTACAGATGGGTTTTCCAACACCTTCTATAAGCGGAAGCTCCTTCTAAGCTAAAATGGCTGCTCTTTTTTAAGTGATCTTACCAAAACTAATTTTAATTTAATGTCACATCTGTACCTAATTATAATTCTGATCTGTGATTATTTTTAATAGTCATGACTAAGTATTAGATATGCTTTTGCCAATACGAATTTAGATCAATTATTCATGCTGAACATAATCGAATCATCCATCTTTCTTCCATTATGCTACATTTATTTCTGTGAAAAGAAAGAGTAGAGAAAAGATGGAAACAAAGAAAAAGATTGTTGGTTCCTCCAGTTGTCTTTGGACACACCACAAAACCCTAAAGAACAAAAGTACCAAAGCCCTCATTCAAGCTTAACAAGAGAAATTTACTCAAGTTTAGAGCTTTGTTCTTTCAAGTCAAGATAAATGCCACATGGGCAGCCACTGACAACCAAGAATTCCTTCTCTGTCTTTCTACCTTCTAGTTTTTTTGGGTATCTCACAGTGAAAGCACTCTCCCTGCCACATGACGCATCACCAGAACCTTAAACTATTCATTTCTTAGAACTAAACCCCCAAGCCGAGGGAAAAAGCAAATAATCCTTATACCATCACCACCACCACCCGAAACTCCGATTATAACTCCCCAGCACCAATGGAAACCAGAATTTCACCCTCAACCAAGTGGAAAGGGAGGAAACCTGAAGGTCAATCTATGGTCTGTGGTCTGAGAAACAGTGCTTTATAGGCAGCATGTATCACTACCTTCCTAAGATTCAACACCACCTGCTGTATTAGGCTCTTGTTCATTTATTTGTTTACTGTCTTTCTTTGCTAAAATGTAAGATCCATGAAAACAGGGTCTCCGTCTTGTTGACTGGTGCAAATTAACCACCAGCACCTACAAGAAGGCACAGTGTGCAGGTGTTCAATTACTATCTGTTGAGCACTGAACAGAAATGACACTCAAGCAGTTGAGAATTAACCCTCAGAAGAAAACCTCCTGTCAGTCTCCTGTTGCAACATCTCTAATAAACGTATCTTGCCTAGAGGATAAAGTCCCACAAAACCAAGTACAAAAGCCCCTTCAAAATCTGGCCCTGCCTGCTTTTCCAGACTCATCTGCTACAACCTCCACGCACTCACAAAATCGCACCTCCAAACACCAACATACCCACAACTCCACCTCCCGTGATACTAAGTTGCTAGCTACTCTCAGAACACGCTCTTTCACTCGTGCGAGCCTAGTAAAACAACTTTCCCACTTCCCGGAAAATCTTATTTCCTCTTATCTCTCATTCGTCCTCTAAGGCCCAATTTCAATGCCTCCACCACACAGCCTCCAGACACTCCCTGGACAATTTCTTACATATAGTATATGTGGGTACACATATACTATAATACAAACACGTATGAGCTGCTATCATCCTGTAACGTATTTATTTAACGTTCGTCTATTCCCCACCATCCTAAAGTTCTGGAGGTCAAGAACCGTATTAAGCAGATTTCGCAAGCGCCTAGCCCAGTGCCTAGTTTAAAGGAGGCTGCGGGCAAAGGTGCCAGGCGAGTCCATCCCTTTTAGCAACGGCCCCATCCTGCCCCTGTGGCCCCACAGCCGTCCCTCCCTAACCCTTGACCTGCAGGTCGATTTCCCCGAGACCGGGGCGGGGGAAGGGCGGGATTCGGCCTCGAGGAGCAGCGCCGGCCCCGCGGGCACGGCAAGCAGGTGACGGCAGGGCGGGGCCCAGGTCCCAGGTTCCGGCCGTACCTGCCTCACGTTGGCCGGCAACTTGCTCCAGGGGTAGTTGTGCCGGATGTGGAACTCCACGTCTATATTCATGATGCCGGGAGCCCGGGCCGGCAGCGGCGACCGCAGCTGGAACGACACCTCCCGCCTGCCCGCCCTCGGCCTGTCGGGGAGCCCGCGGGAGGCCTCGCGCCTCACACTGCGAAGAGCCGGGGCTGCCCCATGGCCAGGGCTCCCGACAGCTCCGCGCTGCCGGGCCACGGGGCACAGGAGCAGCGGTGACCCGCGCCAGGAGCGCCTCTGCAGCTCCAAGTTTCTTCCTAGTTTCGGCCCGCCGGAAATGGCTTTGGACTTGCGTCACTTCCGCCCACTGGCGCGAGGCCGGAGGGGCGGGGCGCCGAGAGGCCTCCTGCCCCGCCCCCTGCCCTCTGTGGGGCGGGGCAAGAAGGTGGTAAGGAAAAAGTAAGGGGTAACCGCCCCCTACCCACGTGCTTGGCTCAGGCTGTCAGTCTCCGGATGAATTGAGATACATTCTTGGGTCTGCATTGCCATCGGATGTCTTAATTTCCCCAGTGTGTGAACCCAGGTAGCTCCCGTTTCAGGCACAGTGGTAAGCTGTCTGAGAATGATGGGCTTGGGGAGGGAGTCACAACTGGCTTCAAATAATGAAAGAGCGGTGAGCTCCTCCCCACCCCATTGCCAGCCCTGAGGAATCTCTTCAATCAATGAATGGTGTTGGGAAAACCGGACAGCCGCATGCAAAAGAATGAAACTGGACCACTAGTTTACATCATACACAAAAACAAATTCAACATTGATTAAAGACTGCTAGACGCGAAACCATAAGACATGGGCAGTAAGGTTTTTGACATCAGTCTTAGCAGTATTTTTTTTGGACCAGTCTCTTCAGGCAAGGGCAGGAGAAGCTAAAATAAACTAATGGGATTACATCAAACTAAAAGCTTCTGCACAGCAAAGGAAACCATCAACAAAACTAAAAGGCAGCCTACTGAATGGGAGGAGATATTTGCAAATCATACATCCAATAAAGGGTTAATGTCCAAAATATATAAAGAACTTATACAACTTTGTATTTCTTTAAAAATCTGATTAAAAAATGGGCAGAGGACTTGAATAGACGTTTTTCCAAAGAAGACATACACATGGCCAACAGGCACATGAAAAAAGGCCCAGTACCACTAATCATCAGGGAAATGCAAATCAAAACCACAATGAGATATCAATGCACGTCTATCAGATTGGCTTTTATCAAAAAGACAATAACAAGTGTTAGTGAGGATGTGGAGGAAAAGGAGCCCTAGCTTGTGGGAATGTAAATTGTTGCGGCCACAGTGGAAAACAATATGGAGGTTCCTCAAAGAATTAAAAACGGAACTATCGTGCAATCCAGCAATTTCGGGGTATTTATCTGAAGAAAATAACAGCACTAATTCAAAGAGATACATACATCCCAATGTTCACTGCAGCATTATTTACAACAGCCCACATATGGAATATTACTCGGCCATAAAAAGAAGGAAATCTTGTCATTTGTGACAACATGGATGGAGCTAGAGGGTACTATAATTACCTAATAATAAGTTAGAGAAAGACAAATGCCATATGATTTCACTTGTAATGTGAAATCTAAAAACAAAACAAATGAACAAATAAGACAAAACAGAATCAGACTCATAGGTCCAGGTAACTGTTGGTTACCAGAAGGAGGAAGTTGGTGGGGGCAGGCAAATTAGATGAAGGAGATTAAGAGTTAGAAACTTACAGTCAGAAAATAAGTAAATCAGGGATATAATGTACAGCATATGGAATATTGTCAACAATGTCGTAATAACTTTGTATTCTGACAATGGTAACTAGCTTTATTATCATTTTGTAATGTATAAAAATATTGAATCACTATGTTGTACCCCTGAAACTCATAAGCTATTGTATGTCAATTATGCTTCAATAGAAAACATTTAATCTAATTACAATTGCCTTAAAACTTCTTAACTTTCTATTCTTACAGCCCACAACCATTGTTAGAAACATGCAAAATACAGAGAGAGAGAGAGAGAGAGAGAGAGAGAGAGAGAGAAATTACCTATTCTTAAAGTCTTCTAAAATGTCCAGATTTCTTCATGTGCACATTATTGGGAACTCCTCATGGGTACGACAAGTAATGCTAAACATAAATCCCCATGTTCTTTAATTATGAAAATTAAATTATAACATAGCACATGTAATCAATATATTTAAATGCTATAAAGTTTAGTTAAGTCTTCTGAGAAATTTGATCTCTTGCAATCAGTGGGAAAATATTTTAAGAAAGCAAGAGTTCAGGGGCGCCTGGGTGGCGCAGTCGGTTAAGCGTCCGACTTCAGCCAGGTCACGATCTCGCGGTCCGTGAGTCCGAGCCCCGCGTCGGGCTCTGGGCTGATGGCTCAGAGCCTGGAGCCTTTTTCCGATTCTGTGTCTCCCTCTCTCTCTGCCCCTCCCCCGTTCATGCTCTGTCTCTCTGTCCCCAAAATAAATAAACATTGAAAAAAAAATTAAAAAAAAAAAAAAAAGAAAGCAAGAGTTCAGAAATACAACATTTATTTTGAAACAAACCCAGATCTCTTCCCTATTTTAAAATACAAATGTGAAAAATCCCACAGCATCAGACCCCCTTCTCCCACCAGTCAGTGAAGCTGAGGACAGGTAATCTGGCTCAGAGGGAACATGGACTCTCCCATGGACCACACTCCTGACTCTTTCCTACCACCTCTGTCATGGAGACTATCAGTTGTGAAAATATCCCACTTGCACTGTATTTATTTTGGAGTGGAGAAAATTTTCTGTATTATTATGTGTTGAAAGTTGAAAAGACAAGAAAAACACTGAAAGACTCAGCTGTCCATCCTCTCTTGCATTTTACACTTTAGAAACATGAAGACATTTGCCATTGCCTAAATATGCCAAATACGATAACCCCTCTCTTGTGTGCTTCCCCCTACTTTACTTACATTGAAAACTTCTCATCCTGACACTGTGAACAGAGTACTAAAGAATCAAGAGGCAAGCTTGGAGAAGCAGGAAGGGGCAAGAGAAATGTGGGACCATTTTTCTCTACGTTAGGGAGTTTCTAGGATTTTCCTCTGCAAATGTTGGACAGCAACTGAGAGTCACAAGTCTGTTTTAGAGAGAGGCAGAGTCATAGAGCCTGTGAACGATTTATATTCTATATTTATCTATAATATCGGAAATGACACATTTCTGCCATCTGAAGTCAGTCTGCGTTTAGAACATGTCTGGTGTGGAAATGAACATTCCACACAATTAAAACGCTGAACTCTTGTAATAGTTAAAGTGCCCACTAGGGGCTGATCTCACACAACATTTCTATACCTAAAACCTGCAAATTCTTCACTTCCTTTTTTATTGACTTTTATCCAAACCAATCTCTCAGGCCTGAAAGTCCTTTAAGTTTTTCATTTACTGGAGCTTTTCTCCCATATCTGATAGCACCAAATGTTGTCAGTTCTTCCTTGGAAGTTGATGCAGTGAGGGCTGTGGGGCAGTGGTCCAACTGACGTTTGCACAATCTCAAGGGCACCCCTGAGCCTCAAGTTTTCTGCTTCTTGGTAGGCCAGGGAGACAAGAAAATCCATCAGCTACAAAGCATGGTTTATCCTTAATTGAAAGTATTTTCATGGTACCCATGATGAGGAGTAAAATTACATTTTGAGTGAATGGGATTTGTGAATTCTACCATTGGTATTAAATTATTTTCTTTCTTTATTTATTTATCATCTATCTATTTTTTTTTAATTATTTTTATTTATTTTTTTTTAATTTTTTTTTTCAACGTTTATTTATTTTTGGGACAGAGAGAGACAGAGCATGAACGGGGGAGGGGCAGAGAGACAGGGAGACACAGAATCGGAAGCAGGCTCCAGGCTCCGAGCCATCAGCCCAGAGCCTGACGCGGGGCTCGAACTCACGGACCGCGAGATCGTGACCTGGCTGAAGTCGGACGCTTAACCGACTGTGCCACCCAGGCGCCCCAATCATCTATCTATTTTTGAGAGAAAGCACAAGCGCTTGTAAGCTTGGGGAGGAGGGGGGGCAGTCAGAGAAAGAGGGAGAGAGAGAATCCCAAGCAGGCTCCACGCTGTCAGTGCAGAGCCCAATGCAGGCGCAAACTCAGACTGTGAGATCATGAGCCGAAATCAAGAGTCTGAGGCTTAACTGACTGAGCCACCCAGATGCCCCTCAACTGTATCTTTTTAAAAAGGTGGCACTCGCTGGAAAAATAAAGAGGTCAAAGGGAGGAAGTTATGAAAGCCTATGAAAGTGAGAAGCCATCTGGAGAGCTCTTCTCATTTTTTGTCCCCTTGACTTCATCAAATAAGTTCATTTACGTATGTGGGTAAGATACGGAATGAAAGTTTTTAATGCCAGATTTTGTGTTTTTTCAATGAAGGGAAGGGAGTAGTCTCAGGAGCACGAGAATGACCTGAGAAGTGTTTAAAATTACCAATGTCCGGGCCTCACACCAGATCAATCCTATCAGAATTCCTCAGTTGGAGCCCAAATGATTCAACGTACAGCAAAGGTTGGTAACCACTTACCAGGGCTTTTCGGGCTTCGGGTAATCAATAAGCAATTTGTTGAATTTATAAAATGAGGAGACGAACAAAGATGACATCTAACGCGCACTCTAACTCTACAACACAATTAATTCCATGACCAGCCAAAATAATTTACTTTGCATATGCAAAAAAATTCTCCCAGTCTGCCCCAGGCTTTTTTGTACACAAATACACACAAGCATCTGTTCCACATTCATATAGACTAAGGACCTAGTTTCTCTCGATAATGTTGGGAGAGCCCTGAGAGAAATAAAGAATTACACACTCTTGGACTAATGGAACTTATCTGAGTTTGTGTTACACCTGGGTCCATCTCAGATAGTTTTAGTTTATTTGGGTGTATTGTCACAGTGGCTTAGAACTTGGCTGAAATGAAGTATTTTTTGTTTCCTTTTACATTATGTCATCCAAATTTTATACCTTTAGCAACACGTAATCTCTTGACTGTCTAACAAGAAATAAGAGTTTATGTACTGGTGTAAACTGTGATCAGGGATTAAATTCACATATAGCGGAACTGCTTCATGACCCCTATTAGTGAGATTTGAGTGACAGATAGATACCTTCCTGGGTACATCTACAACTGATCCCAGAACAACGTAAATCATCTATTTCTTGGCCCAGGTCTTTGTAAACATTTGTTCTCTCACTTTGCAGAAATGTGGAATTCTCTTTTCTTTTAGAATTTGTGAAGATATAGTTAAATGTGGTTAGTGACATGTCTTCTTAGACTTGGTATAGATTTAATGCATAGTGATTTTCTTTTTCTTTCTTTCTCTCTTTTTTTTTTTTAATAGGAACCCAACTGAACCATGTACCCGGTAAAAGGTAAAAGGTAGGCCCAAGAAAGCAAACGTCAGGGAAAAAAATCAATTAAAAGGCCAACATCATCCATTTGCCTTTGAGAAGATAAGGATTACTACAAAGAAAGGGAAAGAGAGAGTCAAGGTTCACCATTGGAAATAAAAAGTAGGATTTTTGAGTGAGCAAGACAGTAGTAGTCTTGGAAGCTAGGCTTGGTTGAGAAAGGTTTTTTAAATTATTTTAGTTCCCACTGGCATATCTTGAGGAAAAACAGAAGGGGAAGATGAAACCTTCAAGGTAGAGTATTTCCGGGAATAGTCACCCCACCCCCTCCCCCTCCCACCCCAGGGAGATGACTGGACTTCAACAGAAAGAGGTTGATTTAAGAGCATCTTAATTAGTAGATTTAAGGCCCCACTCCCCACCCCTAACACTACCCAGTGGGGTGAGGATGTGAAGATAATAAAATCCATCTTCAAAAATAAAACAGCTACATTTTCGTTGTCTGTAAAGTCACATGTGAACATTTTCACCTCCCAAACACCTGCCAGCTTTAATCTGAGCCGTGATTTACTTTCTGCACATGGAGGATAAGAAGGAGCAAGGCTGAGCTGGAGGGACTGTCCCTCACTATCTGCCTTCCAAGATAGTATCAGTAGCCACATATTAGGATCCCAGGTAGTAAACAACAGCAGGGTTTGTCAAGAGGGGAAGCACGGCAGGTCCCATGGGCCACTGAGAAAGTGGGATGGCTAAGAAGGCCCAAACTGTGACTTACCAAGGGCCTGTATCTAAGGGAACTATGAGAGTCCTTTGAGGGATTAAGTTCCTGTGGCAGACAGGTTGTCTAGGCAGACAACCCTGACCGGGGCTAAAAGAGTATAGAGGGCAAGATTGCTTCGTGGATTCGATCAATGAAATTAACATGAAAGACTGCAATTAATTCCCGAGTGTGAAAGAAACACAGAGCGAACAACAATTGGGACTAAAGAAAATCCCAGAGGAAAATCTCTCACTCTGTACATCAGGGAGAAAGATGGGAAGATTCTCCGCCTGGATCTCACCACCCTCCTGATTCTTGCAGCCCAACAACAGAAATAGAGTGAGTAATTGATTTTTGTCCCACTGCCAAATATTGATTTCCGATTCTGGAGAAATATTAATTTAACAAAAGGATACATTCTTTCAAGAAAAATTTGCCAAGTGCTTTCTAGGTGCGAAGAACTATGGTAACTATTTGGGAATAGAGATGAATAAAGCATGATCCTCTCCCTTAAGTGATTTACAGTTTTGCAGGGTTGAGAATCCAGGTTCTTAATTTGATGAAACCAAAGTAGAAAACAATGATGAGTATAAGACAATAAAGGGTCTAGTGGGAGAAAGTGGCTCTTCTGATTAAGGATTCTGGAGGCAATCACAGAGGAGGTAGTGTTTTTGCCTGAAGGGATCCTAAGGGATTGGAGGGAAAGGTGCTTGGGCTGGCAAGAAATGGTATGGAAGATGCCATGGAGGCCAGAACACGCTAAAATAAAAAGGATTGAGTGATGCTCTTGTTAGACCCTGGTGACCAGAAAACCTCACTTGAGGGAAGAGCTGTCTTTCTTTAGCTCTTCAGTGTTTTGTGCTATATTAATATATCACGATCGTAATATTGATCTTTGTATTGAAAATACTAATAAACAAAAAAAACACAAAAACTCAATAAATAAATAAGTAAAATACTAATAAACAAATGGACCTAGTTTATAATCTGTCCTATTTTTACAGAGAACCCCCCCTCAAAGAATTTCTAACACCCAGTCAAAGAAAGAAATGTGTAAAGAGATTGAGATCACTTGTAGTTTCCTGCCAAGGATAATGCCACTGGATTCTAGAAAAATAAGAAGCGGGCTGTTCATTTTGTAAGTAAAACACATAGGTTTATCACACACAGCATTAAAAGGATGATAACTGGTACAAGCTGGTACTGCATATTTCTGATATGAGAAGGTAGACACACCTGCAAATAGCAAATAATGACATGATATCGTGCAACAACACCCAGGAGAACATACCAGAACTGCTTAGTCACCTCATTTCATCCTATGGGTATTATCTCCTCACTGGGATACCTCAGAATTCTCAAGACCAGAAGTTCTCCACCAGGGGGCAATTTTTGCCCCCAGGGAAGATCTGGCAATTTCTGGTTGTCACAACTGGAGAAGATGCTACTGACATTTGGTGGGTAGAATGCTGGAATGCTTTCCTAAAATCCATAGGTGAGCCCCTCCCCCATACACACACAGAAAGAATCATCTGGCCCCAAATGTCAATAATGTCAACATTGAGAACTGTCCCCTAGACTACAAACCACTTGGAACAAAACGAGTACTCTAGGGGCACCTGGGTGGCAACGTTTTTTTGTGTTCCACATAAGATCATCTCGTGTGCTCCACTGGGAGACGTTCCATTCTTCGAGAGCCAACCCCTCTCTAGCAGACTTTTGTCATTCATTTGACTGTTGAATGTCTAAACATTACGGATCTTACTTGGAGGCAGAGCCCGCCTCCCATCAGAGGAGCTATAAATGCCAAATATTCTCCTTCTCAGCTGCCTTTGCAGCTAAGGTGTGAGCATGAGCCTTCAGCTTCAACATTCAGACGTGCTCCTGTCTGGGTCTGAATCAGCAGCTGGTGACCAAAAGAAGAAGGCATGGGGTCCATGGGCTCAGTCTCAACAACATGAGCTCTCATGGCTCCAGGTGCATCCAGCCCTGGGAGGTTAAGGTGGCAGAAATGTTCTCACTACTTCAAGTGACCCAGTAGCAAGTGAATGCCCAGAATTGCAGACTTAAATGCTAGAAGAACTTCAAGACGAATGTGGAAGAGAAACGTGAGCCCAGTCAGGGGGTAGTGAGGACCCTGTCAGCCTGAACATCTGCACTTCACCTAACGAAGGCACCTGCTGATCAGATCCATGTGGGGATACAAACCCTGTGCTATCTGGTCTGATTTTTCAAGGGAAACAGGAATTTAGAGTTTTGTGTGAATCTGATGGGCAACCCATTCAAATTAGACAATAACCCATGGTGTGGGCAATACTGATGGGGACATGCCTATCAGTCAGCTTCATTTGTCAGGCCACCGTATGCAAACTCCAGGGTATTCCTAAATGCTCTCACCTCTTACTGTGTCCTCAGTGGAAGATTTAACTGAGAGAGCAGTTAAAGCAGCCTGTCTCTACTCCTGCAAAATTAGTAATAATACTATTAATTATAAACATTATTAAGTAGCAGTAACAATAATAAATAATCAATATTAGTAAGACTTCAGAACTTCCAGATTTTTTTGCTAGCCTTCCAAAGAGAAACTTTAGTCCCTGAATATAACACAATTCCATGTCTCTGTACTTTTGCTCGCGTTGTTTCATCCTCCTTTATTAACCCCACTTTGCCCGATGATACCCTACTTTTCCTTCTAAACTCTGTTCAAGGGTTACCTCCTTCTGGAGGCCTTCCCTGATTTCCTCTCCCTTTCCTTCCTCCCCCACTCGTTCACCTTAGGTTAGGTCCCCCCATAGCACCAAGGGATAGGATAATATTCCAGACCTTTATTTATTTATTTTTTAAAAAAAATTTTTTTTCAACGTTTATTTATTTTTGGGACAGAGAGAGACAGAGCATGAATGGGGGAGGGGCAGAGAGAGAGGGAGACACAGAATCGGAAACAGGCTCCAGGCTCTGAGCCATCAGCCCAGAGCCCGACGCGGGGCTCGAACTCACGGACGGTGAGATGGTGACCTGGCTGAAGTCGGACGCTTAACCGACCACGCCACCCAGGCGCCCCTATTCCAGACCTTTAAAAGACAATGTCTTAGCCCCAATTCTATAGCAAACAGGTGAATACAGTGCATGCTAACACTTTATTGGGAGTACAATCCCAGGGCACTGAGAGTACAAGAGAAACAACATAAGGCAGGAAAGGCCAGAAAGCAAATATAAGGAACTGTGTTCCTTCAACAGGCCCACAGCTTCTCGAGGAAACACAGTGAGTTGCTTAGTCCTGTGTGATGCCTCTCAAGAAGCAATATGAAACGACTGTACCTCAAAACAGTTACTGTGGGGCAAAGCGGTGAAGAATCTGTTGGCTCCTTCCTGTCTTCAGCCTCCCATTGGTTAAAAGCGGAACCAGGAAATAGTGACTCTCCCAAGCCGGGAGTGTTGGAGCTTGCGGGAGCTGGGGCTGGGGCTGGGGCTGGGGCGGGGCGGGGCTGGGGTGGGGCGGGGCTGGGGCGGGGCCCGCCCAAGGGCACGGGTTCTGCAGTGAGTGCCTTGCGTACTGTCCACTTCCTAGCAGGTTGCAGGCACCATGGGCCAGCACAACATCACCTCCTCCAAGACCATGCTGGTGTTTCTTAACCTCATCTTCCGGGGGGGGGGGGGGGGGGCAGCTGGCATTTTATGCTACACGGGAGGCTATGTCTTTATCACTTCCAAGGACTATAACCGGACTGTTTCTTTGAAGATGTGAACTCTCTCATCCCCTCCGTAGTGATCATAGCTGTAGGACCCCTGCTCGTCATTATTGGGTTCATTGGCTCACGGGTCACGATCTGAGAAAGCCATGCGGACTCGCCACGTTTGTCATCAACCTACTCTTGGTTTTGTCACAGAAGTTGTTGTAGTGGTTTGGGGATACGTTTACAGAGCAAAGGTGAAAAATGAGGTTGACTGCAGCATTCAGAAAGTGTATATAAGGCCTACAGTGGAACCAACCCCAGTGACACTAGCCCGGCTGCTGATCACATACAGAGATAGCTGCACTGTTGTGGAATTCACAACTATTCAGACTGGGACAATCCAGACCGGTTCAAGGAAACCAAAAACCAGAGTGTCCCTCTTAGCTGTGCAGAGAGACCACCAGCAGCTCCAACGGTCTGGCCCACCACTCCGACCTCTACGCCGAGAGATGTGAGGCTCTAGTTGTGAAGGAGCTACGAGAAATCATGATGCATATCATCTGGGTTGTGCGGGCATTTGCAGCTATTCAGCTGCTGGGCGTGCTGTGTGCATGCATCAGATTGTGCAGGACGAGTAGAGATCCTGCTTCTGAGCCCCCATCACTGGTGAAACCTCTGCCTGGTGCAAAGTGCAAGCCTGAGCTTTTAAGTCTTGTTGTTCTGATTTGGAAGGTGAATTGAGCAGGTCTACTGCTGTTGGCCTCCTGAGTTCATTTAGTTAAAGCTCACGCACACAGGTGTTGGACAGATCAGCATGGCTCTACATGTGCCCACCTACCCCACCCACCACCACCTATGACTTTCTTTCCCCCTATTATAGCTGACTCTCCATGTCCCTAAGGTTTTGTTTTGTTTTGTTTTTTTAACCTGAATTTTTTTTTTATTATATGAAATTTATTGTCAAATTAGTTTCCATACAACACCCAGTGCTCATCCCAAAAGATGCCCTCTTCAATGCCCATCACCTCCCCTCCCCTCCCTTCCCTCCCACCCCCCATCAACCCTCAGTTTTTTCTCAGTTTTTAAGAGTCTCTTATGGTTTGGCTCCCTCCCTCTCTAACCTTTTCTTTTTCCTTCCCCTCCCCCATGGTCTTCTGTTAAGTTTCTCAGGATCCACATAAGAGTGAAAACATATGGTATCTGTCTTTCTCTGTATGGCTTATTTCGCTTAGCATCACACTCTCCAGTTCCATCCACGTTGCTACAAAGGACCATATTTCATTCTTTCTCATTGCCACGTAGTACTCCATTGTGTATATACACCACAATTTCTTTATCCATTCATCAGTTGATGGTCCGTGTCCCAAAGTTTTTAAGTATGGCGGCATATGTTCCAATTTCAGAACCATGTGCAGGTTGCACGGTGTGGGAGAATCAAAGGAGGGCCCGGGCCTGCTTCTGTTACCACCATGCTACCAGAGTATCACTGGGCCCTTTCAGTCTTCACGACGACGGAGAACTCTCGGCCGAAGATTTTTGTGGAGAGGGGCCCAAGCTGTGGTTGAAGTTAACACTGGATGGTGCCCCTAGTCTGTGTCCTTTTAAAAAAACATATACTGTAGTCCAAAAAGATAGCAACTGGACAAAATGGCTGAAATAGATTTTAGAATCATACAATGTGTATCTTGGTTCATCTTCAAAACCAGACTAATCTTTCAAACTAGAGGTTTTTCATCAAAGCTGGCCTTACAGGAGTATGTAATGTATGTACTACTGTTTTAAGACAATTAGTGAGTGAGTATGTGTTTTTGTATGATTGAGCCCATTCATAGTAAGTCTAAACTCATTAGGATTAACGTACCCATGTAGACAAGCACGTAGATATTAGCTCAGTTGTGAATAGAAAATTCTAATTTGGGGCACCAGGGTGGCTCAGTCGGTTGAACGTCCGTCCAGACAACTTTTGATTTCAGATCAGGTCGTGATCCTAAGTTGTAGGATTGAGCCCCATGTCTGTCTCTGTGCTGAGTGTGGAGCCTGCTTAAGATTCTCTTTCTCATTCCTTCTGCCCCTCTCTCCCACTCGTGCTCTCTCTCTCTCTCTCTCTCAAATAAAAAAAAAAGATTAAAACAAAGAAAAATCTAATTCAATAAATTCGGTGTCACCCCTCAAAAACAAAACAAAACAAAACAAAACAAAACAAAACAAGAATAATGTCCAGATTACACAGGCCTCACAGCAGGACAACCTCCACGTAGCACTTTCCACATCGTGTAAAATGATGCTTACGTGTCTCTTCAGCAATTGTGCAGTGACACCAGTAACGTCTTTATCACTTATATCTTTAGCATTTGCACAGTGCTCAGCATATAGTAGGGAGAGAGTTGGGTTTGGCAGACATTTATAAAACATCTTGTGTTGTCAAGTTGAATGAAGCCTAGGGGTGGGTGATAATACCTCTAATTACCAAAACCATGAGTCAACTCAGTACTGTGTGCTTTAACAAAACTCTCTGTAAGAGTTCTCCAGAAACCAAAACAAAACTTTTATTGAGAGTTCTCCAGAAAAACAGAATCAATAGAAAATATACTTATCACTGACCTATACACACATACACACTATTATATTATATATTATATTATATTATATTATATTATATTATATTATATTAATTGGCTCACACAGTTATGGAGCCCAACATGTCCCACAAGTTGCCCTCTGCAAGCAAAGACTTAGGAAGCCAGTGGTGTAATTCAGGGCAAATCCAAAGGCCTGAGAACGGGGAGCACCACTGTCCAAGGGTGGAAGATGGACATCCCAGCTCAAGAAAAAAGAGCAGAAATCAGCGCTTCCTTTGCCTTTTCTATGTGGTTGGGGGGGAGGAGGGGGAGCACTCAACTGATGGGATGATGCTGGTACTCACCTCAATGAGGGCAGATCTTTACTCAAGTCTACTGAGTCAAATGCTAATCTCTTCGGGAAACACCCTTCCAGACCCACCCAGAAATAATGTTTTGCTAGCCATCTGGGCTTCCCTTAGCCCAGTCAAGTTAAAACATAAATTTAAGCAGCATACTTTCCAACCCAAACTACACTGACTTCTGGCCTTCCTCTCCATTCCAGTCCTCTCTGGCCTCGCAGGCACCTAGATTCTCTTCAGCTACCACAGTATAATCTTACCTGGGGTGGTTGCTGTGGACAAAATTCTACCAAATTAAAAAAAAATCTGCAACATATGCAATATCTATAATTAGCCACCTGGGGTTTCACTATTGTTGACCTTGAGTGATGTCCACATGTCTATACAATGCGGTTGATTTTTCTACAAGGTTTTTGTGTATCTTTTCAGCCAAATAAAAATGTTCCTTCTAATAGTCTTTATTGTGGTAATTAGTTTTAAGCACTTGCCTCAGTAGGGCTCCCTTCAACCACCAGAATTCTCCTGATGACACTGAATCAACAACAAATGAATATTATTACATAGAAAAGGATTAGAAAAAAATCCGTATGGGATTTTTATATTTGCTAGCAGGGCGGGGGGGGGGGGGGGGACTGTCTTTTTCAATTCTTACCACCATTCATTTTGTGCATCTACTTAGCACATAATCACTTTGTCCATGTGTTGGTTTTCTCAGCTAGCTCTTAAACATCCCTGGGTGATTAGCATCTGGCTAGGTATCTTCCCTCACTGCTAATTTAAAAGGTTTCATGTTTTCTAGCCACTTACCATGCACCCCAGAAATGAAATACAAAATTTCAACTTGCTCTTCTCAGGGCGGGGCGGAGTGGGGGGTGGGGTGGCTGATAAATGTGAGTGGAATGAAAAGGGGGAATTTTAAAAATGAAATTGTGGAAAATAAAATACATCGTTGTACCTAATTACTAATTAAATTCCCCGTAACACTTGATTCCATTGTTACTCTGAGAATTCCATCTCTGTAAGTAGTCTTGACTCTCAGGAAAGGTTAGCAAGACTTAGTTATCCATTAAAAAGTGATGTGTAACCTTTATCACTTCACCCTTGGCAACTGTGTTTTCTATGGCATATTGGTCAGCAGGTGATTTATTAGCTTCCTGTTCTATTAATTATTTATCCGCTATTGCTATGCATAACTAATATTACAATGTTCTATAGCATTTATTTAAAGATAGATCTTGAATATTCGAGAGATCTGAAATGCAGGCTGAAAACAATTTTTATGGCACTGCCGTAGTCTACCTTTTGCCATGTGTACATCATCAAACAAAGTTTACAAAGCTCCTGAGGGGAGCCCACACATGTTGCGGTCCTTGAAAGAGCAAAGGGCCTCGGAACAAATAACTTTCAATATGTACCTTCTTGATAAAAAGCTCAGGTCTTGAAGTCAGCCAGGAAAACAGAGCCAAAATGTGGGGGGGGGGGGGGGGGGCGGGGAGCAAAGACATCTTATCTCAGGTATCTTAGTCACTGTGTACCTTATAAAGCAAAATTTGATTTCTAACATGGAACAGGCTTTAAAAGATGGCATGAAAGTAATAGGAGTCTGCTCCTAATAGGCCACTGCTTGGCCCAGAATCACGAAACGAAAAGTCAGAAATAAAAATATTCTTTTGCACATTAACGCAGGCAACGCTAACAGATTAGCAAATCTTTGGAACAACACCAACAAAAGTTTTTTCACTGATGCTAGTACATTTCAGTAAGAAAGGACTAAATAAATTGTCCCACCTGAAATCTTATAATCAAAGTAGTCTTTGATTATAAGATAGAAGGAACCTTACAAGGTACTGGTCTAACCCCCTTGCTTTACAGTTATAAACACAAAGGGCCATAAAGACAAAAGCTTACTCCAGAGAAGCGACATGGTGCAGAGTGCCTTGAGGGTGAGGTGGCCGGGGACAACTATATGTCCTTCCATGATCTTGTGAGACATTATCTGCTCTACTTGAACCCAGTTAGACCGACTCTGACTGTAATCAAATCTCTTTACACAAATTAAAATAAATTTACTAATCTTTAAAAATTAAATTAATTCAATAAGAATCTATTTATTATTAATTAGTCATTAAAAACTAAAACTGAGGAAAGATGGCTTCCAGTCAGGTGACAGGCATATTCCTGAAAACCTGTAAGGTGCATTTGTACAATTAAAACGTATTTTAGACACTTTGTTTGCTTCATATTGCTCTCAGGTGCATTTAGCATCGTTAACTACTTTCCCTCTTGAGACATTCTTGCCTTTTGAGACATCACAGTCTTCCAGCTTTGCTCTGCTCTTAGTCTCTGCTGCTTCTGTCTCTGTTCCTCTGATGAACCTTCTGACGTCTTCTCACCACCCTCCAAATGTGCTTCCCAAGTCCTGACCTCAGCTCTCTATTCTCTTTCTGCTTCCTTTGCCCACACACATCTCAAGACACTACCATCCCTCTGTGTGGATGGATCAAACGGCTCCATCCCTGACTTCTCAGCCAAATCCAGTGCTCTTCCTCCTCCTGCCCTCGAAACTCTTCTCTCTGCAGGCTGTCTGGTACCTGGGTGCCCACATTGCCTCCTAGAGCAGCTCCATCCTACACAGTTCCATAACTAAAGATGGCAGCACTGAACACCCGCGACTCGCACTTGAAATCTTGGATTTTCTTCCATAGCTTCCCCTTTGCAGGGAATTCAAGGGCAGGCATTCCCATCTAGATGAACTTCCCAAGCTCCTCAGCTTGCCCTTGCCCCTCAACACAGCCTACTCTGGCCACCTCCTGCTCATTCCCTACTCATTCACCACTGCCAATGCCATCCCCTCCATGCCCTTCCCCTCGAGGCCCTTCCAGCCCTGGCCACTCCACATTCCCAGAGTGAGGCCCATGACCCCATGAAAGCCTCCCTCATTCCTTTGGGTTGCCATTTCTTCTTCCCCAACTCCTGTAACCTACTAGTTACAGAATGGCCTGTATTAGTCTGTATTCGTCTATAAGAGTCTATAATATAGTCTGTAGTAGTCATTTCGTACATCAATGACATCCTGGTCTCCTACTATTTTTTTATATCTTATTCCCTACAGAAAGGTAATGTTAAGTTTTTGGAGGGAAAGCACCTTGTTTTCTACCTTCCTTTCTTCTGCCCCATGGAGCTTAGCACAGCGTTATAATTCTCCCAATGTAGCAAATGATACATGTGCTAATGAATGAAAGTGGAGTTCTGAAATGCTGCAGTGTAGGCCAAACGTGGTGGCTCATCTTCACGGAATGACGGACAGTGGAGCCCTGTCTATCAGCCAGCACTGAAGCAAAGCTCACAGGACAAAACCCACAGGAAGGATGGAGCCATTAGAGAGGGGGCATTGCACGGGTGCATGGGCAGCTGTTGAGCATGTCCCTAGCAGTGGCCAACCACAGGCAGGCTGCCCAAGAGGATGCATAAAAAGTTGTACCAGAAGTGACAGCTCCAAGGGAAGGGCACTTTGTTCCTCTTTTGGAGGCTCCGGTGTTGCATCTCAGCCTCTCACTGGGTTCAAAATACTCTGGGCTACTGTTTCCACCTCTCTTCCCATCCTCAGGATCTCTCCTGTTTCCCTTTCATTGTCTCCTCTTACTTCCTTGATGCTGCTCTGTTGGCCCTCTGCAATGGACATCTCTTGCTTTGAGCAGTCTACCATCCATTCACCCTTCTTTCATTAAGAGCACACAAGTTTTCTCTGGGTGCCCACCCCTTCTTCCACTCTCAGACCACAAGGTTTGGGTGGGGTTGACTCCTCTCTCAGCTCTAGAGGTGACGTGAAATCCAGTCCTCACTACGTCCCCCCCAGCTACGGTGGCCAGCTCAGAGAGAGTATGAGTACTAATTGGCACCAGGGATTCAGATCAGGATGTGTATTTGAATTTGGAGGAAAGGAAAGTTCTCATTTTCTTTTCACTGGATTTGGAATTGTGAGGAAGAAAATGTGGACCCACCGACAGCCATCTTGCCCTTGAGAAGGAGGATCCCTTTGAGAGGGAAGCAAGCAGAACTGAGAAGTGAAGAGAGACCATAGATCCTGGGGATATATATTGAGTAGCTGGATCCTACTACACCTGAAGCTAACTAACTTTTCCAGTTGTGCGAGCCAATAAATTCCTTGTTTGTTAAGTTATTATGAGCCAAGTTTTGAGTCACTTGTAACCCAAAGAGTCCCAATAGGTCTTCCTAATTGTTCGTAGTATTTTAGGTCTGGAAGTAAATGTAGAGATGAGTTCAATCCTTACATTTATATAACAGTAACCGAAGAAACGGAGAGAGCGTGACTCTAATATGAGCACACTCCTAAGTTGTAACAGAGACCACCCTAGACCCAGGTCTTTGCTCTCCCAGTGCCATGGTGCTTCTGCCACAAAATGCTCTATCAAATCGAGGCATTTTTTCTTCCATGGATGTTCTATTTCCCCTACTAGAACATAAGACCTATGTCCTACATTGTCCACATGTCCTTAGCTTAGCACGGTATCCTGCCCGTGGCAAATGCGCAAGTACAGGTTAGCCAGTCACTGAGTTAAGAAGGCTTTTTATACCTTGAGATGTTTGTTTTTATGCTTGCCGGACAATGTGTTACTTTCAGGGTCTTTTTTTTTTTAAGTTTTTTTTTTTAACATTTATTTATTTTTTGAGAGACAGAGAGAGAGCCTGAGTAGGGGAGGGACAGAGAGAGAGAGAGGGAGGCACGGAATCCCAAGCAGGCTCCAGGCTCTGAGCTGTCAGCACAGAGCCCCATGTGGGGCTCAAACTCACCAACTGTGAGATCATGACCTGAGCCGAAGTCAGATGCTTAACGGATGGAGCCACCCAGGCGCCCTGCAGGGTCTTTAGTACTAGAAAAGTAGAAGAGTGTAGAAATACAGCTGTTGTCAGCAGCTGTAATCACTGCCTGCAGATGCCAGTGTTTTTGTCTCAGTCAAGTAGCCATTCCACACAGACAATGCAAAGACTCGTCAAGCAACAGGCGTGTCTCTGCACTTGAAAATGTATGAACTAATGTGGAGGGAAAAACAACGACAGACAAACACGCCAAAAAGACAAACATTTTCTGGCTTTTTTACGTAGAGGAAAATATCAGTCCAAAAATCAACAGTAACGTTTGGGTTCTCTCTAAGTGACCAGACGTCCATAAAATACTGCTAATTATCCCTGTAGAAATGTGCGACTTGACTGCTATCTTTAGAAAAGTAGCCTCTATGTGCTTTTGTTATTTTAATGAGCACGGTAAGCCTACAAAATAATCTGAAATACTTATGGCCTTTTGATTACATACTATGAAATTCTCCCAAAGTCTTTCTAAACGGAAATTTTATTAAATACAAATTCTACAGCACAACGTGTTGCGGTAATCGCAGCAGCTGGTGAGTTTGGGGTTTGTTTTTGCTCTTTTAGAGGTTTTATTAGTTTCCCAAGTCTACTATAACGAAGTACCACAAATGGGGTGGCTTAAGATAACAGAAACTTACTGTCTCACAGTTCTGGAGGTTAGAAGTCCAAAATCAAGGGGCTGGTAGGGCCGTGCTCCCTCTGAAACCTGTAGAGAAGAATACTTCCCTGCCTCTTCCTGGCTCCTGATGGTGGCTGGCCGTCCTTGGCGTCCCTCACCTTACACCCTAAATCCCGCCCTCTGCCTCCATCATCACATGGCCTTCTCCCTGTGTGTCTGTGTCTTCACGTGGTGCGTTCCTCTTCTTTTTTTTTTTTTTTTTATTTTTAACATTTATTAATTGAGAGACAGAGAGACACAGAGCATGAGCAGGGGAGGGGTAGAGAGAGGACACAGAATCTGAAGTAGACCCCAGGCTCTGAGCTGTCAGCACAGAGCCCCACACAGGGCTCGAACCCACAAACCGCGAGATCATGATGTGAGCCGAAGTCAGATGCTTAAACGACAGAGCCACCCAGGTGCCCCTATAAATGACCTTTTTAAAAAAATGTTCGTTTATTTATTTTGAGGGGGGAGGGCAGAGAGAGAGGGAGAGACAGAGAATCCCAAGCAGGCTCCATCCATGCTGTCAGCATGGAGCCTCACACGGGGCTCGATCTTATGGACTGTGAGACCATGACCTGAGCTGAAATCACGAGTCAGACACTCAACCGACTGAACCAGCCAGGTGTCCCATAAATGACATTGTTAAGAAGTGTTAGAAGCTTAACCTTGGTGGGTGATACAGAAGGAGAGACTTTCTTTGACAAGACTGATCTATGACTTGCTATGGAGACCCATAAGGTTAGAAGGAGATTAGAACTTTGGCTGACATCACCACTTTGAAAACCACCGAAGTTCGGGGCGCCTGGGTGGCTCAGTGGGTTAAGCGTCCGACTTCGGCTCAGGTCATGATCTCACAGTTCGTGAGTTCAAGCCCCGTGTCGGGCTCTGTGCTGACAGCTCAGAGCCTGGAGCCTGCTTCACATTCTGTGTCTCCCTCTCTCTCTGCCCCTTCTCTGCTCATGCTGTGTCTCTCTCTGTCTCAAAAATAAATAAACATTAAAAAAAAAAAAGAAAACCACCAAAGTTCACGAGATGTAAATGAACAGACCTAGTAGAGGTCTAGTAGAGAAAAATATGAGGCACCTGTAATAATTTGGAATCACTAAATCTGTAAGATGATAGTAAACCAAACAAACAAAAACCCTTCCCTCACTGTTCTGTGCCCTCTCTCCTAAAATGTCCGCTTACTCTTCTTTCCCAGGCAGATCCTCTCCCTTCCCGCTGGGCCCCCAACCATGACGACCTCCCAGACATGACGTGGGGTCACAGGGAATTCCCTTTCCTTCCTCCTGCTGCTCTTGCTGGGAATTATTCCAGCCACCTTCCTGTGGGCCCATCCAGCTGGGGAAGCAGAAAGAAGATGACACTAGAACAGCTCTGTTCCAGTCAGATCCAAACTTGAGCATGGGCAAAGTGAAATTATCAAGACGTGGCTATAGTGGTGGCATTCTAGAAAAATAAAAGGGTCTGTCAACTTCTCACTTGGCTTCTAAGCTTTCTATCTCACCTCCCTGGGGCCATAAACTGTATCTCTACTGTACCAGTTCCTGTGAGCCCTAAACAGAACTTATCTCCACTTCGATCATTGCACATGAAATTGCCCTGTTCCTCCTGAACTTTGAGCTTTGACAGCCTGGGGTAAGGGAGGAAGGGAGGGAGGGAGACTTCACTGATCAAGCACTCTAGGAAGGGTTAGTGACGCAGAGGGTGGTTCCAAACCAGCAGAGAGACATGGAGCAAGACAACTTGTCCCTGAAAAGTCTGGGGCTGGGAGTCCCAATTTGGGCTACAGAGCCCAAATTAGACACTTCAAGCCCAAAACCATAGAGAATGGTCAAAGTCTAAGTTGCTAATTCATGTCTTCTTGTCATTCCCCTCCCCCCACATTCACCGCAAATTCCTGGAGGAGGGTTTTGTCTTGTTTGTCTCCTGCACCTGTCCCCCCACCTGGCGCATTGTAGAATCCAGCCTCACTCACCATCTTTCTTTTCCTGCAATTAGCAAAGCTCTTTCTTATTTCTGATCCTCAGCGTAAACTACGAGCATCTGATTTAGAACACTCTCTTTTCAAATGATGGGTTCCTTCTCATCCTTTTGTTCACAGCTTAAATGTTATCTCCTTGAAGAGCCTTACCTCTTTTTAAAGTAAATCACACACACACACACACACACACACACACACACACACACACACTATCCTCTATCATAGCATTCTGTTGATTTTCTTCACAGGCTGTACAATATGTTGTAATGGTTTGTTTTTTGAATAGCTCCTCCATTGGACTATATTCTAGGAAGAGAAAATTCAAATCTATCTTGCTCCCCGTTATAGTCCTACCAGTTAGCACATCCAAGGCACTCAATAGATAAAGGTGAGAACAAAAGTATAAATATATACAATCAGAATTTAATAAACCTACCAGAATTTTTAACACTATATTATATGGGAGTTTAGCATAAAAAAATGGAATCTTGAAAAAAATAAATAAAGATGGAATCTTGGGCTAGATGAGGAACGATGAATTATTTAATAACTATCTAGGCTTTATTGAATAACCAAAACTAAATCTGAATCCATTCTTTCCTTATTCTACATCAAGTCAATTACAATGGATCAAAGATGTAAGCCTTTAAAAAAGAAGCCATTAAAAAACTTGAAGAAAGTGTACAAGAAGTTTTGATCATCTCAATGTAGAGATGTTTTTCTAAGCAAGTCAATACATCCACAAAAACTAACGCTTTTTGCACTCACACATATACGCACAAAACACACTCAAACAGAAACAAAAGACGAACAACAAATTGGGGGGAAATAATTGTTACATTTGACAAAGGCCTAGATCTTATTATAAAATGTTGTTATAAATAAATAACGAAAAGACTTATAACTCAAAATAAAAATAAAGGACATAAGCAGACCACAGAAAAATTCATGCAAATGACTTTTAAGGGAAGTGATATATAATATCAAGAATATCAAAAGAATGTAAGTGAGGGGCGCCTGGGTGGCTCAGTCGGTTAAGCGTCCGACTTCAGCTCAGGTCATGATCTCGCTGTCCGTGAGTTTGAGCCCTGCGTCGGGCTCTGGGCTGATGGCTCGGAGCCTGGAGCCTGCTTCCAATTCTGTGTCTCCCTCTCTCTCTGCCCCTCCCCTGTTCATGCTCTGTCTCTCTCTCAAAAATAAATAAACATTAAAAAAAATTTTTTTAAATATATTAAAAAAAAAAAGAATGTAAGTGATCAATGACTAAATTCTGCTCCTGAGAACAGTATTACACTATATGCTAGCTAACTAGAATTTAAGTAAAAATTTACAGAAAAAAAATTAAAATGATGCTATATAGAAACAAAAAGAATATCAAAAGAAAGGAATGTACATTAAACACTGAGATAACCATTTTTCATCTTTGAAATTGGAAGAAATGAAAAACTCTCATAATATTTAGTGTGGCCAGTATGTAGAAAAATATGGACACTGGCATATTATTTTAGGGGGATATACATTTTGTCTTTAGAAAGTCAGTCTCTGGGGTGCCTGGGTGGCTCAGTCTGTTGAACGTCTGACTTCGGTTCAGGTCATGATCTCACAGCTGGTGAGTTTGAGCCCCGCGTTGGGCTCTGTGCTGACAGCTCGGAGCCTGGAGCCTGCTTCGGGTTCTGTGTCTCCCTCTCTCTCTGCCCCTAACCCATTCACATTCTGTGTCTGTCTCTCTCAAAAATAAATAACCATTAAAAAAAATAAAAATAAAAAAGTCAGTCTCACAAAATAATTAAATTAATTAATTTTAAAAAATGAAGTCAGGCTCATGGGTTAGCTGGACTTTGAGAGTAGTTCAATGTTTCAATACCTGTGCAGAGGACAGCTGGGCAAGATCTGTCAGAATTATAAATGCATTTACTCTTTGTCCAGCAATTACATCTTTAGATTTTATTCTAAAGATAAACACGCACACACAGGCAAAGATGTATAAATGAAAATACTCACACAAAAAACCCAAAATGACCTTGAAGAGTGGACTGATGATGTAAGGTTTGGTTCATATTCATAGTAAACTACTATGTGGTCACTGAAAAAGAAATGTGTCCGTGTCATATTATGTCTTTAGTATATGAAGCATACAAGGCATGGAAAAGAATGCATTGTATAAACCCACGTGTTGACAACAAAGCAAAACAAAACCAAACAAAAAAACACAGTCCAGAGAAAGAAAGAAAGAAAGAAAGAAAGAAAGAAAGAAAGAAAGGTAAATAGACAGGCAGACATGGCTGTGTATGCAAACAATTTCTGGAAGGACTCACAAGAAGCCACCCGGAGGAGGGCCTGGGAAGTCAGTAGGTTTACTTTTCACAGTACCTTTTCACACTATTAGAAAAAAAACTACCATCTGCACATATTACTTTTTAATTCAAAAACCAGCTAGATTATAAAGATGATGTTAACATAACTCAATGTTACCCTCAAAAAGATTCTGTGTAATAATAATGGTGATATTAGTAAAACGGTAAGATTTTTCAGTCTTGTTCGGTTAATGCTTTTATTATTACAAGCTATACAATTTTAAATAAACACCCAAAATAAACAAATTATGACCCTTTCAATAATCCAGAAGTGAGACAGGTTTAGCCCTTTAGTTGAAAAGCAGCTCTCTATTCAACTTAAAAAGCCCATACTTGGGGCGCCTGGGTGGCGCAGTCGGTTAAGCGTCCGACTTCAGCCAGGTCACGATCTCGCGGTCCGTGAGTTCGAGCCCCGCGTCAGGCTCTGGGCTGATGGCTCAGAGCCTGGAGCCTGTTTCCGATTCTGTGTCTCCCTCTCTCTCTGCCCCCATCCCCCGTTCATGCTCTGTCTCTCTCTGTCCCAAAAATAAATAAACGTTGAAAAAAAATTTAAAAAAAAAAAGCCCATACTTGATGTATTAATAAATATTTTATTTTAAAAAGATGGTCTACAAAGTAGCTTGGGAAGCTTAAGCTCATTTGTAGCTCTCACCACTCCCTACCCATCCCCAATAATGTATTCAAATTCAATGCCAAAAGTTACTTATTAAACACAAGAGATATTACACCCTGGGAAAACTATTATAAACTTGGCCTGAAGGAGACCTGATCTCTTAATGAAATACAGAACAACTATCTTAGAAAAACGAAAATGGGCAATCGTCATGTAAGTATTTATTGCCTTTGGGAATCAAACAAAGTTTTCATTTTAGTTAGCATGTGGAGAAATTTAAACTATGAAATCATGATTAATAATTTTGCACTATACCATTGTGATTACTCCTTACTGTTGGTTTTCACAACAGCATACCATGCTTTTAAAATGCATTTGGAATATATTTTTTTCTCCATTGGTCAAAAATCTCTTAGGAGAGGCTAAAGAGAAGTATTTAAAACAAGATAGTAAACAGTGCCCCACAGAGAGCAAATGGTGAATACGTGTTTGTGGAATGTATGATTAAAGCTGTTAGTTGTAGCAAAGTTGCATAAAATCTGGTAGGCTCTGCCCATAAGGGTTTTGTGGGGACGACATGTTCATGTTACAAATATCCGTAAACCAAGGTAAGAGTACTCCTATGAGGCCAAGGCCATATAACTTGGACTGAAAAGTGAAAATATTATTTCTAAGCAGTATTAGTTCTAAGCAGCATCAAATATTCAGATATTTGCAGATATCCAAGGAATGGACTTAACATTTAGGTTTTTATTCTGAAATGTCTACGCTCATGTGAATACTGTGTCTATAAACTATTAATGGCTAAAAATTGACTAAAATACTACCATTTGAAACCAACGATACACAAGGCAGGTCTGAGTTAAATTGTGATTTTTTTTTTTAACATTGAAAAATGTATATCTAAAACTGTTGCAATAAAAATTTTAATAAGGTTTTACTGCACCAACTGTAGCTTCCCCTGGCAAGAAATGACTTATTGTATGTAAACTAGAAGCAAAGACAAAAAAATTCAAAAATGTTCTGTAAACTATCGCTTTGTTTATGAAGGTTTTTTTCCCTTTGCTATAAACTAAATTTGCACTCAATGGTTGCAAGCCTACAAATATCTTCTTTGGGGAGGTGTTATATTTAAAATCTTCTGTAGATAACATTTTCTTGCCAGTCAAGATTATGAGCCTTACATTCAGTATATCTTTCAGAGAAACTGAAGCCTACTTTTTTTTTTAAGTTTATTTATTTATTTTGAGAGAGGCAAAGACAGCGTGAGTGGGAGAGAGGCAGAGAGAGGGAGACAGAATCCCAAGCAGGCTCTGCACTCTCAGCAGGAGCCCAATGCAGGGCTCGAACTCATGAAACCGTGAGATCGTGACCTAAGCTGAAACTGAGAGTCGGGCGCTTAACCAACTGAGCTACCCAGCTGCCCCTGAAGCCTACTTTTAAGATATTGCTGAGAGCCATAGAGGGCCTCAGGAATAAGTGGTCCCTGGCATAGCAGTTCAGGAGGACATTTTCATCTTTTGAATGTCAACCCCATGGGGCCTCTGGCTTGTGTGAGTGGTCTAGCATTTTTATGTATCTCTTTTTTGAATCTTCAGAGCCAGTCTTACTCCCTCTCAGAAGGTAGTCAACATTTGCCCAAAGGGGACATCCAACCCTCGGCAGCCGTGAAGCCTCTCAGCCACGCACCAGGGAATGGAGAGCCAGAGGCCCAACAGCCTGTAAGCACTGATTTTCCCTCCAAATCATAGGTATGACTGGGCTCTCTCATGGGCCCAGTATTATTCACCAATGACTTGTCACAGTGGATCCTCCACAATCCTCTGGCCTGAAAATGTCATCATCAGGCATTACTTCCAAGCAAAGAAATCTTTCCCCACACAAACAAATGTCTGTTTCAATGTTTGTCGCTAATGTAAAAATGTAATCTAGGAGCTCAGTTTCCATTCCCATCGGTGTCCCCTTAACAGTGCCTTACAATGGAGAGCATGGCCAGTAGGACATTTTAGAAAATACTAGTGGAATTTAACATTGCACAAGGAATGAATATGTTCTAAGACTGTGTTTCAAAATAAGTAAATGCAAAACCTTTTTGGACAGAAAACTGTCCTGGTAATGACTTGAATACTCGTATTAGAGAGTTACTTGAACATGTACAAGCTTCAAACTACAATGCTGGTAGTTTTGAAGCAGTTACATAACCAAAACAAATATATAAAATTAAATACTAGTAAAATACAAGTTGCTAATGTGCAAATAAATGCATGTTATTGATTTAGCATAATAGACCATGTTATTTTGCCGGGATTAAATGACTACACTCAATGTTAAAATGGTCCTGATGGCTATAATGTGGTTTCTTCTGTGTTGCAGCATGTCTAAAATATGATGTGGTGCACGATTTCTTAGTTCTACTATTATGTTTCTCTATCCAAAACTGAGCAACTTTTGTTTGTAAGACTCCCTATAAAACAATCGGGGCTTCTCTTGGCTAAAATGTGTGATTTTTGTATTAAACCTCCCTCTGTTCTCTGTTCTTTTATCATTCGCTTGCAACAATTAAAATATGGCTATTCGGCATATACACATTCATAAATAGAAACACAAATGCAGGCGTTGAAATCATGTGCTAGCCTTGGTCATCCTAATGACTCAATATGCTTTATATTTAGTTTTTAAGTTATTACCAGCAGTAAATACATATTTTAAAAGCCTACTAGGAAAGTTACAAAGTCCCAAGGATATGTCCACAGACCAGGATGCACAGACAGATGCTTGACAAACAATACTCCAAAGCCAGTAGGATATTGGCCAGGAAATTACATTTTCCAAGGTGCTGTGATACAGAGGGCTTCCTAGCCAATTCTGAGAATTGAAAATTTACTTTTTTGTTTTGCGCTTTCCCCCAATCCCTTTGCCTTCATTAATGATTCTTTTCAACTGAAGACATTGTGTTTGTGACTAACCTATTTGGAGCAGTAATAATCGCGATTACTATCATTTGCTAATCAAGCAATATTCAAAGAGTTTGCTTAGCCTAGAGGACATGACCTTGTGCTCAGTGAGCTTTGTGCATAGACAGAAAAATAAGATCCACAGGAAAATCTGCTCAGATTTAGCTAGATGATTCTTCTCTTGTGTGGGTTGTTTTCAGAAGAATCGTTATCTGGAGGAAAATAGAAAATTGAAATCAATAGTGAAATCCCTTCGCCATTGGAGTGTGGCTGTGGCGTATGGGCAGAGCAATAGGGAGGGAGCCATGGACAAACTCAAGAGGACAAATGATTTCTGGAAAATTATTTTCAAGGCACTGGGCACGACTTGCCTTGCTACTCCAAGTGTGGTCTCTGGACTAGTAGTAGCATCTACATGGCCTGGGTGCTTGTTAGAAATGCAGAACCCAAAGCTCCTGAAGACCTATCGAATCAGATCTGCGTTTTAGCAAGATCGTCAAGTGATTCTTACGCACAGTACAGTCTGAGAAGCACTAAACTGGGGAATTCGTGCTCACAGTTGGCCGCACATTGGAATCACCGGGGGAGTTTTAAAAAACACTGAATCCTGAGTTCTACCCCCAGAGAGTCTGAATTACTTGGTCTGGTGGTTGGTCTGGGCACTGGGATTTGCAAATGCTCCCCAGGTGGTTCCAAATGTGCAGCTGTGTTTGAGAAACGCAGAACTGGAGCATAACACTATTCTTACAAGAACAGATCAGCATACCGCCAATGAAAGCAGGTGTCATTATAAATGTCCATAAGTGAAAACCGACTTGTAAATGTTAGAACATCTGCTCAGCGATCTGCCATGCTGTTTGTGAGCATGCCACATTTTATGACTTGCTTGTGCCAATATTTAGCCAATGTAAATATTGTCTAAAATGGAAAACAGTTTGGGACTTGGAGCAGATGAACAGGCAAGCTCCGAGGCAGGTGGATTAGGAACACCCAGGAGGGAATTAGGAACACATGAGGTGGGAATAGGTCCAGATGCCTGGGAAAAGAAGGTAGGCTCTGGAGGGAAGTGAAAATGTGGGAGTTTGGGATAAAGTAAGTATGGCTTTAACCAAGAGTGTGCATTGAAGTGTGATTCTCAAACCCTAAAGAAACCACGAAAGAAACTAAGACCACACAGTCCTACCTCTCCTATCAGGAAATCATTTATCCCCCCAAATTAGTCCTGAACACCACCGTGGGTATAGAAGGAAACAAAAAGGGCCTCTGATGTCAAAACAGGACATGCACGAAAGCATACCTTCTTCCTTTAAAAACAAGCCTCCCACTCAAAGTTGGCTGCATTTGAGACACAATCACACACGATGTTGGCCTTAGGGGTTTCTTGTCTCTGGAAGATAAAAAGCAGTCATTTGAAAGTCATTTAAATTTTTTTTAACGTTTATTTATTTTTGAGACAGAGAGAGACAGAGCATGAATGGGGGAGGGGCAGAGAGAGAGGGAGACACAGAATCTGAAACAGGCTCCAGGCTCTGAGCTGTCAGCACAGAGCCCGATGCGGGGCTCAAACTCATGAACTGTGAGATCATGACCTGAGCAGAAGTCGGCCACTTAACCGACTGAGCCACCCAGGCGCCCCCATTCTAAAGTCATTTAAAGGTGGGGGGAAAGTTTGCCAAGGACAAATATACCAATGGAAGGAAGAACTTGCAAACTGAAAAACTGACACAAGAGCTTTAACACTGTAGGAGCCTGGGCGGGGCCGTTGGCCACTTGGTGTAGGGGATGGAATCTGGCAGATGCTTGCCCTGCTGTACAGCACCCAGAACTCAAATTCCCAGTGATGGTGGGCATAACTGGAGGCTTCAAGGGGGCCTTCTGGAAGGATGATGAGGATAACTGACATTTCTCAAGTGCTTGCTAGACTGTGAGCTGCTCTGGGGGCCCGGGCTGTGTGCATGAACTCTGAGCCCTTCACTCTACCAAGTCCCCCATGTACACGTGTCCTTTTGGTCCTTTGGTCCACACAACTCTGTGAGGGAGACAGGATTATTATCCCCTTTGCAATCTGGGGAAAGTGAAGCACGGAGAGATGAGGTAATTTGACCAAGGAGAGGTGAAGCATGCATTTGGATTTAGGTAGAAATTCTTCACATTATACCAACTAGATGCTAACCTACTGGGATTTCTAAATCTGTTGAAGTGGACCATTATCTCCTCTTTACCCCTGATCCTGAGCTTCCTCCTCTTCCCCTAGATCTGATGCTCCCCGTTAGTGTTTCCATGCTACTCTGTGTACAATGTCATCACTCCCCTCCCACAGGATTTTAGAACTAGCTGTTCACACATCCTCCCCAGACTGGACTGATGGCTCACTGGGGGTAGGACAGTGTCTTGTTCATCTCTCTATCCCCATTACTGACACAAACCCTGGCACATAGCAAATGCTCAATAAACGTGTGATCAACTCATCAGTTCATTATGTTTTACGGGAAAGGCTTACTCAAACCAATGTTTTACTCATTTGGAGTCCAAATCCCTATGACCAGTTACACCCCCCACCCCGACCAATGTGTGAGTAAGGTTCTCCTGTATCTGTACGTTTTAAAAACTCCACAACTAATTTCTAATGTACCCAAAGTTGAGAACCATGGGTCTTATGTCACGTGTTCCTCTAGTGCAGGCAGGGATGTGCCCAAATGTGGCCCCCAGGCCATCAATGGAATAACCTAGGATCCGTTAGGAATGCAAATTATTGGGCCCCACTCCAGATCTATAGAATCAGAACCTCTGGGGCAAAGGCCCAGCAACTGCACCTGAACAAACCTTCCGGGTGATTCTGATGTACACTCAAGTTTGAAAATCAGTGTTGAGGGGCACCTGGGTGGCTCAATCAGTTAAGCATCTGACTCTTGATTTTGGCTCAGGTCATATCTCACAGCTCATGAGATCGAGCCCCACATTGGGCTCTGTGCTGATAGTGTGGGGCCTGCTTGGGACTCTCTCTCTCTCTCTCTCTCTCTCTCTGCCCGTCCCCCGCTCCTCGCTCCTTCTCAAAATAAATACATAAACTTTGGGGAAAAAAAGGAAGAAAGAAAATCAACTTTGAAGCAAAAGCCTCTCACAGGCATAGGCTGGAGCTGTGCCCCAGCTTTGACTGAACCATTCCCATCACTCAGCCTGCAGAGATGCCCGGATGATGGCTTTTAAAGCCTACTTAGTCCCACACCCTCCTCCAGGGCCTTTGACACCAAAAGCAGTCCAGGAAACTGCCCCATTCTGCCCCTTCCACTGACCCCAGGCTGCAGTCTCTCCCACAACTCATCCTAGCGCTGCATGGAGAAAAGCAAGCTCGAGTCCCTCTGCCAACAGGGGAAGGAAACCACTCTTCATCCTCGTTATCAGTTCAACACATTTTTTTAAAGAAACTCCCATGAGCCAGGTGCTGTTTGAGGCACCACTGATAAAAAGGGGAATAAAAGAGCACAGTCCATGCCCTCTGAATGGCTCACAGTCTAGCAAGGGAGGCAAACAAGTAAACAATTACAACGATGTGCAACGAATGCACTAATAGAAACACGTCCGAAACTTAGGGGAGAGAGTGATTCTGTGTGGGAGGAAGGAGTGGGAGAGGCTTCCTAAGGTGCAGAAGGGCAATCTTTACGGTGCCAGAATACGTGCAGAGAGGTACAAGAAGGCTCTTGCCCTGCAGAGCACTGAATCCGTCAAACATCACCTGCCTGTGCAGCTGCTAGCCCCTCCCCCTGGCCGGGAGCTTCTGCAGCCCCGCACTGCCACCGCTCATCACGGCTCCATCACTGGGGCTTGACACATAACAGGCGCACCACGCATATTTTTGATAGATCACTGATCAGGGAGCAGCGACTCCGGATGCACAGGGGTGTCCTAAAGGCCCTTGTTTGCTATGCAAAGTGTATTGGTATCCTAGGGCTAATATGCAAAGGGCCACAAACTGGGTGGCTGAAAGCAATGGAAATGTATTCTTTCAATGTTCTGGTGTCTAGGGATTTAAAATCAAGGTGTTAGCAGGGCCACCGTTTCCTCTGAAGACTGTAGGGAAGAATTCTTTCTTGCCTCTTTCAGCCTCTGGTGGCCCCAGGCATTGTAGTCCTTGGCTCAGGGCAGGAGAGTCCCAATCTCATGTTCCCATGTTCCCATGGCCCACCCCTCTATTTCTCTTCTTCTAAGGACCCCAGTCACTGGATTTAGGACCCATTCTAAATCCAGGATGATCTCACCCATGATTCTTAACTAATTACCTCAGCAAAAACTCTATTTCCAAGTAAGGTCACGTTCTGAGGTTCCAAGTAGACATGCATTCAGGGAGCATACTATTCAACCTACTACACCAAGGAAATTGGTTTTTTTTTGCTTTAGGCCAGTAGTGTTTTCTAAACGACGTACATCAGATTCCTTTGGAAGGTTTGTTTAAACAGAGAGCTGGGCCCTATCTGCAGAGTGTCTGATTCAGTAGAGCAGGGCCCCAAATTTTACATTTCTCACAAGTTACCTGATGATGCTAATGCTGCTGGTCCAGGGGCTACACTTTGAGAACTAGTATCTTAGGCAATAGAGGAGCCATAACTAATCTCAGACAAGGGAATGACAAGGTCAGAGATGCACTTTGGATGGACCATGCTAGAAGCTAGTAGAGAAAGTTTTGGAGAGATTCCTGACCAAAGGCAAATAAAACACTTAGGAGGCAGTGGCCCTGGAGAAAGATGATGAGCCTGTGTTCCCAACTTAAACAGTGGCAGTGGGATCAGAGAGAAGAGGACTGATGGGAAGGTCAAATAGATGTAACTGGCTAAGTGGACAGGTAGGTGAGGGACAAGGAGGACTACAGAGTGACTCGGGTACCTGGCTTATGTACCCAGGTGAATGGGGTGCATCCTGGGGATAGAACAAACTGGAAGTTTGCTCAATTCGAGGATGAATTTGGCTTTGGGATCTGCTGAGTTTGAGATATCCGTGGGACACCTGGGTTTAACACCTAGCAGGTAGCTGGATCTGAAACTCAAGAGAGAAGGCTGCACTTGAGGTAATTTGAGGAGTACAAATTCATAGTTGTTTTGTTTTCAAGTCAGTATGTGAGTACAAGCAGTAGACTACAAGACTAAGAGTGGCTTAAGTAACAAAGACATTTAATTATTAGCCTTCATACGAAGTCTGAAAGCAGGGGATTCCAGTGTTGGTCGAGTGGCTCAGTCACATCATTAAGGACCCATGCCATGTCTACCTTTCCATTCTGCCACCCTTGATGTGTTCGCAGCAGCTCCCCTCATGGGTACAAGATAGTGGTCTGTGTTTAAGTTCATGATCACACCCGATAGGATCACAAGTAAGAGGGAAGGGGACAGAGAAAAAAATACGTTTCTTCTTACCACTCCCCTATCACTGAGAATAATCTTTTTGGAAAGCCCCCAAGCAGGCATCACATCCCATCTCATTAGTCAGAGTTGGTCAAAAGCCTGTCCCTAGACCAATCACTGGCCCAGGGGAAGAGGACAGCCATGAATCGTGATTCATCCCTGGGGCTGGAGATATCATCTTGTCAACTAGCGCATTCTTCCTCAATCTCACTCTCTCGCTCTCTCTCCTTCTTTCTACATGTTGGGCTCATTCTCTCCCACTGAAAATGAACCTTTTCTTTTTCCCCAGTGGTGTGGGAGGCAAAAGTTGTTGGTGAGAGAGAGGCATGGCCACAGATAGTTTGGTCACCACAGAGAGGGCCATGGCCTCACGTACTCCACGTTAACAACATCAAGGAAAAGAGGGTTTTTTTTTTCCCCTAAGTTTCTATCACATGTCAGGGAAAAATTCTGATTGACTTGGGTCATGTACCTAATCCTTGAACTGTCACTGTGGCAGAGGTTGGCTTTACCAATCCTTGGGGCTTGGGGATATTGCTTTATCATATTGCTTTCTTATAACTATGATTTTTATTAATATTACTACTGCTGTGTCTGCTGCCGTATTGGATGGACTGAAATAGGGAATGATGACTCAAAGATAAGATAGAAAGGCAGTCAAATAATTCACCCTTCCTGTAATGGGGGTTTGGATGGTTGTGGTGGAAATGAAAAGGAAAATTAAAATGTTTAAAAGAATTTTAAAGAAGTAATTAATAGGGTTGGATCCAATGCATATTTAAAGTCTTACCAGGGGAAAGAATAACATTCATTGTTTTGATTCTGATGGAGACAGAAATTTGCTCAAAGCAAATTTAGCTATTTTACCTTGTTTCCTTTTTAGCAAATCAAAACTTGTCCACATACTGTTGGCTATGCCTTTTACACAGCACCATTCAATGCTGTAATGACCCAGCTCAGCCCCCACTATTTTCTCTTTCTAATTCCGTCTACCCACTTATCATTGACTCTTGAGGACTCCAGAGTACACTTGCTTCTTTTTTTCCTGCAAGCAATGAATCCCAAGTTTATACTCTCATTGAATTGGCAGAAAAACGGCCTTTGGCAATAGAAGAAGGAAATGGATAGTTCTTTTCTAATGAGAAAAGTGCTTCATTTTTCATAACTCTTGAAGGCATGGTTCCTTTCATGGTTGAGGAATGACCATCATCTCCCCACAATCACCTTATCCTCCAAGTTCATTTTCATTGATGCAATACAGCAGTAATTGGATATCTGGAGTTTTAACACTCTTTAGAGGTCTCTGACTCCCAAAACAATCTGTGGACAACCTCAAAGCAGTCACTTTCCCCCAGGATGCGATCTTGTTTCCATACAGGGCATGTAATTCCACCTCTAGTAGAAACTCTGAGCTGTCCAGCCCACCACAATACTAAAGGGCCCCTAAGAATGAGTCAGCTGAGGCTGCCTGATGAGGCCCCTGCCAGCTGAGGCTGTGAAGCCTACAACTGTGATGCAGACAAAGAACAGAGGATGATGACAGGATGATGACCAACTTTAAGTCAGATTCTTCCTCCTAGTTACCCAGTTACCTTTCAGATTTGTCATCTAGTTTC
This sequence comes from Prionailurus bengalensis, assembly GCF_016509475.1. Taxonomy (NCBI): domain Eukaryota; kingdom Metazoa; phylum Chordata; class Mammalia; order Carnivora; family Felidae; genus Prionailurus; species Prionailurus bengalensis. Next base: position 67,049,244 of record NC_057353.1, on the reverse strand, counting down.
TTTGAAATAAAATTAAAGGAAGAAAGACATCATGGTCCACTTCTAATCCTCCCTTTTATGTAACCACAGCAATTCGCTCTTTGTCACTGGGGACCTTGCCTTTGTCAGTACCTATGTGCCATTTGCACCAGAAGCCCAGCCTTCTCAAGACCTTTTATTTATTTATTTATTTTAATTTTTTTTTAACGTTTATTTATTTTTGAGACAGAGAGAGACACAGAGCGTGAACAGGGGAGGGGCAGAGAGAGAGGGAGACAGAGAATCTGAAACAGGCTCCAGGCTCTGAGCTGTCAGCACAGAGCCTGACGCGGGGCTCGAACTCACAGACCGTGAGATCATGACCTGAGCCGAAGTCGGACGCTTAACCAACCGAGCCACCCAGGCGCCCCTCAAGACCTTTTAAAGAAACATGTTTATAGCATTGTTGCAGTCATTAGGCCAGGGTGGTAGACACTCATCATGTTAGATCTTGGCACTATTGATATTGGAACCAGAAAATTCTTCTGTGAGGGGATGTTCTGTGCCTTATATGATGGTTTAGAGGAATTGCTGATCTCTAGGATTAGAGATAAGTAGCACTCCCTTACTTATGACTACAAAAAATGTCTCTAGATACTGCCAAATGTCCCCAGAGAGACAGAATTGCTTCTGAGACACAGACCTTAGGGAAAGCAAGGCAATAGGGCAGGAGATGACCCCATAATGTCTTTATCTGACTGAACTTCTACCAGCAACCATGTATTCCTGCCCCTCTGGCCTAGATATTCCCTCACACTGATTGCCTTTCTTATCACAGGGTAGAGCCAATCCATCTTCAAGATTGACCCTTGTCCTCCTGATAGTGACAACAGCAGGCGAGAGGCAGCGGTTTCCCCCCCAAAAGACTGTTAATCCATAAGTAATTCTGATGGCCAGAGTGAGAGAGGCTTCTCTACAGAAATATCCAGCACTGAGGCCGTTGAGCTGAGCTAAGTTTTCCTGCCCAGATGAGCAGTGCTCAATGGAAAGTCACTGATTGAAACAATCATGAGTCCATTTGTTCACCTCTCCTTTGAGTGTAGCCCCTGAAAGGACTGCCCCATATAGTCTCCCTATATCAGAGCTCAGTGCATGGTGGGCCAGTCACATTGTTTGTACTTCTGAATATCTTGTCAGTACCTTCAGAAATGATGGTGCCCACCACCTTCGGGCGCTAGATGTTGGAGAGTCTTAAGGTCAGATCTCCTTAAGGTCAGGTCCCCACCTTCTAGTCACCTTTTGATAGGTGACCAACTCAATGTATCACACCAACTCAATGCATAATGCCAACTCAACTCACACCAACTCAATGTATAACGCAGAAAGCATAGCCTGAGAAAGTTTGTCTTTCTGGAAAATGATCTAACAATATCAATCTTCATTAAAAGTGGTCTCAAAATGCCAACGTATAGATAATCCCACGTTTAGAAGACAGGTCATTTACTTTAACTGAAAAGTTTCACTCATTTTTCAAGAATACACAGTCAGCATACATATGTAAATCATATCAAGATCTGATTCAAGTGGATGTTTTTTCTATTTTCAGACTTATTTGCCAAATGATGCAAATATTCCTATCCATTTAGAATGATGGCCAAACACATATTTCATACATGTCACTTTTTAAAAAAATTTTTTAAATGTTTATTTATTTTGAGAGAAAGACAGACAGTGTGAACAGAGGAGGGATAGAGAGACACACAAAATCCAAAGCAGGCTCCAGGCGCTGAGCTGTCAACACAGCCCTGATGTGGGGCTTGAACCCACAAACTATGAGATTATGACCTGAGTTGAAGTCAGACGCTTAACCGACTGAGCCACCAAGGTGCCCCTCGTATGTGTCACTTTAAAATTGCATCTCTGAAAGGATAGATCAATAGTGTAACAGTTCTATGTGTTCTGATCACCTTTTAAGGTTAGCTAGAACTCTCAGGCTTCCTACACACTGACTGGCTATCCTGTCGACCTCCTTGATTAACAGATCTCTGAAAGGGTCCAAATGGGCAGACGATCTAAGAATGGAGGAATCAACTTTGCTATGACCATGGAGAATGCTAATAGAACAATAAGTACATGGTGAAATACCAAATACTCTTATACGATTGAAACTGTGTTTTGTTTTTTTTTTAATTTTTTTTCAACGTTTTTTATTTATTTTTGGGACAGAGAGAGACAGAGCATGAAGGGGGGAGGGGCAGAGAGAGAGGGAGACACAGAATCGGAAACAGGCTCCAGGCTCCGAGCCATCAGCCCAGAGCCCGACGCGGGGCTCGAACTCTCGGACCGCGAGATCGTGACCTGGCTGAAGTCGGACGCTTAACCGACTGCGCCACCCAGGCGCCCCTGAAACTGTGTTTAAATAGACCCCACAGAGTACAATGCAATATATATATTTTTTCTAATTAGTAGTCTCCTTTTTGCTCTATAAGCATTTAAGTAGATTTTGATTTAAAACAACAACAAAAAAAGCAAGACTTAAAAAAAAAAGTCAAATGTATTGTTCCAAGGAAACCATGCCTAAGAAACAATCAACTTAATGAAACAATATGCCACTATCACCCAAGATTCATGTTTAAAGATGTGAATGGCCCCTCTGTTGTGTTTCAAATTGCCCATCAATGTCTACTAAACATGCCCGTGGAAATGTTGCCAGAATCTTTGTGTTTCTGAATCCGTGAACAGTACAATACTTTGCATTCATGCTAATTAGTTTCAAAGTACAAATGAGTAGCCAGTGAGAGGTAAAAGAACATTGTCCTGAGAGGGAGGGCTCCAGATTTTTCCATAAGCAAGTAAGTGACCCTGTGCAGATGACTCAACAATTAGGCCTCAGTTTACCTGTAAAATGAAAGGACTGGATATACATTCAATGTTTCCCAAACTTCAGATTTGAATACGACTTTCATGAATGTTGCCAAACACATATGCTGTCTATGCTGCTAATAGCTCTGTTATCTCTTTTCTTTAAATTCCCTCATTTTTTTGACATAAAAAATTAATCTTAAAGAGAAACTTTATGTTAGTATCATAAATGGAAAATCAATTACCAGTTGATATAAATGTGGACAACTAAATGAAGGCAAAAAGACTATATTAAATTCTAGCTAAATACTACTGCCAGCTGAAGGCTCAGATTCTGTCATCTGTTTTCTGATTAAAAAAATCTATTTGCATAAAGAAGAGAAGGGGTTGGGAAAATAATTATCTCAGCCTTTGTGTGCCACACAACCTCTGTTACAACTATTCAACTCTGCCACTGAAGTGTGAAAGCAGCCTTTGACTAAATGTATATGAGTAGGTTGGCTATGTTCCAGTAAAACTTTATTTATAAAAACAGATGATGGGCCAGAATTTGACCATAGCCCATAGTTTGCCAATCTCCGGGTTGAAAGAGTGTGAAAGACATACTATCACGAGGCAAAGAATGACTCAATATGATGAACTGAGAGAGAATTTTAAAAAGAATTCCTTTTTCAGTTGAAAGTCCAACAGGCTTTAATACATTCAGTGTTCCATGTCACCCATTTTGAAAACCCTGGGTTGAATTTCTACCCTCAGAATCTATGATAAACCTCTTCCCTTTATCTTTTGCTCCTTTAATAAAGTCTAGGATTTCTTATTTGTGTAAAGCCTCAGCACATTTTTAAGTTGTCTTTCTGATTCATTGGGATGTCAATGGGAAAGTTTCTAATTTCTGTCAGACCAGTGGGTCCTAACCCTGGCTTCACGTTGGAATTATCTGGTAAGTTTTGCAAATACTTATATCAGAGATTCTGATTTAATAGGATCAGGTTGGGACTCAGTCATTTGTCTATTTTAAAACATCTCAGGGCGCCTGGGTAGCTCAGTCTGTTGAGTGTCTGACTCTTGATTTCAGCTCAGGTTATGATCCTAGGATCATGGAATTGAACCCCACATCAGGTTCCACACTGAACATGGAACCTGCTTAAGATTCTCTCTCTCTCTCTCTCTCTCTCTCTCTCTCTGCCCCCTCCCCTGCTTTCTCTCTCTCTCTCAAATAATTAAAAAAACTATCTCAAATGATTCTGATGTGTATCCAGGGTTGAAAAGTTATCCATCTGTGTTCAGGGCATCTTCCTCAGAGTCCACTATTTCCTCCATAGGTCTTAAGTCTAAGAGCATCAAATTCTATTTAGCTCAAACTATTCCAGACCTAAAAGCGTTAGGCATTCACTTTCATTTGTGTTTCTTGTTAAGCCTCCAAGTGAGGTCCAGTTGAGCTCTCCCAGGTGTCCTGATTAAGTTTACTGTTCCTTTTATCATTCTCTCTGCTTCATTACCCTAGGAGGCTTGACATCATTATCAGTTCAAGATGTCTAACTGGATAACTCCACTCTCCCCCTCTTCTGTCTCCACTCTTGCCACTGACCCCTGACATTGATACAAACTAGAGTAAGGCCAGGATGCAAAGGAAAAGAGATGTGGCATATTCTGTAACATACAAAGGAAGAAGATTCTTCCGCCTCTAGAAGGGAAGAGAAATACCCTATAGCTGCAGAGAATTCAAATGAGCTTCCATCAATATGTAAACATTTACCAAGTGCCTATAATGTGCCAGGCATTATGATAGGTGCTGGATATGACAAGGAATATGACATGGTTCTTGGTTCCAAGAGGTTTACAATCTAGGGAGGGAGATAAATTAGTGAATAAATATAATAATGTATCTTAAGAAGATCTTATAGAAGTCTCTAGAATGGAGTATAAGCACAAAAAAGAAACTGGTGTGCCAGAAAATGTTTCACAACCAGCTCTTGGGGCGGGGGAGGACAAAAACCCAATTTGTGCCATGAGCCAATTTCCATAGTATAAATATGAAATCACAGCTGATTTCAAGTTACCAACATGGCCTCACTGAACACAGAGTTGGGAAGAGATGCACACAATTGTCTCTTGAAAGCTTGCAAAGTCAGCTCCAGCTTGGGTGACCAACCATCCTGATTAGCCTGGAAACATCACAGTCTTAGCACTGAAAATCTCACATCCTAGGAAACCCTGAGTCTTGGGCAATCAGTTGGCCACCTTAGGCCCAACTGGCAGAAAGTCCTCAATCCTTCCCAAGAGGGTCATAAGTGGTTTCAGAGAGGAGATACAGGTTCAGCAAATTCCCTTAAGTAGATACATTCTCCACTGTTGCCAGTGGACTCAACAGTGGGCAACCAGGTGTTTAAGAAATGGAGGAGCATGAGGCCCGTGCTGTCAACCCCCAAACCCCTTGGCCCTCTGAGGACTAGGGAAGTTACAGTGAGGAGCCTGCTTGCAGTACCCCTCCTCTTCCTCCCCCACTGAACACTCATGGACCCTTCCTAATAAGGTAAATCTGCAGTCAGTTTGCCCAGATTCCGGCAGGTAGGGAGAAATGAAATTTTACCTATGAAAACATGTGACAGTTTATCAGGCTGGAAAGCAGTCACCCCTAAGAATAAACATGCTGGAAACCTTGATCATCCTTCTGGCCTCATGCTTTTCTGTCTTCAGACTGCCTCTGCTAAATTTCAACCCCTTGGCACACCACAGTCCCTTAGCTATGATCTCTCCACTACTCAAAGGGCAAGATGTTTTAGTAAACAGGGAACAGGAAGGTTTGAGGTAAGATGGGGAAGGAGGAGGAAAAGGAGGAGGTGTCCTGACAGCCTGCTAGAGAAGGGCAGAAAAGCCAATTTCTCCCCTGCCAGCTCTGGATCATCATAATGAAATCTCCCTGCCCAGAACCCTCACAATATCTTTTCATATGGCTTTGTTGAGATATAATTGACATACAACATCACATAAATATAAGGTAAACAGTGTGTTGATATGAGACACTTATATATTGCAAAATGATTACCACTATAACCTTAGCTAATGCCTGTATTATGCATAACTACCATTTCTTTTTGTGGTAAGAACATTTAAGATCTACTCTCTTAGTAATTTTCAAGTATATAGTACAGTATTATTACTATAATCACTATGCTGTACATTAGGCTCCCAGAATGTATTCATTTTATAACTGGAAATTTGTACACTTTGATCAACATCTCCCCTCTCCCCCACCCCCATTCTAGTCTCAGTTTCTGTAAGTTGGCTTGATATTCATTTTGTGTGTAAGTGTAAGTGTGTGTGTGTGTGTGTGTGTGTGTGTGTGTGCACCACGTCTTCTTTATCCATTCATCTGTTGATGGACACTTAGGTTATTTCCCTGTATTGGCTATTGTGAATAATGCTGTAGTGAATCACATTGTCTTATTTCATCTTCCCAAGATTTTGCTACATAGGTATTAGTCTTAGTTCACAGATGAAAAGCAGAACACATGATTCCATTTGACTCAAAAAGATACTGAGAGCAGAATTTGACAACAGTGCCTTCCTGCACATATGCTCTGCTCACAGGGAGAGGCTATCCATTTTGCCTTGCAAATAGTGGTAGCTGGCCTTCATTTTCCACTTCACTTCCTATTGTCTCATCAAGAACATTTCCTGATCTCACAGCTATGCAAGGGGTCCTTGGCTTCCCTGATCAGTGGACAAATCACAGGTCTTAGCCGGTGTATCTATAAAATACTAGCATTCTGAGGGTTGGACTGAGATTTTCTACCATTAAATTTAAAAATAATAATTTTGAAAGAGACAAAAAAATTAGTTAATGAGAAGCCAATGGTGGAATTTCTGGATCCAGATTGTGTAGGTTTGAATTCCATCAGTTAGTAACTGTGTGATTCAGATAACTTATTAACCTTTCTGTTTCTTGTTTTTCTCAACTGCAAAATAGGAGGTAATAATACTTACCTCAAAGGGTTTTTGTGAGGATTAAGTTGTCTGGGCCAGTGCCTGGCACATAGTAAGTGCTTTGTATTTTGCTGTCATTCTCAATTTTAAGTGTTAATCCCTTAAATTTCTCTTCAACGCTTGGCCCAGCTTACTACTTATCTGTTAAGTACAAAATGGTTTCTGATTTAGGACAAAATTATGTAATCAGTTATTTTAAAGGTGCCACACAAAGCAACATGTCAGGGGCTCATTCAACACTCCATAGGAATCAGGTCAAGATGGAAGGAAGTAATAAAAATAACACTGAACACTCACCATGTGCCCAGCTTCCTGCCAAGTATGTTTGATGCATATCCTTGTAACAACCCCCAAGACCTTGTTATCTTTCAGATGGAAAAGAGACGCTTAGAAAGGGTAAGGAGAGAAAAATAGCATCATGCCAGGTTCAAGGGTAGACATCTTTGGGGGGATGGATACCAACGTGACCACGAAGAAGTCTCTTTCCCGAACTGGACCTCAGTTTCCCTAACTCTCTAACGACTAAAATCTATGCAGGTTTAGCCCAAATCACCAGCACTGGCTCAAGGCACCATTAACTAGCAGGGGCAACGGTCACTGCTTATGTTGGGGAGAATTCAGGCATGTCTGAGGCTCTCCCCGGCACAACCCTTGCCTGCCTCCACCTTGCTCCTGTTTAAAATGCCCAGGCCACCACCTGGTTCTAATCCTGGCTCTCATTTTTAATCTCCTCAGCCTCCTCCTGATTTCATGTTGGCTCCAAAAGCAACACCATTGAGATCAGTGTAACAATGAGCCCTCTGCTCTCCAGCGCTTCCTGAGAGTCCTCCTGTCTCAGAGCCTGGATACCAAGCAACCACTTTCAAATATTTACCGAGCAAATTGCAGCAAGCCAGGGCTTCTGGGGAACTGCACTGGAAAGAGCAAACAAAATGCCACTCCCGTTACATTTTGATAATACTTCAGGGCTTACAAATGACCCCTACATCCTTATGTCACTGAGCACCTCCTACGTGCCACCAACCAAGTGCTCACTGTAACCTGGCACTACATCCCCAACACGACTGCATCCAAACCTCACGCTGCCCATGCACAGGTGCACCTCGACTTTAAACCTGAGACAACAAAGGCTCAGAGAGATGGGTCAGCTTGCCTGGGGCGGGGGTCGTACAACCAGTAAGGAGCAAAGCATAACTGAACGCTGTAGGTCCCACTCCCAAGTCCACATTCCATCGTTGTGTATTGTTTAGATCCATCATGTCCGTTCTGCAGTAGTTCAGTGGCAGGTCACCCCTCCTTATTTGTGTACGTATGTATGTATGTACGTATATATGTGTGTATGTACATACGTATGTATTATGCTTGCCTAACTCATATTTCATGAACGAGCACAGATGTCAATCTCTCCCTAAAAATTCCCCTTCCTCCTCTCAGCGATATGCACCCAACATCCATGCCCCATTATAAACGGAATTGTCATTGATCTTCTTGCATGTTTACTTCCCTGGGGACAAGACCTGCGCTTCATTGATCAAGTCCCCCTCACCAGGGCAGTGCTGGCCCCACAGCAGACCCTCACTACTTGTCTGTTGAAGGAAGGGGAGGGAGGAAAAAAAGAGGAGGAAAGAAGAAGGAAGCGGGCAGAGAAGAGGAACCATTCAGAGGAGATTCTAATTTGCCTGTGGCGTATTGCTTTTTAATTAATTCCCATGTCTCTCGTGAGAAGTATATTCTTGTTTCCCAGTCTTGATGCTCTCCAAATACATCAGGTCACCAGGACTGATGAGTGGGAGTGGCCTTAAATAGGAGTGCGCTTAAGGCTGGGTCCTGGAACATCCTGGTTACCACATAATACATAGCAACAGTCTGCCAATCATATCCCTCAGCTAAATTTTCACAAACTCCATCTCCAGAGTTTGCTGCAAGCTGGAGGAAGATTTTCTTACAATGTTCCCTTTGATCCCAAGAGTTAAGCTTTCCTTGACCTGGACCAGGAGAGAAGCCTTTGGTCAGCTGTCTGTGTCACCACTCTGGCCCTTGTGGCTGGTGGGGCAGGGTAGGGGATGTGGTATCTGAATTGGTACAACAGCCAACCTCCCTCCTAGGCACTCGATGTGCTGAAGTTGGCCTGTCTCTGAGTCATTTCACAGAGTGGGTGTTTTCGGCATTCATTCTGCTTCCAGGCTCATAGCATCTCAGTTCATTTTGTATAACGCCTCCTTCCAGAAAAATGGATCATTCATTTCCTTGTTTAAGATGCAGGAACATGGAGACACAGAGAAGTGACATGTAGACATGCTGGAAGGAAGGAAGGAAGGAAGCAAAAACAAGACTGAAAGTCCCCAGCTCATTTTTGCACCAGGCAGTGCCTCTTGTAGAGTTCATGGTATTCGCTCCCATTGTGAGCCTGACTGGTACATTGGCAAGTGACCCACCCGGGCTGCATCTCAGTGAGATCCTCACACTCCATGAGGTGCCAATTATCACACTAATCAAATGAGGCCGTTAATAAAATGTGTTGGGTGTCATCCCAGGTCACCTGACTCCGTGCAGCCTGAATTGTGAACCACTTCACTGCCTGGTGTGAAATATGTGTCTGGAGCTTTAGATCCAAACTGCAGGTGATCAATGAAAAACCGATCCTTAGAGTGCCATTTACAAGGTAGAAACCCTGTGAGCAGGAGACGGTTTCAAATATTCTAGAAGGTTCTTTGCTGATCTGCCTTCCATTATTAATCCTTTACATTTTTTTAAGCACATGCTCTCTGCTAGGCTTCATTTAGATGTTTGGTATGAATGACTTCATTTAAATTCTCGTAAGAGACCTATGAGTGGAAACTATTATTGGCCACATTTTGCCATGACAAAACCACAGCACAGAGGGGCTCCCAAACTTGCCGAAGGTCACATGAGTAATAGCAATTATTCTGGGATTCAAATACAGTTTCGAGCACTGGAGATAGATCTACATCTTACAATTTCAAGTTTGGAAGACATCTCTCAATAGATAGATAGATAGATGATAGATAGATAGATAGATGTAAATCTTTCAAACTTGTCAAGTGGAAATATGCAGAATTGAAAACCTAACCTCACTGTAAGGCAAAAAAAAACAAGAGATGGCCCAAAGAAGCAGAGGGAAAAATTAGCAGTTCTGTGGCTCCTTATCTATCTGGCCTTTGAAATGTTATCTCGCATAAGCCTCAAATCTTACAAGGCAGACATTGTCCCTGTTTCACAGGTGAGGAAATGATCACTTAGAGGTTATTGGCTCAAGTTCACATGGCTGCTAAGGGTTAGAACCACATTCAAACTTGGATTCATGTGGGCTCAAAGCCCAGACTTCTATAATCATTTTTATTAACATCTGACATCTTGTCTTTTTAATGTGTCCCTTGAGTGTCAGTGTAAATGCTGTTAAACAACAAATCAAAAGAAAACAAAAAAGGAATGTTGTTCTGCCTCTATTTTGCTTAAAGTTGAAAGCAAGTGGAACATTGTGTATTTGCTCAAATCATCACAGTCCTATCTGTCCTCATACTGGAGTCCCCTGTACCCCCACTTTGTGCCTGACTCATACTCCTGCAGACCTGCTTTATGTGGAAGTTCTGCTCCATGGCCTCAGGTTTCAAAAATGAAATCTGATGGGCAAATGGGCCTGAGGTCCCAAAGTCAGCTGCCTGGATCGCTAACAATGAACAATGAACGGTGGAATGTCCGCTCCGTATACATTCCAGAGAAGATGGTTACCCAGCTCATTAGAACAAGCCAAGGACACCCCTTGCATCAACACTGGGTGGCACTGATGAATAATACGTCCTTTGTGGAGGCAGTCCCAGCCACGCAGAGGGGGAAATTCCTAACAGCCTATTTTCTCGCCTCCCTCCCTGCCTTTAAATAAGTCCCATCATGTGATCTCTTTATTCTGACATCAAATAGCCTGCTGTGATGAGGAACAAGACTCTTTGGATTAGGAAAGATAACCAACATGGCTAAGAGTGGTCCTTAGAAGGAACCTGGGAACTCCTAACTTCCACCTGCCTTGATGGCAGATTGAAGTGTGTCGGATGCGGACTTGTACACTGAATTTTTTAAAGATGACATAAACGTATTGCCTTATAGTTCTATAGGTTGGAAGTCCAACAGGGTCTCACTAGCTCAATACTGCATGTTCAGTTAAGCAAAAAAGAAAAAGTTGTCTCCACGTCATCTTTGCTCCTAACGTGTAGTTCAATATTCTCCCACTGCCCTCCCCACCCCCACCCCCGATATCACTGTTATTTGGGGACTAAATGACACTTCATCTTTTGGCCTTGGATAAACTAGATATGTTCAGAGGGCCCCCCCCCCCCTTTATTTTTGGCTTCTTTAACTCTATTTTTGTATCAAGGACCCACCTCACTAAAATAGTAAGGGGACGAAGGACGGAAGTGTCTCTTCATACTTGACAGAACGAGTCTACCCCTGGCTCCCCCGCAGCCATCACCTGGCCAGGGGATCTTAAGCAAGTCTCCACAAGGCTTCTGCAAGTCCTGGCTGCATCTCTGTGCAACTGAGGAAAAAATGTGTCTCTCTGGGAGAGAAGCAGCCCTGCTGGCTTAGCAAATGTAATCCCAGCTGGACTCCAGCCCCCCTGCCCCTCAGCCAGGGCACAACCTCCCTAGCTATTCACAGAGCCCTGTGCCTCTGTTTCAATTTACGTGAGGTGGGGCAAATATAAGTGTCCCACCAGATTCTTTGCCCTGATGAGGCTCAAATGACATCAGAACGGTTTATGAACAGCTTATTAAGAGGAGATGTGTGCTGCTCTGGTTCAATGGCACCTCACTCCCCGAACCTTCCACAAAATCCTTCTAATGAAAAGCAAAGACACCATTCACTCTTCTGAGATTGCCATTTGCCACTCTCCCACACTCAGAGAACTTGATCAACAGGCAGGACGGGCTCCATAGTGTCAGCCTGTGCAGGTGCACAGACCCAGCACTCAGAAAGGCCTCGCACTTGCTTTAATGCTCTGATGTCATCATTTTGAAGTTCTAAATCCATTTGGAACAAGGACCCTACATTTTTATTTTGCATTGAGCCCTGAAAATTCTGTCGATGGTCCTGCCAGCAAGCCTTCAGCAGCACCAGATAGCTTTCTCACACCACACAAGAGAGTTGGAAAGAAAAAAATGCTGAACATAAAGGCCCCCATCCTACTTAGAGCATGAGGCAGGATGGTGCATGGGACTGAGAGCATGGGCTTTAGGAGGCAAACCACGCTTGGCTTGCCTATATCCGCAAGTGTTCAGACACCTTCCTTACTTAACCTGCCTGATGTCCTTCTCTGTAAGTTTAGACTCCTAATGGCTACTCTTCTGGGTTAACAATGAAGAAAGGTCTGTAAACGAAGAAATTGTCTGGCATGTGGCAGGTGCTCAAGAGATGTAAGTCCCCTTCCCAGCATGCTTCAGAAAGAGATACTTCAAGATGGGCTGTGTAATGGAGGGATCCCATAAGGCAGAGAGATGACTGGCGGCCCTAGAAGATCCCTTTGGCTCTAGGATTACATGAATCTCTATTAAGAAAGGCCTAGAAGTCAGCCCTCCTCTATTCTGTGGATATTACTCAGAACACTTTTGGTTGCAAGGGCAGAAGCCCAACTTACTGACTTTGAGAAAGTCATAGTTTATTAATGAAAATGGGAAGAGCTAGGAAACAGGCATTGCTGCGTCCGAGGATTTATACAGTGGTATTCAGTCTCTCTTTCTCCATATTTCCACTCTTTTTGTCTCTGCCTTGCTTCACTCTGAACTCATGTCCCTTCATGCAGAGGATAAAATGGCAACCAGCAGGCCTAGACTCACTCTTTCAGCTGAACAAGCCCAGTCAGAAGACATCTCTTTCTCTATCTCAATATCAACCAAAGAAAAGACTCTGATACTGCTTGGATTATACTCCTACTCCTGAACCAGTCACAGTTGCCAGAGTGGCAGGGTTTGTGCCCACCCAAGGGCGGGACAAGGAGGCTCAAGCCTCATGACTGACAGCCCCCATGAAAACATATAAAATGGGGGAAAGGGAAGCCCCCTACCAAAGGAATAGCAATGCCAGACATTGTGCATAAGTGCAATATGTCTACTGTGCTTTATGTGGTTTATTATGCCTTCCCAATGGGGGCCAAGGAAAACGAAAGGCGGGAGAGGGGAATTGGGTAGGTGGTGTAGACAGCAGCATGATCACTCCTTCATTGAAGGGTGGGAAATAAGTGACACGTGTCATCAAAGATAATCTCTGTGAGGAAAGGCAAAGAATTGCAAAAAACACAGGGTAGGTTCAAAGCTAATAGTTGTGTCACTGCAATTAACCTCACATCTTTAAATTTTTAATAGTGATGCATTTATTTTTATGTTGCTTTTGTTTAGGCAACCAATATTGTTTTTCCATTTTAGTCCTAATAGAAAATTTCCTTTTAAAAATAACTTTAAGTAAAACCCAGCTAAGTCAGCTGAAAGAAAAATTGTAAGCAGATAATAATAACATAGACTTAGGTAGCTGTGGACAAATTAGTGCATCTATTATACCAATGACTGAAGTAAAAGGAGAAACCCTAACTTAGTATACGAACAGAACTTTCTCTCCCTGAGGAACAGTAAAAACCAGTAACTCTGCTATTTCTGGTCGGTAGGTGTCTCTGGCAAACTAAATGTTATGTCTCTCATTGTGTGGATGGCAAAGCTTTAGCCCAGGTCACCAAATGGATGGATCCGTCATAAAATCTTAGAACCCTCAGCTTCTGCCTGGCAACACTTACTCCCTAGACACACTTATGTCTCATGACAAGAGGGTAGAACCAGCATTCCAGGACATTGGCCCACTGTATTATTCTCTGTTTCAGAGGCAGTCACACAAAGGTAGGCTTGATGTCAAAATGGCTCAACCCAGAGATGGCCAGGCTGATTGTCCTTATGAACAGAGAGGCCCATTGTCAGTGGTCTTCCAAGGCCAGCTGGCTCCAAGGAGTACCAGTCGTCTCTCTGGGGCCAGAGTTTCCCAAGCTGATTTCCGCATGTACCTATGTATAAAGTGGCAGCTGGTCCCTCATTTGGATGACTTCTTCATCTTCTAAATAGCTGCCAACATCAGCCAGAGATAATTCAAGAATGCCCATATTGTCCACTTACCTTTTCAATTATTTTCTCCAGGCCAAAGCAAGAAGTCATCAAGGTTTTGATGTGGATCAGGATGCCAAAATGCTGAACGAAGCCTGCAAAGGAATGGGTATGGAATCTATTTTGTTTTTAAATTTACTTTTGAAGTTGATTATATTTGATCTCTTGTCCAACTTTCCCATGATCTTAGGAAGATGACCTCCCACTGATCTTGTACATTCCGAACTAACCCAAGTTAATTACCTCTAGGGTTCTCTTTGTAAAAGATACCCAAACTATAATCAGATCCTAATGCTTTTCAAGGTCCAATAGGATAGTTAAAAACTGGATACTATGACATTGCATCTGACCTTAAGGTGGAAGAAACTTTATGAGAAGTGTAGTTATGCAATCCTAATGTCATCCAAGTCTCTCTGGTCCCTCTCATGAGAGGTGGTAGGGAATTAGGTCTGATGAAAGCTGGATTAGGGATCTGGAATGGCATCTAGAAGTAGATCGAGTAAACATAAAACAGTGGCCGAGGTCAAGAATCAAGGGTCAAGGCCAGGGAAACTATTTACATCAATGCGTCAGGTAAGTGCATAGCCAAGAATAGGAGACTGAGAAAGAGATCAGGAATAAGGTAACCCCAGTAACAAATTAAGATGAAGGGAAGAGCATCTAGGAATAAGACCATGAAGAGAGGCTCTGAGACCCAAGGAGATCACTGATGAAAAATTTCTTAGTCCCAGAAATCTGGGCTTTAGTATATTCACAGGATCGATAACAATCATTATTAATTCCAGAACATTTTCACTGCCCCCAAACGAAACCCTATTTCTATTAGCATCCACTCCCCACTCCCCCCTCCCTTCAGGCCCAGGCAATCATAATCTACTTTCTGTCTCTATGGATTTGCCTATTCTGGACATTTCATCTAAAGGGAATCATGCAGTATGTGGCCTTTTGTGTCTGGCTTCTTTCACTTGGCATATTGTTTTGCAAAAACAAGTGCTAGATTTTTACTTAGAAGTAAATCAGTGAAGATTTACTTTCCTAGGAATGGGTACTTGTGGTAGAACAAATATGACCATAAATTCCTTGAGACTCCACAGAAAGAACTAAGTTCTAAGAAGACATATTTCGCTTCAACATAAGGACCTATCTGAATATAGAATAGTCTGTCTTGCCCAAGAAATGTTGGAGAAGTCCCAAGGGAGCTGGGGCTGGAGACGACCCTGTAGGAGAGTGGTAAAAGGGATTTCTATATAGTAAGTGTTTTGGAATAAATCAGAGGGAGAGGGAGCTGGAAATGAAGGATGACAACTAGCTTGCTTGGTTTGGGGGGGGGGCATCAGAGAAAAGCTCAGCAGAGAGAAGCTGCTTCTTGCTCATATCCTGACCTGGCTCATGTTGTATTTGGACAACAGCTGCCGGGAGCCATGTTTGCCTGGAAGTGGCAGGATGTTTATAGTTCTGAGTTTTACTGAGTGGCTGAGCCAGCCTCACAGGTGCTTCCCTGCTGCCTCTCAAGTGAGGTCCTGACACCTGGATGTGGGTTGGAGACAGGAGCAAAGTGGGTGTGGGAATAACTCAGCTGCAGTTAATGATACATCCCTGTGCTTTCAGCCACTCGGTGCATTCAACATAGAGTACCTACTGAATGCCAAAGCCACCCAGTGTTTTCTTCTCCCTTTTGGATGTGGCTTGAAGGTGGGACCACTGTTGTGCTGATTACTGCTGTAGAGCACCTTCTATGTGCCAAGTGCTAAGCTGGGCACTGCATACACATCACCTCGTGTAACCCTTTCAACAACCCTATAAAGTTGTATTATAACAACTTAACAGAGAGAATGCTGAAGCTCAGAGGTTGTTCTCTGAAGAGAATGCCTTAAACCTGACAGCGTATGGACCCAACACCCATTATCCTTTCTGAAATGTAAAAGGATGCTTGTCATTCTCCCTCAAAGGAACACAGAAACAGTCTCTCTGAAGGAAAAGTTGCCATGAAGATTACCTTAGTTCTAGTTCATGACTTCCTAAAATGTAACGTGCTTTTGAGTCGCCAGGATGTTAACACGCAGATTCTGACTGGTAGCTCCGAGTGGTTTCTGAGATCCTACATTTCCAGTAAGCTCCCAGGTGATGCTGATGCTGTAGATCCTGAGACCACACTTTGGGAGCAAGGTCTAGTCCATCTGAGAGCCACAGAGGTTAATGCTTCTCAAGCCACACCGGAGTGGAACCAGACCTAGAACTGGGATCTGGTAACCCTGAGCCCAGTTCCCTTTCCCCTCACCAGGCATGGGAATGAACTTCAGTCCTGGGTTTGAGCCCCTGCTCTGCTACCTACTGGTGCCCCATTTCAACTGCAGAATGGGCTAATAATGCCTCCTTACAGACAGGTGCTGAGGCAGAAGGCAGCACAGTCTCAGCACGACTCTGGCCCTCATTACATGCTAATCTGCTCCTTTTAAAGGATAAACTCAGATCCAAAATCCCCACAAAGCCAATTAGATCAGTATGGGCAGCAAAGAGCACCCCCACCCCCGGAGTGGCCTTTGCTCTTTATTACTGAGAGTGTACCAGGGTGAATGGTGCTCCCCCCAAAGATATATCCACCCAGAACCTGTGAATGTGACCTTAACTGAGAAAAGGATCTTGGCAGAAGTAATTAAGTTAAGGACTTGAGAAAGGATGAAGCTGGATTACCTGGGTGGGCCCTAAATCCATTGACTAATGTCCTTAAAGGAGACAGGAGAGGGGCGCCTGGCTGGCTCAGTCAGTGGAGCCCGAGACTCTTGATCTCGGGGTTCTGAGTTCAAGCCCCACACGGGGTACAGAGATTACTTAAATAAATAAATAAAAATTTTAAAAGGAGAGAGAGCAAGAGAGGCAGAAGCAAACACTCAGGAAGAGGCCGCGTGAAGCAGAAGCAGAGAGTGGAGCAATGTTCCAGACGCTGAGCAAAGGACTGTCTGCAGCCTCCGGATGTTAGAACAGGCAAGGCACAGATTTGACCCCGGAGCCTCTGGTGGGAGTGTGGCCGACATGATTTCACACGTTTGGCCTCCGAATTGTGAGGGAATATATTGCTGTTTTAAGTCACAGGGTTTGTGGTAATTATTATAGGAGCCTCAGGAAACTGACACAGTAGACAAGTACCCTCCCTGTCATGCAAGATCCTCCCCCACTCGTTGCTTCCCCTGCCTTCCCTGCACTCCCATTTTCAACGTGTTTTTTTTTTTTTGTTTTTTGTTTTATTTTTGGGACAGAGAGAGACAGAGCATGAGCGGGGGAGGGGCAGAGAGAGAGGGAGACACAGAATCGGAAACAGGCTCCAGGCTCTGAGCCATCAGCCCAGAGCCTGACACGG
Source organism: Prionailurus bengalensis (assembly GCF_016509475.1). NCBI lineage: Eukaryota > Metazoa > Chordata > Mammalia > Carnivora > Felidae > Prionailurus > Prionailurus bengalensis. Next base: position 67,031,928 of record NC_057353.1, on the reverse strand, counting down.
GGCTCGAACTCACGGACCGCGAGATCGCGACCTGGCTGAAGTCGGACGCTTAACCGACTGCGCCACCCAGGCGCCCCACCTGCACTCCCATTTTCAAAGGAGACACTGAGGGACTGGGAAGCCCACAGCCTGCCCCCCTCCGCAGCTCAGCCAGGCCCCTGGGGCTGGCATGAGGGGCCTGTGGGGAAAGCGGAGACCCCACCGCCGCCCGCACACCACTCAGATCACTCACGTGGCACATGGGCCCCCGGTGTGAAGCGGAGGGCATTTCACACCCAGCGGCCTCCATCCTGCTGAAACTCAGCTCTGTCTCCTCCCAGAAAATTGCTGGGAGAGCAAAAGCGAGGAGGCCCTCTGGCACCCCCAAGGCTAATTATCACCCTGGGCCTGACCTCTACTGTATAATTACTCTGCAGTGTCCAATGTACAGTTGGGGCAGAGGTTCCTTCTTGTTTTCTAAAAAGTCTTTCCCAGAACTACTGGGGACTGGCCCCGGTGCCTCAAACCATTGTAAATGTTTACAGGAAACCGTTCAGCAGCACAGACTGCTTATATGACACACATATTGTGAAATGTAAAATGAGGTCATTGTTCAGTAAATCGCTTCTTGGTCGGGTAGTGGGAAAGGCTCCCAGCATAAACCTGAGACCAGATTCAAAGAGCTTGAGGGAAATCTAGTCATTTCCAGGCTCTCCCCCCAACCTCCAGGGTGATGCTAAGCCATCCCAGGATGGCGTTGGTCTCCAGTCTCACTTTCTAATGCATTCCAGGAAGGAAAATCTAAAAAACGTTATTTTTAAAATTTTAATTCAATTTTCCTGAATTATCCTGCTATGGGTTGACTCTGGCATCAGAGTAGATTTCCTATTGGTCCGAGCAGCAAGCGCAGCTTACACGAATGCAGGGACAAGGTTCCGTCATGATGCTATGCAAACGTCTCCACTCATTCAATCATTCACATTTATATGCATGAATTTAAATATCCATTCATTCAACAAGTCATCTGATGAATTTTGAGAGGCTTCTATGTGGATACAGCAGTGAGCAAATCCCCCCTCTGTCCCATGGGACGTGCAGTGTGGCATGGCAGAAATGGGACGGAGAACAGGCCATGTGAGGGACATAGAAGGTGGAGTGACTCCTCCGTTCCAGAAAAGTCCAGTGAGTTGAGTCCTGAACGAGGAACGGAGTGAAGGTGAGGATCAAAGATAAAGGTGTTCCAGGTAGAAGGAAGAGCCAGAGGTGAGAAAGAAAAGTGTTGCCTGTTCTAGGAGCTGCACGTGCTTTATGGAGAACCCAAAAGAGCATGAGTGGGAGGGACATGACTTTGAGAGGCAAGTAGGAGCTACTCTAAAAGGCCTCATATGCCCCACTGAAGAGTTGAGACTCTATTCTGGATTTGTAGGGCCCTTTATTACAAGCTTTGATACAGGTGAGCTGCCCATAAGCAAGCACATTCTAGGGACAGTGCATGCCGGCTGGAAAGGTGTGTATAATGCAGGAACCCCATTTGGATATCAGTAGTTCTGCTGAGCAATGTGACAGAGGTGAGGGTGGAGAGAAAAGGGTGGATCTGAGAGATATCAAGGAAGTAGAATAGTGAGGTCTTAGTGGTAACTAATTGGAGTGGGGTGAGGGGAAAGAGCGAGCCAGGGATGAGCCCCAGATTCTGGCTGGCACAATATAGCGAATGAGCCATCTGGGAAGCAGGAAGGCTCCTTTTAGGGATGACACCTCTAAGAATCCAGACCTGAGATGCAGAGGCCCTGGACCTGGGCAGGAGCAGCCCTCACAGAAAGAAAGGGACCGATTCAAGAGATTTTTACCAGAAAAAGAAACCCCTTCTGAGGTGAGATTTCTGGCACTCAAAAGTTAAAAAAAAAAAAAAAAATGTCACAGAGGAAGTAATTGGATACCCCTTGTAAAGCTGAAACAGCAGGAAAAAATTAAGAGGAACAACATAAATAACAGTGCTGGAAATGAACCAGAACGAGGCAGGCAATTAATCCCTGCTGTTCTTATAGGTGAGCTCATCCTAGAATTTTCTATTTCTCCATTTGGAATCAAACAGCTAGGTCTTCCCAGAATTATAAAGGTGGAACTAATCCCTGAGACTAAGTGAATAGTCTGAGGACACAAAGTTCATGGCTGTGCCAGGACAAGCACGCAGCTCTCTTATCCCTGTCTCCCCAAATACTGCCGTGAGGACTGATACCAGGGTCGAGGCAGGGGTAGAACACCTCAAGCCTTCGCCAGCAAAGAAATAAGGGGGAGTCTCTTTGTTCCTGTCCCTCTGTCTGTAGTTATGTCCCCCTTCCACAGTTTCCCCACACCCATGACCCAGATTTTTCTTCCTCCCAACTCTTCTATGAAATGCATCTACCATCTCTTGTTTCTCGGGGATTCTGAGCTCTCAGCTGGGTAGGAGCGATCACGCCAGTTCAACTAAGTCAGTTCCAATCAAAAATGACCAAGCACATGCTAGATAGTCACAGGGAGCGGCCATTAGGAGTAGGGCTGGGAAAAGGCCAAAGCAGGATTCTCCAGACTCAGGCTGTGAAGACCTTGTTGAAGTCTTGAGACACTGCTGAGGATAATGGGTGCATTAGTTTCCTAGGGCTGCCATAATGAAGTACCACATACCAGGTGGCTAAAAACAGCAGAAATTTATTGTCTCCCAGTTCTGAAAGCCAGAGTCTCAAGTCAAGAAGTCAGTAGGCTATACTCCCCACCTGAAGGCACTAGGAAGGACCTGTTCCAGGCTTCTACCCTGCTTCTGGTGGCCTCAGGAGTTCCTTGGTTTATGGATGCATCTCTCCAGTCCTCCGTCCTCACATGGCACTCTCCCTGTGCCTTTGTTGCCAAAGGTCTACATTCTGTAGCAGGCTTTCAAACCCCGATCATTCAGCTACCACCTTCCATGATTTTCGTCAACCTGAGCACTACTGAGTTAATCTACTCATTCAACCCCTGTCCTTTACAAAATATCAGCAAAATCATGGGTTTAATGACTCAGTGATATCTATATATAGTTGACCTTTGAACAAAACAGGTTTGACCCTTGAACAACACAGGTCCACTTATATGCAGAATTTTACAGTACAGTACTGTAAATGTATTTTCCTTATGATTTTCTCAGTAACATTTGCTTTTCTCTAGTTTACTATAATAATATATGATACACAAAACATACAAAGAGGTGTTAATTGACTTTATGTTATCACTAAGGCTTCTGGTTAATAGTAGACTATTACTTGAGTACTAAAGTTCTGGGGGACTCAAAAGTTATACATGAATATTGTACTTCAATGAGACTTGGCACCCCAATCCTTGTATTATTCAAGGGTCAATGGTATATACAGTCAATGCCATATAGTCCATAAGGGTAGAAGAATTACTTGAATCCAGCCTGAAGAATCTAATTCAGGGTTTGCTGGCTAAACAGACTTTCTCATTCCCACACCTGCAATCCCTGGATCAGCTTTCCAATCCTGTCTCCATGTTCTTAAAAAGGATATTCTCCCCTTATTTCTTATTCATTACAGTTTTTGATACTGATCAAATTGCCTACAATGAGCATGTGGTACTTTTGGAACATCAGAGGAAAAAACTTTTTAGAAAGAGTGTAATCTAAAAATGTAAGAGTCAGGGAGCACCTGGGTGGCTCAGTTGGTTGAGTGTCTGACTTTGGCTCAGGTCATGATCTTGTGGTTCATGGGTTCGAGTCTTACATGGGGCTCTGTGCTGATGACGTGGAGTCTGCTTCAGATTCTCTCTCTCTCTCTCTCTCTCTCTCTCTCTCTCTCTCTCTCCCTCTCTCCCCACCCCTGTTCATGCTCTCTCAAAAATATATAAAAAAAAATTTTAATGTAACAGCCAGGAGCTTAAAGAGACAATTACCCATCATGGTCCCAATTTGGACTTCTCTCTTGACATTGACAAGTTTAAGGGTGGGCTTCATATTGTAGCAATGTGGGCCTATATTTTATTCTCTTCTACTCAGCTTTAAGTACCTGGAGGCCAAGGAACAGACCATACTTTTTTTTTTTCAGATTTTTCAGTTTTATTGAGGTGTAAATTCACATCCCATACAATTCACCCACCTAAAATGTACAATTCAATGGTTTTTAATATACTCACAGATATGTGAAATCATCATTGCAATCAACTTTGAACATTTTCATCACCTCAAAAAAGAAACCTCCTACTCTTTAGCTGTCACCTCCCTACCCAGCCCATCCCCAGACACTAATCTCCTTTCTACCTTTATAGATTTCCCTATTCTTGACTTTCATATGAATGGAATAATATATATATATGTGTTCTTCTGTGACTGGATTCTTTCACTTAGCATAATGTTTCAAGGTTCATTCAAACTGTAGCATGTATCAGGACTTCATTCATTTTTCTGGCCAAGTAATATTCCATTGTATGGATATACCACATTTGTTCATCTGTTTGTTCACTGATGGACATTCAGGTTGTTAGAAACCTTTCAGCTATTATGAATGATGAAGCAACAAACATTTGTGTGCAAGTTTTGTGTGGCCATTTGTTTTCATTTCTCTTGAATACTGGGAGTGAAATTAAGGCCATACTCATTTCTCTTTCCACTGCAATGTCTAGCACTGTGCTTCATGCCATGTGAGGCCTCCATGGATATTTGTCAAGTGAGTGAAAAGAACACACTTCTCCACGAGATATTAAAGCTAAGGGATGCATCTAGGCTCCACTGAAGCCTCTAACCAATGCCCCAGCTTCCTTGGAATTGAGTAAAATCAACCTCCATCTTCTTCCTTGTTCACTCTTGGCCTTGTCTCTTTCTCCTGCACTTTAGGAACCGATGAAGCAGCCATCATTGAAATCTTATCAAGCAGGACATCGGATGAGAGGCAACAAATAAAGCAAAAGTACAAGGCAACGTATGGCAAGGTGATTCCAAGCATCCCTGAAAACGGGCACACAGCCTTGGCCTTGGAGGTCTCTGCTTTCTCTACCTTCCCAAGGCAGCAGAGAATATCTTTAAAGCTTTAATAAGTTAGCTCAAGAGCAAACAAAAGTAAACTACTCTTTACAATTTTAATTGATTTCAGAAAAACTGAAATTGCCTTGTTAACTTCATAGCCTATATAATATATTCTTTAACTCCTTTTGAAAACTGACTTCCTTTTCCTAGTAATCCCTCTGTCATTTTCCCATTGATAATTCTACATACTAACTTACAGATAGGCCAATAACTTGAAAATCAGTTTTCACAGGTGGGTCTTTATACAAGAATTCTTCATTTATCCATCTGTCTTCAAGAATGATATGTTCTTCATAAGTGATTGTTATAGAACACTGAAAAAAACCTCCATTTCGTTAAGCATGACCACTTTTTTCTTTCTTTATGTGTCTTTTCTTTCATTTGTTTTGTTGTTGTTGCTGTTGTTATGTATCGATTTTTTTTAAGTATGCAGTAGGCTTTCTATTTTCTTTATTAATATAAGATGAACACAATTTAACCTTTTCTTTTTTTTTTAGGTTTTTTTTTTTTTTTTGAGACACAGAGAGAGGGAGAGAGAGCAGGGGAGGGGCAGAAAGAGAGGGAGAGAGAGATCCCAAGCAGGCTCTGCACTGTCAGCACAGAGCCTGATGGGAGGCTTGAACTCATGAACCGTGAGATCATGACCTGAGCTGAAATCAAGAGTCGGATGCTTAACCGACTGAGCCACCCAGGTGCCCCTACAATTTAACCACTTTTTACTGTCATTAGAATTATCAGCGTGCAAAATGAATATTAATTATCATGCTATATTTTAATACATGTTTATAAAACCTTTACAGTTTCAATCCCTCCATGTATAAATAGATATAGAGATGGGTTTTCTTACTTATTTGACGTTGGGCAGACAATAATCTCTTTAGGCCTTGGTGTCCTCACATACAGAATGAAATGTAATTCTCAGGTTGCTGAGAGAATCGAACAGGCTAACGGCAGCACGTATCAGTAAAGGGAAGCTATCCTATGTACGATTGTTTCCATTTTATAGAGAAGAAACCTGGAGCTCCTCTGTTTCCAGGACTCAAGCAAAATCACACACTTAGTAAGAAAAAGAACCGACACTCCCATCCCAGTCTTCTGACTCCAGGGCCAATGTCCACTCCTAAAGAACTCATTGCCACGAGAGGAGCTATTTATTTCTACACTAAATGGCCCACATGGCTGCACTTTTATAGTTTTTCTGCTTCTCTCTTCAGAATCAGGCTTGTCAGTGTCATTCCTTGATGACATTGATGAAAGTCTGTGAATCTTTAGCTCAGCTGCATGGAATTGAATTGAATGACATTGAACTTTTATGCTTGTCGGCACGCCTAACTGTAGCAGCCTCTCAAGTGCTATGTGTACCCCCACCCTACTGACATGGAAAGTCAGATACAGGCTTCTTAAACTTGAGTGTAAAGCAGAGTAAATGAGTTCGAGGTGAAGACTTAGGCGCTCTGCTAAAGATAAAGTAGGCATGCTCTAGCACCAAACTTTGCAATACCAACACGTGCCAATCTTTGCTTACTTTCCAGTTCGTGGCTGTTTCAGACAGTTGAGACTGCCAAGGAGGTGGTCTAGAATCACATCTGAAGCTCAAAGATGTTAGAAACAGACAAATCAAAGTCCCCATGGCAACCGAGCTCCAAAGAGAACTCGCATCCCAAGGTGACACCGCTAGTGAGCCGGAAAACCAGGATTAGAGCTGAGATATCCTGAGCCGGCTTCTGTGTCCAAACAGAATGTAAACACACAAGGATCTGTTTTCATGCTTGTGGCTTGTAAGAGTAGGCAGCTGGGGTTTCTCTTCTCTGAAGTTCTACGCAATGCCCATCTGACCTGAAAAAAAACATTTCCAGTCTTTGGATGGATCCACACTGTAGAGTACTGACCAAAGGCCTGCCTTTAGAGGATGCAGCGTTAGATGGAGCAGCTGCCTGAAGACAGAGGCAGTGATACCACGGCCCCCACATAAGACTGCAAACCCCACTCATTAGGCAAAATCTTCCGGGTTTTTTTCCCAGGCTCAGAGCTCAGAGGTTCATAAAAGAAACAGTTGATTAGCCTTCTCTTAGAAAGTTCCTTTCAGGGTGGAATAATAGTAATACCCACTTACTGAACATTTAAAGTGTTCCAGACTTGGGCTTTACATGGATTGTCTCAGTTAATTCTCCCAACAACCCTGAGTTGAGTCTATTGGGGTGCCTGGGTGGCTCAGTCGGTTGAGCGTTGGACTTCCCCTCAGGTCATGATCTCACAGTTTGTCAGTTGAAGCGCAGAGTTGGGCTCTGTGCTGACAGCTCAGAGCCTGGATCCTGCTTTGGATTCTGTGTCTCCGTCCCTCTCGCCCCTCCCCTGCTCGTGCTCTGTCTTTCTCTCTCTCTCTCTCAAAAAATAAACATTAAAAAAAAAGAGGTGAGTCTCATCAGACCCCCATTTTTCAGAGAAGGAAACTGACAATTGGTTAAAGTACATTTCCAAGGTCACACGGCTGCTGTGATCGTGTCATTAGCCATCATGCCACATTGCTGAGTGGCCACACCTACTCCGTGATGTAATTTGAGTTCCTAAGCTGCTAACTGCTCCATGAGTCCCCAGTCTGACCCACATCTGGACACGAGGTTCCCTCTTCAAGGTCCTTCACTAAAGTTGGGACATTGGCAACACTAGTTAGACTGAACACCAATTTTTGTCCCTTTTGTCACTAACCCATCATGTCAGAGATACACAGGTAGGAGCAGGCAGTTCACCTATAAGACCGCACCTCCCAAAAAACATCCTTGAAGATGGGCACTTGCTAAAAACAGACGCCAGTGGGCATTTCATATACTTCATTTCTTCCTTAATGTATTTCATTTCTTCTCCCTACCTGAGTGCTTTCCCACGTGTGTCCCTGTCCAGATTTAACAAGTTAACCAAAGTGACTACACATCTGGTTTGCTCAGGGTGGCCCTCGTTTATTCGTGTTATGCCGCTGTAATTACTGCTAGTTTATTATTTCCCCCATTCACTCTCAAAACCACCTCAGGGGGGCCTGGGTGGCTCAGTCAGTTGAGCGTCTCACTCTTGATTTTGGCTCAGGTCATGATCCCAGGGTGTGGGATCAAGCCCTACATTGGGCTCCATGCTGAGCGTGGAGCCTGCTTGAGATTCTCCTTCTGCCCCTCTCCTCCACTCACTCTCTCTCTAAAACAAAACAAGAACCATTTAAATTTGGATGACAAATGATCTGATCCTCCAGAGACAACAAACTCATGTTTCAGGCCTTTCTAGTCGCACAAGTGTTTGGGGGGGAGTCCTTCATTTTTTTGAGGTCAGTAAATAGAAATGATGCCAATACCTCTCCCCTCTCCTGCCAGGGCTATTCTGGAGTTCAGTGAGAAGGCTCTCTGAACCCTAAACTATCCAGAAAATGCTGTTTGTTATTGTGATTCATCTTTGGGGTCTCCAGCCCTGAGCAAGGGATCTTCTCTGCCTCTCTGCCAGTCCCAGAGGAAGTCACAGTGACGACTGTCCTCCAGAGCAGGTCACTCATGTCACTAGAGCTCTGCCCAGCTCACTCCCCTCCCCCATGTGTCCTTGGCAATCTTCCTGTTGACCCTGAGGCCATGCATCGGGAAGCCTGTCCTCTGCTTTGGGCCATTCCCCAGTCAGGGCTCCCGCTATCTTCCTCCAGGACCTGGAGGAGGTGTTCAAGAGCGAACTGAGTGGAAGCTTTGAGAAGACAGCCTTGGCCCTCCTGGACCGCCCCAGCGAGTACGATGCCCGCCAGCTGCAAAAGGCCATGAAGGGTCTGGGCACAGATGAAGCAGTGATCATCGAGGTCCTGTGCACAAGAACCAATAAGGTGAGTGCCAGCCAAGCCCTCAGCCCCAGCCCCTGAAGGAGCATCCAGATGCCCATCAGAGAGGGTTGCAGCAGCCAGAAGGAAAACTACACCTCACATTCCATTCGTGAGGTGAGCAAGTGTCTGGACAGAAACATGTCTGTTTGGCACGTGCAGGAGAGATCCCTCTTCCAATCTTCCAGCTGTCAGTCTGCGTGTTTCCGCCTCTGGCTTGACAGAATAGATCCTTCCAGAACAGCTGTGTCAACGCAGATTTTGTATTTCTGAAAGGAATGCATAGTTTTATATGCAGGAGGCAAGATTCTGCTTTCCTCCACCCAGCCTGACTTTGCAGGTCTTCGGCACAAATAATGCAATAAATGGGCTAAGCGTGTTTGTGCAGCTGCCTTGTCCATGGCTGTCATCTAGCATAGAGTACAAAAAGGACAATAAAGAGGCAGGGAAGCAGTTGGTGCAGAGGGGATCCCCGTGAACACCTCTCGTGGCTGCCAGCACCTTCCTGGAGGTTTCCATCTACTTCTATCAGCAGACCTCTCCCCCTGTCCCTGGGCACATGCTGCCATTTCAGGAGCTGAAAAGAGCCTTTGTTAAGGCTTTAGTCGAAGCTCATTCATCTTTGGTTCCAGAAGCCATGAGGGCCAAGGAATTCATCACGAGTAGAGAGGGTCCACAAATCATTATTTGGAGACCCCCACTCTCTGCTGCAACCACTCATCATGTAGAATGGGGGAAGTCCAGCAAGGAAAAAGCCAGAAAGTCCCCAACATCCTTGAGGCCTCCAGGTAGGAAACAGAAGCAGTGTTTGGAGCCAACAGCAAGGAAAAACTTCAACAGATCTCTGATGCTAAAACAATACTTTAAAAGCCTTGCATGTAGATGACCTTGGGTTGGTTCCTTCTGCTCAGTCTGTGGGGTCCAGCACATTTCTCCAAACCCCTGAACCCCTTTCCTCAGCATCCCTGGACTTCTTTTCTTTCCACAAGATAGTAAAAACCCTCCATTTCAAGGAATTTTTGTTCAGGAAGGGTCAGCGAAGGAGGATGGTATCAGTCCGGTCCTGCAGTTATACGGTGTTCCCGGTCGAGGTCCCCCACCTTCCAGAAGCTCCACAGTCCCAGCCAGGAGGCGTCCAATATTAGGGTAATCAGCAGGCTGCCTTGGCAAGAAGGTTCTGATCATTATTTTTCTAATCTCACCTGACCACATGTGGTTCTCCCTCAGCCTAGTTTCTTTCAAGCCCTGCTCTCAAACAACAAACAAGCTCTCTTTCTCCCCCACAATCAAATCGATCTGACAATAAAAAGAAAAGTAGGGAGAGAGCAGGTCTTGGGTTCAGGCACATCCTGGAAGTGGGTTAGAAGGAGAAGAAAAGAAAGAGCTTCATGGACACAAGTGATCAGCTCCCACCAACTCCCACATCCTCCGGCCTCCCAGGCTCCCCCCGTCCCACTGTCCCCACTGCCTTTTCCCTGGCCTGCTGCTAACTCTTAAACAGTTTGCCAGTGAACATCTGGGGAACGCCTGCTCCTAGACACTGCTGGCCTAAATGTAAACTGAGGCAGCTCCTGACGGGGCCACTTAGCCTGAGTCATTGAAACACAAAGCACATCTTCCCAGTACACACCCCAGAGAGAAACTTGCAGCCCTGCACGCAGCACATTGTTTACTGCATGAAGCCTTGTGTCCAGTAGGGAAAAAATTGGAAGCAACCTGAATGTACATCCATCCGAGGCTCACTAAATACACCGTGGCTTGCTGTAGGCCGGGACGTTTTGTATCCACCTAAAAAACACTAGGTGACTACAGATAAGCGTAGCTGGATCCCCAAGACACATTAGTGAGTGAAAAAATAAGTCCAAGAACGACACATACAGTATTCCACTTTGGAAACACATACACAAAACAATTCTGTATGTTTTCAGTAGCACACCTATCTGTATACAAATGCAAGGACAAATGCTTGGGAAGATACCCACTGTGTGACACTAGCCACCTGAGTAGAGATGGGAGCGTGAGACGGAGTGAGGAGACAGCAAAGTAAGACATTAGCTGAGCTGGGGTAGTTTTGCTTTTAACTAAGGAGAATGTATGCGTGTGTTTGGTGTGTGGTTTGAGATGTTTGCACCCGGGGGCTTCTTCACACCTCCAGGGACCCGCCCCAGGCCTAGGCCCTGAGCCATAGGATGGCTCTCTTTGGAGGAAGTCACGGAGGCATCCTGTGCCTGGAGACAGGTTCTGGCCATTTCCTTGTGTATCTCTGTGTCTCCTACTGATCAACCCCACCTCGGAGTATTGATTTTTGTTTTATTACCCTTCCTAGGAGATCATGGCCATTAAAGAAGCCTACCAAAGGTGTAAGTGACCTTTTGTTCTGACTTTGGATAAAGAATGTTCCTTTCAAAATACTTCTGGGAAATGAAATCATCTGCTTTCTCTCCTCCCTTTTTCTTCTTCGAAAGTGTTTGACAGGAGCCTTGAATCAGATGTCAAAGCTGATACAAGTGGAACCCTAAAGAAAATTCTGGTGTCCCTGCTACAGGTAAGATCAGGCCCACCAAGGGGAATATCTTCTTTGATCAACACAACTAATTACAGACCTTAATTGCATCTGTAAAATCTCTTTTTTATATTAACATAACATCGTGGGAGTGACAGCTTATATTCACAGGTCTTAGCCGCACTCAAGGGAAGGGGGTCATATAAGGGTTGGACCACTCAGGATTCTGCTGGCCACACAGGGCTCAGGTTAGAATTCAGAACCTTCCATGACCAAGTTTCAGGGTTCTTCAGCACTGGGAACCCCCGAGAGGTGAAATAAGATATTTTGAAAGGATCACTATTAGCTTTCCAATGGAGTCACTCCAGGGAACATCATGAGGTTGCTTTCAGCCTGCTTAGAGGTCAGTGGGGTTTGTGAGCCACCCTGGTTTCTACGAGAAAAACTCAAGTGTTGTTTCAGAAGCTACCCTGCTTATCAGTTGTGCCTAAAGATGGCAGCAAAGAGCAACACTGCCACTTTGCCAGGTTCCATCTCCTCCAGACCACCCTTCTGCAATCACCCCCAGCTTTCCAGGACTTTCTCTTTTTGTTTTCTGTGGTCAAGTGGGAACTCAAGTTAATAACAACGTGTCAATTTTTCTAGGCTAATCGTGATGAAGGAGATGAGGTGGACAGAGATCTAGCTGGTCGGGATGCCAAGGATCTGTATGATGTAAGTGTGCAGATGCACCAGTCCCCGCCAATTCTTTGTCCTTTTTAAAGTTTCTTAGCACTATTTTCAACAAATATTCCTCTGTTTCATGCAAATGGGAGTTTCTTGAGAAATAAGTATGATCTTTAAAATATTTTCAATATATACAGTCTTTGTGAACCTGTAAGAATTGTTCCTATTCTTGGGGCGCCTTAGTGGCTCAGTCGGTTAAGTGTCCGACTTCGGCTCAGGTCATGATCTCACGGTTTGTGGGTTCGAGCCCCACGTCAGGCTCTGTGCTGACAGCTCAGAGCCTGGAGCCTGCTCCGGGTTCTGTCTCCCTCTCTCTCTGCCCCTCCCTGGCTCACAGTCTGTCTCTCTCTCTCCCTCTCTCTCTCTCAAAAATAAATAAAAATTAAAGAAAAAAAAAGAATTGTTCCTATTCTTGCATTTCAGAGTTTACTGCTTCAGGTCCATTTTGGAACAAGGAAGGTATAAATATTATAAATAGATGTGTGAAGTAAACTCTCAGGTATAGTGCTTAGTTGATCAATTTGACTTCTATTCAGTGCATATTTTCTAACTGCCTGTAAGCAAGGCCTGGTCATAGAACAGTATATTCAGTCTTTTACGCAAAAGGCTTTTCCATAATGTTTGCATTTGTCCTGCAGGCAGGGGAGGACCGCTGGGGCACTGATGAGCTTGCCTTCAATGAAGTCTTGGCCAAGAGGAGCCACAAGCAATTACGGGCCACCTTTCAAGCCTACCAGATTGTAAGTAAACAAGCACCAGGGAAATGGAGTTCACACCAAAACTACTATTTCCAAAAGAAGTCCAGATCAGGGATAAGGAACTGTGGGGGTGTTTTACAACAGCAGCTCTTGATCAGAGATGATTTTGCTTCTTCCCCACCTCAAGGAATAATTGGTGATATCTGGAAACATTTGGGTTGTCACCTTGGGTGTTGGGGAGGCAACGCTAAGAACATCTAGTAGGTCAAGGCTATTATACATCCTACAATGCACAGGACAGCCCCGCAACAAAGGCTTATCCAGCCCCAAATGTAGTGCCAAGGTTGGGAACCCCTGCTTAACAGCAGAGGCTAGGAAAACAGAGGAGTGTCAAGGTGAAGAGCAAAGCCCTAGAGTCAACATCCAGGTTCAAATCCATGTCCTATCACTGGCAGACTCTCTGTCCTCATTTGTAAAATGGGACAATAATCTTCATCGTCACACCCTCTTGGGCTTCTTTCAAGAGTTAAATAATATAGAGGAGCCCCAATGGCTCAGTCGGTTAAGCGTCTGACTTGAGGTCAGGTCATGATTTCACTGTTCATGATGAGTTCGGGGCCCCGCGTCGGGCTCTGTGCTGACAGCTCGGAGACTGGAGCCTGCTTAGGATTCTGTGTCTCCCTCTCTCTCCTCCCCTCCCCTACTCATGCTCTGTCTCTCTCTGTCTTTCTCTCAAAAATAAACATTTAAAAAAAGTTAAATAATAAATGTAAAAGGCTCAGAATAGTACCTGGCGTGTGGTAAGCACACAAATGTTCTCTCTTACTATTATTCCAGTTTATAGTTGGGTTAACAGAGTGCCTACCACTCCCAAGACAGATGAGATATACCTCAGAGATACTCCTGAAAAGATGTGTATAAATTGCTGTTTACAATTATTTTTTATCTGATGATAATCTTAAGCCAACAAGATGAATTAGTTACTTCAAAGCATTTAGTGGTGAGTCCTTCCTTGAAAATCAGTCTTTCATTGCAAGAAGCCTTTTGTGGAGTATCAGATTTTTTTGGTCTCCTATTTTATATTTGTAGAGTGCTTTTAACTATTCAAAGCACTTCTGTGCCCTGTATCTCATTCCAATTTCACAACAATCCTGTAACGGTAATGTCGGCTAAGCAGCCATTGTTACCTACAACTGCTGGACAAGGAAAGTCTGTTATGAGTAAGGCGCCATCTGTAACTTATCAGGACCACACAGCAAGCCGGTAGCAGAAAGTGGATGAGAACAGCAAGATTCCCCAGCCCAAGCTTCTACCTCGGCGGGAGCTGGCCACTCCTCACTCGAAATAGCATTTCCTATGTGTTGCCAGCAGATGAAAAGACAATAAAGCTTGGGAATTTTATCATTACTGTATATAAGCCTGGAGGGCCTTTTGCTTTCAAATCATGCCCAGAGTCATGATCAAAGCCAGCTGACCCTGCGTTCCTCTGGCCTCTGCTCCTGGAACGGGGTAGACTCTGAGCTGGAAGACTTCTCCATGACCTACACCCTCTTCCCACGTGGCTGGGGCCATGATTGGAGTTTCTGGGGATGGCTGCCATTGGTGATCACTGTGGAAACACACATACATGTTAGCGTGCATGTATGCGTGTGTGCGTGTGTATACATGAACTGCTAACGACCTACAAGGATATTCTCCAGGCCAGTTGTTCTCAAAATTAATCCCCAAATAGCATCAGTATCACTTGCGAACATGTTAAAAATGAGAATTCTCTTATTTAAAGAGAGAGAGAGAGAGAGAGAGAGAGAGAGAGGCACCTGGGTGGTTCAGTTGGTTAAGAGTCCAACTCTTGATTTCGGCTCTGGTCATGATGTTATGGTTGGTAGGTTCGACCCCCGCATTAGGCTCCATGCTAACAGTGCAGAGTCTGTTTGGGATTCTCTCTTTCAGCCTCTCACTCTGCCCCTCCCCTGCTGTCTCTCCCTCAAAATAAATAAACTTAAAAAAAAGAGAGAGGGAATGCTCAGCCCCCCACCCTGGACCTACTGAATCAGAGGGAGTCCTAGGGTGTATGTTTCAACAAGTCTTTCCAGTGATTCTGGTGCCTGTTAAAATCGCAAAGGTCTGCTCTAGACTGCTAGCTCTATGAGCCAGAGCAAGTCATTAAGGATTCCGGACCTCAGTTTCCCCAACTGTCAAACAGGGATAACGATGGTACTGACTTCATAAGGTTAGTAAAGATTAATGAATTAATAGAAATAAAGTGCTAAAAATAAAGTGCTGGCATGCCATAGGTGTTCAGTAAACACCAGCAACTGTCAGTTGTCTCCTTATGTGAACCAACAAAGCCCAAATGGACAATAAAATAATTTACTGATTTAGTGATTCTTTACATGAAACTAGCTCTAAAATGCTACCTGTTCCTCTATTCCCAAAACTTCCCCAGAACACCATCTGTTTTGATTCTTATCACTGATTTTTGTGAGTTCACCCTGATCTCATGACCCTAGTTCATAAGTTTTCACAAGGGTCTCTGGCTAAAAGCAATAAACCGCTAGCATGAGATCATGGGAGTCTATTACGTTGCGTAGCTTGCCCTGGCATAGAGATGAATTTTTATTTTTGGCATGAAAACGTTAGGGTTTTGCCCTCTAAGCTTGAGTCTTAACTACTAACGCTCCCAGAAATCCTCACCAAGAAACTGTGTTTGCGGCCCTGCTACACCAGGCAGGAATATCACCGTCCCGAAGGTGACCAAACATGAAAGGCTTGTGCAGCTATAAAGCTGAAGGAAGTTCCCTACGCAGGGCTTAGTATGAATTGTAGGTACACATACCCACAGCGCAGGCACACTGCGTCCCCACCGCGTCAGTCACCACTTCTCTCCTGTCCTCTATGTGTTCCTGAGCTTGTTCCAGAGCCTCTAGTCCTGTACCTTCTGTGGCCAAACCCAGAGGGCATAGGCTTCTGCTATGAGAATGCTGTCACTATGGGTGAATAGGTTTTGAAAGAAAGAAATGTCTCCCCTATTCTTCTAGTAATCTCCCTACGGTCAACGCTACCTGGTAACGAGAGGCCTTTGAGGCTTGTGTGGAATCTACCCCAGTGATGTTTTTTGTACTAAGATCAGAAAACCTGATCTGTCTAAAGAGCCCCCTAAGAATTAAGTGTTCCGGGAACTGAAGTGAAAAGCCTGCCATTTGCAAAGGAGATTCACTTGGGCCAGTCGATTGTTTTCCATTTGTGTTCTCTGGAGCCCCGGGAGGTGCCTTGGTAGCTACCAGGAGGGGAATGTGGGCAGGAGATTGATAGAGAAGAGGGGGCAATGTGAACAGTGCCCCCTGGAGTTGTGTGGCAAAAAGACTGAGAAAGCAGAAACCTGGCAATGCTGTCCCAGCACTAACAATAGAAACAGAAAGCGGTTTAAAGTGAGGATTATTTTTTTAGTAAATGCAGACCCGTGTGAACAAGATGTCCTCTTGAAATGCAATCTCAGCCTACAGAACAAGAACGCTGTTCATGGGAAAGTGGTACCAGTCCCTTTCAAAACACCAGCTCCCACATCAAACCCAAGAGAGGCCAGGAGCAGCTAAGGAAGGGACAGAACTGAAAGCCCCCAGCCAATCCCCACCGTCTACGTCCCTTACCCACCCACACCAGACCTCTAGGTGTCAAACCACGACAAGGAGACCGAGAAACCTCATTACATCTCGACCTCTCCCCCCCCCCCCCACATCAATTGTGCGTGCATCACAAAGGCTATTTTGTTTACTAGTGTTTTCAGAATAAACTACATACACTCTGACTGGTGTGTCCTCAAAGGCCCCAACTATTTATGGAACCACCGTTGTGTCATAGCCTCAAAAAATAACTTCTAAGAAAGAAGTTTCTGTATTCTTAATGCTTAACTGCACTTCCCCAAACCCAACAAAGAGTTCTCCTTTCTTTTATTTGCCTGCCCTGAGTTTGGCCCAGGTGGTACTTGCATTAAGCATTGTCACAATACACTCTGAACTTCAGCTTCTGTAAATATTTGGAAAGAAACCCAGCGTGTAATGCTGTGCAGAGTGATATGTGAGCCGGTGGTGAATATAGGATCATTTAGAATCACCCCCAGAGTGAAGGAAAGTGACGTTTTGACATGGTCAGCACCCTGGCTTCCAGCCCACGCAGCCCCGTTCTATCAAAAACGTTGGACCAAGTCCTTACTGTGAACTTCACAGCCTGTACTACTTATGTCACCCAAACTGTGGGTGGCTGAGTCCCCAGTCCCAGGACGTGGGAGATGAGAAAAGTGTGGGTAAGATGATTAATAACCACAACCTCCTAGAGAATTGGAAATGAAAAGAATTTTAAGAACATATTGGAAACTAAACTATTATAGAGATGTAAAGAATTATTTTACAATATATATTCATTGTTCTTCCACTCCCAACTTTACAGGTGAGGAAACTGAGGCCAAGGGAATTGTCCTGATCCAAGGAAGGGATCAAATCCATTAGGGGTCAAAAGTCATCAGCCATAAGAGCCCCCACTCAAATGTAAGGCACGGAGCAGGATAGGTTCCTTAAAGTCACGTGACCAAATCTGGAAGAGTTTAGTGCTTTTTGTAGACAAGTGACCCCAGGAGTGCCAAAGCCAAGAGCAAGACCTATGATAATGGCTGGCCTTTGATTGTCCTTCCAGCTCATCAACAAAGACATCGAAGAGGCCATTGAAGCAGAAACGTCGGGAGACGTGCAGAAGGCCTACTTAACTCTTGGTAAAGTAAACCTAGCAGAGTCCCTGACTTAGGGTGGGCTCCCTGGAATCAGGCTCGGAGTCGGAGGTTTGCATGTGGGAAGACTTTAGGGAATAGTTCGGGAACAACACACCTCAGCAGCATTGGGTAAGGGAGAGAGTAAGCATGACACAGCTGTAATGGGGGGCGGGGGCTTTGCTGGTCCCCCATGGAGCCCTGGAGCCAGGAGGCAAGGGGGCAAGGTGTTTAAACCACACACCAAGCAACCGGTGGATGCTGGCCGCAACCCCGGAGCATCTGCAATGGTGGGTAAGGCAGGGCCTTGGAGGGCCATTCCTGGGGAGGGACTCAGCTGTGAGCAGCCAGTAGGCCGCAGATGGAATGAGTGCATTGGTCCCAAAGAGGGCCTCTGGGCGATGCATCATGGCATCCACTACAGTCTCATTAAGATCGTGGGTCGACGAGAAGAGCATCTGTCAACAGGCTGCAGCATTGTCTAGTCTCAGGGAGCCATATGTGGTTCAGCCAGGTTTCCAACCTATGAACAAGTTTTTGCATATGCCTGATGGCTCGAGGGTGTTCTTTTCCACTTGATGCCCTTCAACATTTAGAATGAATGAGGTCTCTTGAGAAAGAGTGGGGAGGGAGACCAGATCTTTATTGTGCCAAGCGAGCACACCAGCACCTTCTCTCCAGGTGTTGCCCATAGGCAGGAAAGAGCGGAGAGACGGGCATGGGGCTGTGTCTGGCAGGCTCCTTTCTTCCTTTCTGCAAGCCCCGGAATGAAGCCATTGTCCATTGTCCATACTCTCCTGTGGCGAGGAGTCGAGGGCACCATCTCAAATAGCACAAGAAACGGAAAGACGGGTCCCCGGAAGAGGAAGAATTGAAAAAGTAGTCCTGGAAGTTAAAAAATGTGCTCTATCTGCCAAACTTTTTGTTTTGCTTTTTGTGGGGCTTTAAAAAAATTTTTTAAACAATGTCAGCAATTGATTTTTTTTAGTCCGTCCTCATTTTGCATTCAAATTAGCAGGGCCTCGACTAATTTGACCTCTACCATGGTGTAGAGAGGCCTAAACATCCCTAGTGTCACTCCTGACCCCAACTGGACATACAGGGACAACTGTCCTTGGGGCTTAAAAGATGAGTCTCTTAAGTAAATGGAGAGATCCACTAACAGCCTGACCCAAAGGCTCCAAATTCTTCCTTTCTGTGCTGGCAGTGCAAAGAATCAGGAAAATACCAGAGTTCAGTCAGAAGATTATACCAATGATGATAAACCACTATCAATATTATTAACAGTAACAAAACCATTCAATTGTTTAATATTTAGTTAGCACCTACCCGGGCTGGGGGTTGTGCTTGGTGAGGGGATCAGAGGTAAATAGGTCCAGTTCTTGCTCTTAGGAAGTTTCAAGTCCATGGTGGAAACAAACAAATCAGCAGATTAGGTTACAGTAAAGATAAAAACAAAAACAACCAGAGTGAGGAGGGTACAGAGGAAGGAACGGCCACATCCCTGGAGACGGGGAACATAAAATGCAGGACTTAGGTATGCTCCGGTGGTAGGAAACTTCAAAGTGATTAGAAACGACCTTAAGTATAAACCACACACGCTGTAGAGCATGACTTTACAGGTGTATTTTCGAGACACTTCCCACCCCCACTCATACCTGACTCATAAAGATGCCGGTTTACGGTTCAATTTGAGACCAAATGATTCCTACCACTTGCATGCTCTGGGGCAGCACTTTTCCAGTGGGCTCCAGGGCCCACCTGCACCAGAACCACCTATAGAGAGGTGTGTGAAAATACAGATTCCTGGGCCCCATCTCAGGCTCCCTATTAGAATCTCCAAGAATGGAGCCCAGAAGCTGTACTTTTACAAGCTCCCCAAGGGATTGTCTTCTCCTCATGATGGCTGGCTATCCTCCCTTCCAGATACCACAGGGTATATGCCCACATTTTCCCTGGCTAGCCCCATCCAGACTCTTGAGGGATTCCTTCGGCAGCTAACAACAGACCTTATTCACCAGGCATAGATTGCATACAATAGAAAAGCTGAGAATTCTCTTCCCAGGACATCAGGAAGAAGGAATGTCAGGGGAGAAGACACCTATGAAGGGTTGGAACACACGGACATTAGGCATTTCAGCATCAACGTGTCCTGCCTGGGAGGGGGTCTTAAGTGAGTCTCAAGTATGCCACTCCCCAAATTGACAGGCTCCCCCCCACCAACCACCACCAATCCAGCAGCTTTTTGGATTGTTCTCAGGATAAAGAGGTCAGACACCTGGGGCTGGGCTTTTCTGTTCTCCTGAAACTCTGGTGGCTTCCACATGTCCTATAAAAGAGACAGACCCCCCACCTAGATGCTACTTCCCTAATCCTGTTCCCTTCCAATTCTCGGAAGCATCAATCATATAGGCAATTACATAGAAAACAAGAGTTCCCATCCCAGGACATATCAAGGATGCACATCCCACACTTACGCTCAATGTATTACTTGCTATCAATCACTAACATCAAAAATGTTAAGTGTTCTAGGTAAATGCCAACACCTAAAGAGTAAATGGTTCGTTTCCCCAAAGTGTTTGTCCTGATGGGCCCCCCTAAGCATGGGAGGAGGGGAGAGGAACAATGATTTCTCTCCAGGAGTAGAGAGGCACTGTGCTTCACTAATCTGTGGATGAGATCAAAGCTGGCAGGCAAGGGGAGGACCAGAAAAGAGCAGCTAGCAAGAACACAGGAAGGTGGCCTGTAGACAGCATCAAACATTTCATGAGGCCGCATCCCAGATGGAGAGCTGACTGTGGGGCACTTGGAAAAGATTCCAAGATGAAACTCACCGAGCAAAGGCAGTGAGGAAAAACAAAGGGCGGGAAAGATGTTTAGCACATCCTGGCGGCAGTCCAGCTGAGTGAGTCTTCGAGATTCTGAAGTTTTATTACAGCAGAGTCCCCAGCCAATCTGTATTTCCCCTCTGAACCCAACGCCAGCATCAGAGATTTCATTCAGATAAGAAAAGTTACTCCTGCTGGTAAGAACCATGAACTTGGCAGGGAAAGCCTGAGGGTGGCCGCAGCGTTCCTCCTCCCCTGAAGGGTCTTCAGGGACCAGCAGAGGGGTTTTGACTCAGTTCTTGGTTGAAGAGCCCAGGTGCCCTGACCCGGGGGAATCTTCCAGATCCCACTAGAGTGTGAAGTCTGCTCCTTTCAAACACCTGTCTCACAACTGAGTCAGCTCCAAGGACAGCCAGGTGATACGGGGGGCCAGCTCCATTCTTTCAGCGGGTCTCCATGTTCTTCAACAACATGTAAAAGCCTCACCTTCTCTTGTCCCTCGTCCTGCCCAGTGAGGTGTGCCCGGGACCAGGAGGGCTATTTTGCTGACCGTCTGTACAAGTCCATGAAGGGTGCAGGCACCGATGAGGAGACACTAATTCACATCATCGTGACCAGGGCTGAGGTAAGACACACTCCACTCCCAGCACGTGGGCCACCACTTCTCTTTTGGCCACCGCTGATGTCATCAACAAAGCTTTTCTTAAGGGTTTATTTACAGAAAAAGCGAAACAGAGACAGCCCTCGCCTTCCCAGACTTTGTGGAAGACCTTGTGCCATGCTTCAATCTGTTTCTTTTTATAAAAATACAATAATGATAGTTGCTTCTATTTTTGCCATGTGTGGCTCCAGAGAGCTCGGGGCCTGTGCAGGGGGACCTGGGGGAGTGCAGCCCACGCTCGGCTCCACTGTAAGGAAGACGAACCAGAGACACTGAAAGGATGGGGACGGACGAGGTCACCCAGCAGCAGAGACAATGAGCAAATGACTGCCTCGCTCCCCAGCCAGGCCTTTAATTAAACACAGCACAGAAGCACAGCTTTGCCCAAAAGACACATCAGTACAAGACAGTATTTCTCAACCTTTTTAAAAAAATTTTTTATTGTTTATTTACTTTTGAGAGAGAGAGACAAAGCACGAGCAGGGGAGGGGCAGAGAGAGAGAGAGAGAGAGAGAAAGAGAGAGAGACAGATCCTGAAACAGGCCTCAGGTTCCGAGCTGTCAGCACAGAGCCCGATGCGGGGCTCAAACTCACGAATCGCAACATCACGACCTGAGCCGAAGTCTGACGCTTAACCGACTGAGCCGCCCAGGCGTCCCTCAACCTTTTTTAAAATTATTAGTAGTAATCGTCCCACTAAGGAGACTTTTGGGGCCCAGTTTTTTCCTAACTGCCACTCCCCCCAAAACATGAACACCACAGAGGGACTTTGTATCTGTTTATGTTCCGTTTACACATATTCTGTCATATTCTGTATGTATATATTGTGTTCTGTAAATACATCTATAGATTCTGTTCTGTATGTATGTGCGCGCGCGCGTGTGTGTGTGTGTGCCCGCACGCGCTTTGACATAAAAAGATTAAGGTTCTTTTCACCCTCTAAGAATGCATTTTTGCCCTGTTGGGAGCGATATCGCCCACCTTTGGGAATGCATGACTGTAAGAAAGAGGGAGATGAGCACCCACGGCCTGTGAGCAGCTGTCGAGATTCAGCACCGATGCTCTGGCACACGGGTCACAGAGGGAAGGAGGGGCAAGTGAAGGGGAAATGGCATCTCGACCACAGTGGGAGAAGCCTTGGAGAATGAAGTGTAACTGAGCACTTGAAAAACCACAGACATCTTCCCTCAAAAAAAAAAAAAATTGTTAAATGAAGGGGGACAGATCCCAACCCAAATCCTGGCCCATGGCTTTGACAAATAATACTTAACATCTGACACCATTTTTAAATATAACTTAGCAACAAGACCGTTCTTTCGTTTTTATTTCTATTCCAGGAATTTCTCCTCCCCCTCCACTGTTCATAGTTTTCTTCTGGCTTACTGTCTGTTTCTCTTGCTCTCCCTTCCTTCCCTTCCCCATCTCTCTGCCACTCTCCTGAGTTCTCTCCTCCACTGTCTCTCCAGATCTCCATGGTCTCTGTCTCTCTGTCTCTTAGCAAGCCATCCCCATCCCCCCATGCTCCTGCCAAAGTCTCAAGAGATTCTGAGGCTCATAGAAGCATGTGCAACACGGAGCAGGGTGGGGATTCTGAAAGACCCCAGAGGGTTGGAACCTTCTGGAGGGCCCACCAGAGCTCTGTCCCATCTTAGTATTGGCCACATGTCCTGGGATAGTTTAGGAGACTAAGCATCTCCTTGGAATGCTTCAGGCCCAGCCAGATATATTGGCTATACCCTAATCTCCCCAAAGCCCCATAATCCTAGAACAGAACCCCAGTGTGCCCCATCCCACCCCCGCACTGACCCACACCGTCCTGCCCCCTCCCCCAGCCAAGTAGCGGACAAGTCGGGGGACGGGGAGGGGGCACAGGCAACATCCTGCCGGAGTCTCCCTCCTGCTCAGCATCCGCTTGGCACAATCCTTCATTCCCCTGCCTTCTGTTCTCATCTTCTTTCTTAGTCCATCCCTCCAACTGGGGCAGGAGGAAAAAGAACCAGAAGGCTGAATGATGGGTTGTGGATCTGTCTGGAATGCACGATAGAGTCTAAAGTTTTAAAAATTATAAAAAGAACACAACTCCTGGTTCAAGAGAGCGCTCTGCTTCTTTTACGAGACACACTGCGTTCTCTCTGTACTTACATCTTTTCTGTTGCCAGTATTGTCTCCCTCACTAGGTTCTAAGAATATCTGGAGCGGAACAATCTTCTTATTTGTTTTTCTTCTGAGTCCTCTGCCCATTTCCAGCACCCAGGTTTTTCAAGCTTTCAATGAATTAGGTCGAAAATAAGTCCTACAAATTGGTATCGATTTGAATTTTATTGATTGGCATTAATGGTCTTGCTGATCAGGGTACAAGAAGGAAAAAAAAAAGCTTCATTTCAAATCTCTGTGTTGATAATTTTCTTAACCTTATACCAAGAGTCAGCAAATTGTGACCTGCAGGTGGGCCTGTTTTTATATAGGCTTGCTACCTAAGAATGATTCGTTTTTAAATGACTGTAAAAAACTCAAGGGAAAAATATTTTGTAATACATAAAAATCATCTGAAACTCAAGTTTTTGTGTCCATAAATAAATTTATACTGGTATATATATATATATATATATATATATATATATATATTCACCTCTGTAACCGGAGCTAGACTCGGCTTTCCTTTTCCCATCCATAAAATAATAGTAATAATAGTGATACCCCCTACCTCCAAGGGTTGTGTTGAGGCATACATGAGCAAATGAGTGTAATGTATTCAGAACAGTGCCCACCTGCATTCATAGTGAACACCCTATAGATGTCCTTGTCCTCACTGCTGTCGTCATTTCTCCTACAGGTGGACCTTCAGGGGATAAAGGCAAAGTTCCAAGAGAAGTATCAGAAGTCTCTGTCTGACATGGTTTGCTCAGACACGTCTGGGGACTTCCAGAAACTGCTGGTGGCCCTCTTGCACTGAAGCAAGCCAGAGCAGTGGAAGGACAGGGAGGAGCCACCTTTGTCAAGAGCCCATTTCAAACCAGATTTGCAAATGTGACTCCAGCACAAAAAGTACTGAAGAGTTCTGGCTTATTTTCTTGCCAGCTTGAATACTGTAGCCAGGCCAAGCTGTTTAGGTGAAGGGCAGCAGCCTCAAGACACTTGTGCAGGTCACCCTGAATGCTGGCTTAGCAAGTATCTGAGCTGCCTTTCAGCTTTCCTTTAGCGTGGCAACCTGAACGCTTTCTGAGCACAAATGAAATTTGCAGTTGATGAAAACACTATACTTGTAATAAAACATTCAGAAGAGTATGTATCAAATAGAGGCGGGTAAAGACTGAATGGTTAAGGTACAGGGAAGACAAAATTAACCAATTCATCAGTGTTCCTTCTGTGCATTCAATCTCAAATGCTCAATGTTAATTAAAGTGGATTATGCCCCATCAGCTGCTTTTCCAAAGACTGGGTTGATTCGTTTTGGCTCTTGTCCTGGAAGTATATGACTTGTGAAATTCAAACATATGTGGGAAATGCATATAACAACTTTAATTAATAACCACCAAAGATAACAATCAAGGCTAGCAGTAAGGAAACAATTGAGGTGCCCGTGTGGAATGTAACTAGGGGTAAGATTCATGGCTACCTTGTATAAATGGTTCTTCTTATTTCTCTAGACATTTGACCCACTTGAGCCTTACCTCTGATCTTCAAATACAATTAGGCTGGGCATGGTGCCAACAGGATCAAGGTCAATGGTCTGACTCTCAAATGGATTGGTTCCACACCAATAGAATCTCTGTTCAAGATGTTTGTCTCACAGCCATGACTTACTAGATGTAGAGGGGTCTGTCAAGAGAACATGGACACTTTGATCCAATAATTACAGTTATCATTCATTGGGCGATTATTTGTGTCTGTCACTGCTCAGTAGCACACTTTCATGTCTTAATCCTCTCAACAGCCCTATAAGGTTACTATTACTCCCATGTATCAGTTGAAGAAACTGGAGAGTTCATTCCCAGGCCAGTAATGTAGACCGATGCCTCTGTATTCAACAGAATGCTGTAAGTAAGTTAATATAGGCAGGTAAAGCTCTCTTCCCATTAGCAAAAAGACGGTACACACAGGTCTGCCTGAAGGAATTGGGGAATAATTCACAGAGATGTATTAATGCTGGATGTTGAAGAATGTGGAAGAATGTTCTCCAGAGAAACAAAATAAGAAGGGTAAAAGCAGAGGCTCAGAAGCATGAGGGAGCAGGATATGTTCAGGAAGTGGTGAAATCCATTCTCCTGGGCATAGATGCGGTGAAAGGAGGGAGAGGGTTGGGGAGGCAGGCCATGAAGCTGCTGAAAAGTTTGTTTGGATCACATTAGCAATGGTTTTGCCTGCCAAGCGTGGGCCCGGTCCTTTGGGCAATGGGGGTCCCTGGAGATGTTTAAGGAGTGAGAAACATGATCAGTTTGGGGCCTTAGCCATTGACTTGGTGGTGCAATCAACATATAGCAAATAGCCCAAACTCTCAGTATAAAAGTATATATCATGGTGTGCCTTTCTAGTGGCTATAAAATGGTGACTGACACATTAAGAAGTTATGATAACATCTGTGTCCTCCACATGCTGCTTTATCAGTCTAGCAGTCATTGTTGTCATTATGAGCTTTAACACATAAAAAGGTTTTCTAGAGCCAAGCTCAGTGATAGAACATACTCGTGTTTACTTATTTGTTGCCAAAGCTGCTTTTAAAAACAGAAACAAGACAACCAGTTCTTGGGTTCTGAACTCACGGTAAGGATAGAAAAACAAACCAACAGAGTGAAAGGAGATCTATTAAAAACAGCCACTGTTGGAGATTGTTGAAGGCCATCACTCACACACAAAGGATAGGAAGGTATTTCACAGGCGAGGAAACAGGCTGAGCAAGGCTGAGGGGAAATGTCATTTACTTGCTTAAGTTCTCGCACAGGAAATGCCAGAATTCAAACCTGCGTTCTTCTGACTCTAATGCCTGAGCCCTTTGCCACACTAGCTCAGGTCCACAAGTGCTCTCTCCAAAATTTTGCTGAGCAAGGCACTGGGTACCTCTTTCTGTAGCTGCTGAAAGCTGATCACTGTTCACAGCAGAAGACCATTTCTGTGTGCTTGCTGGGGGCTGCCTCAGAAGTCTGAGCTGGTCTGACCCAGGAATGCCCCACCCCATGGCAGACCAGGAATTTCCTGCTTCTCCTCTCCACACACCCTTGCCCTGCGCAAGTCCCACCTCACCATTACCCAAGACCCCTGTTCCCAGAGCTGTCAAAAGGCAGGGCTTGCCTGTGGAGGGGGTTCAGGGGAGAAAGAAAGGACAAAGTTAGAAGAGAGAGAGGGTGAGAGCAACATTACCTTGTCACCCTCCCACTGAGTGACACTGTCCCCCACTCCTCACCCTTCTCCTGAGCCACAGCTCCTCCCCAGATATTTGGATAGATGGGGAGGAGTCTGAACACCACCTGTGGAGCTGCATCAGAAGGGAGCAGGTCCCATGGGTTCATGTGGTAACCTGCCATACTTTTCCCCATGAAATTCTGTTCCAGTCCCCATTGGGCTCCATAACACTGCTCATCCAGCCTGAGTCACCCGGACATGGAAACATAGACCTTGGGGGCGCTTGCTTGAGTGAACCACTGCAGAAGCTAATGTTCCTTTGAGGAGCAAAGGAAGTCCCCGACCAACCAACATGGGAGATCCAGCCTCCCAGTTCCTCTCAGGATCTCTGGGAGTCCCAAGTGGTTCTCGTCCTGTAGGCCCACCCCTAACATTTGTGGGTCCCAGCCCATCTCCCTGCTTTTCCCTTTTCTGGGGGAGTGGGAGCTGATTTATAGCATTTGCTTATTTCTGTGGCCACCACGGTCAATTTCAAGCTATTGACATGATGTCACTGAACAGAGTCAGGAGATGAGCGGTAGCACACCAGTATGTACTATCTCCACCATACAGATACGATAGATGTAAATAACTTCAAGAGCATAGATGATAGTAAAATATGGCAAATAATTAGGAAGTAATAAATTTTGGGTTTTCACTACATTTGTATCAATATAATTTAATTGTAAGTTTGTATACTTTAATTTTTAATAATCACTAGGCTTAATAACTAACTCATAAAACTCCTGTAAAGTTAATAATTAAACCTCATGAACCAATAGGAGCCAAGTCCAGCACTCCACTTGGCATGGGTCTTAACCCCTTTCTTCCAGAGGACTCCCAAGACAATTTGAACCCTGATTCCAGGTACTCACATAAGAAGTGGTTATCCTGAACACTCTTCCCTGCAATGGATTATTACCTACCATACATTCAGGGTCATAATGAATAGTTGTTTATGTTGTCTACTGCACAAGGCTGACTGGCTGAGGAGACGTTTGGGACCTGAAATCCAGTCCTAATTTCCCCATCAGATTTTGCCTGCAGGGCTGAAACTAGAGAGGTAGCTAGCTGCTGCCTAGAGAGGGTACTTCCTGCTAATTTGCACAGAGCTACCATATGGAGTGGTCCTGGAATGGTAAGTAACCCCTTTTACCTAAGAGGGGACATTCAAGAGATCTTCCCTAGACAGAATGCCTTGTTATCAGCTTCTAATTCTAAACACTTTAAGTTCTGCCCCTCTTGGTACCTCTTGGTACCTTGGTACCTTTTAAATATTTTTAAACATTTTTTTAATGTTTATTTTTGAGAGAGAGGGAGACAGAGTGTTAGCAGGCGAGGGGCAGAGAGAGAGGGAGACACAGAATCGAAGCAGGCTCCAGGCTCTGAGCTGTCAGCACAGAGCCCGACGCGGGGCTCAAACCCACGAACTGTGAGATCACGACCTGAGTCAGACACCCAACCAACTGAGTCACCCAGGCGCCCCGTTGCAAATCTATTCTTAGGAGAATACTTGAAAGCAAAGATTAAGAGGAAAAAGGAGATGGGAATAATGCTCCAGAAGATGAAACAGAGGTTTTATCACATTCAAGGAGATAGATGGTGAAGAAGCACAAGGAAGCAGAAGAGGGCTACCCAGGCTGCCTTCAGGAAGATGTCAGCGTCATCAGAATTAGATGTGACAGCCCCGGAAGATTCTGCCATCCTCACGTGGAGGGCAACGTGTCCCTGACCTAGGAATGCAGTCTGTCTCCTCCAGCAGCAAGAGACAATGCACAAGTCTCCACTAAGCTGCAAATAAAGTATTTCTCAGACATATTATAGCCAATAAAAATGCCTCAGATAAGCCCCAAGAAACTAGATAAGCCAAGAAACAAGGGTGCTGGAAAACCAGAAGTGGTATTCAACTCTTCATGCCAACAAGCAAGAGCTACCACATTGAATTCAGAGAGATGTGAAGGCTGCCTGTTAGTGTCACTGCAATTTATTGCATGACCAGGGCACAGGATGCACACTAATATGTTGGGAAACATAGGGTCAGGAGAAAGAAAAGAAGTGGCAACAGGGGTTGGGGCGATTTCTCAAAATAAACTTTTTATTTTATTTTTATTTCTGTACATTTTAGACTTACAGAAAAAGGTATGAGTATACTACAGAGTTCCCATATACCCCACTCCCAGTGTCTCATAGTGCTAACATTAATATGGAACATTTGTCATGACTGATGAACTAACATGGATACATTATAATTGAATAAAGCTTTATTCACATTTCTGTAGTTTTTACCTAATGTCATTTTTCTGTACTAGATTGCCATGAGACTATCACATTACATTTAGTCTGCATGCCCCTTAAGCTCCTCTAGACTGTGACAGTTCCCCAGACTTCCCTTGTTTTTGTTGACCTTGACAGTTTAGGGGGAGTACTGGGCAGGCAGAATGTTCCTCAGTTTCGGTTTGTCTGATTTTTTTTTTCTCATGAATAGACTGGGAATTTGGGGAGGAAGAGCACAGAGGAAAAGTGCCATTCCTACCACATCATATCAAAGGTACATGCTATCAACATGACTTATCACTGTTGATGTTGACGTTGACAATCTGGCTCAGGCAGTTTGTCAGGTATCTCCACTGTGCTCATTAAAAGAAAGTCTCTGTGATGGCCCACACTTAAGGGGTAGGAAATTATGTTCCACCTCTTTGAGTGAGAAGTATCTACATAAATTATTTGGGATTCTTCTGTTCAGGAGGTTTGTCTGTTCTCTCCCTTTATTTATTTATTCAATAATTTATTTATATCAGTATAGGCTTAGGAATATTTATTTTGTACTTTGGGTACAAATCCAATACTATATTATTTATTTTGTTACTCAAAATGTTCCAGCTTTTTCTATTGGGAGTTCTTTCAGTTGGTTCCTGTGTCCCTTTGACATACCCCCTCACTTTGCTTTTTTAGTACTTCTTGAACTTTTGGCACTGCTAGGTGCTCCACATTCATCTTGCATATTCCCTTTCCCAGCCCTAGAATCTGCTATTTCTCCAAGGAGCTCTGGTTCTGTTTATGGGAGAATGGTTTTAGAAACCAAGATCTGAGCACTAGGTGTGCTCATTGCTACTGGGGTGTCATTACTTCTAAGGCCGCTCAGTGGACAGAGCTAGGAAATATAAATGTGTATACACACATATCTATATTTGTACCATATATATAGACATATGACATAGATATAGATTTAGACACAGACATAGATCCATCTGTATCTATACTAAATTACATACAAGTTCATACTATGTCAATTTTCATCCAGGACCATATAGTTCACACTAAAAAAGGGGATTTTGACACCTTAAAAACAGCACAAGGAGGCAAGATAGTGGGAGGGAAGCTCCTAGAGAAAGGATCCATGGGGAGAATCAAAGCAAAGCATACAGTGCCCCTGCATGTGCCGCTGGTTGTATTTCCATTCTGAATGGCCAAGTTTGGCCCAGGTCTGGGAAGAAAGGGTAGACCATGGCTGAGTGGTCCTCTGACCTCCTCCACTACCAGGCACCATGGAATTGTCCTTAGGTTTTGAAGAGAATGCTCCGTGACTCTTTTGTGACTAAGTCAGAAATACCGATGTGTTCTGTTCCTAAGGTAACAAACTTTCAATGAATCCAAAATGTGTTCAACCAATATTGATACCATGAAGGGGAAATGGAGAGCAAGACAACCACCTTCAGTGTCAAAATCAAGAAATAGCGGGTTCTTATGCCATTCTCTTCCTGTTAATGATTTTTGGTCCCCAATAAGTGTCACTTCAGGATTGCTTAGAACAAGGATGTCTTACGACAAAAAAGGCCTGAGGCATTTTTAGACTCTTAGCTAGAAGACAAAAAGCACTGAATCTGAATCATTCCTCACTGTAATGTGGGCCAGGATAATATGACTCACAAACCAAAATGGACACACGAATTGACTGAACTCTGAACCCAACCCAAGTATTGATTTTTTTTTTATTGAACTGAAAACAAAATCAAAGCTATTGTTTTTGAAATCCTACCAGACCAGTTGAAACTGGAACCAGTCTTTGCAAAAGGTTGAGCCAGAAGATAAAAGAAAAGCATAATCACTTCCATAAAAGTATTTCATTCACATGTCTGCACAAAAAAATATGCACTGTATATGTATTTCTACCAGTAGCAGCTCTTTTAACTGAATCTCATTTAACCTATTTGCCAGATTAACCAACATGCCCCATGCTCTCTAGGGAATTTATTTTGTGGATGTCCTGGAGACTCTGAAGGCTGGTAGCTGGCACAGGATTGAGTAGGAAGTCCTTTGTCTTATGGTAGATCATGCATTTGGCAAGAGTGCCCTGTATTTGTTCCCAAATTTGTTCATATCTATTGTTCTCACTATGGTAATTACATAATTTAATTAGATAGGAAAAAAAAGGACTTCTTGTTTCTATAAACATTAAATTGAAAGCTTTGGAAAGACTAAATAAAGGTGTGTTGCGATTAAAATAAAAAGAATCAATGACAACTCTGAAGGTCCATCTTGCAAAAGGTGCACACATCTTTTCCTCCTTCTGAAACACTGATTTGTCTATGATAATCACACAGGCTTTTTTTTAGGTCAAAGACCTCTAAGTCACTGTCATCACCTCCCACATATCCCAATACCTAACTCTCCACACAGTGATTAATAGGAGAAGGAAAGACCAGGGAGAGGCTTCAGGCAGCTCCACTCATAGGCCATGTCACTTTGGAAAACCACTTTGCTCTCCTGAGACCCAGCTTCTTCATCTTTAAATGGGCATGGTGATAGTTCAGAAGCTCCCACACTTAAGGACCAAAAGCAAAAAAAGCCTTCATACATGAGAACAATACCACCTCCAGGACAAACAGGGAAGCTCTCCCTGCTAACAAGAGATGTTTTTAGAGGTCACTTATTCCGTCATTTTGCGCTTATGAAAAACAACAGCATGATAACTACATTTACAAATAAGTGGAGGAGCCATACCTACTTTATAGGATCTTGGTGCACATTAAATGAAATAAAGTATCAGAAGCCCTTAGCACAGACATGGACCCATGCCAAGAGCTCCCTACACTCCTGCTGTTTGGTTGTCTAACCAAGTCACCCCATCTGTGCTGGGGTAGCCAACCCTGAAATGGAATCACGAAGCAGTCTCTTGCACGATGAGGCAAATCCAAGGTGTGGATGCCAAATAGATTCATGCCTCCCACCCTTTCCCACCTGGACTAACATGACAGACACCCCCCACTACCTCCCATCACATCCTCCTCCAGGCTATTTCCCACCCCACAGCTGGCACTGCTTTCCCTAACGATAGCTCTCTCCCACACTGTCCCCAGTGGAGGTTTGGCCACTCAGACCACAAGCCTTTATCAGGGCTGCTTCTCCTCCACTGGGATGTCCAATTAGCATCTAAGACTAAATGCATCCAAAGAAAAATCTTCATTTCCCCCACAAAACCAGTTCCTTTCTTGCATTTCCCTCAGTAACTACCCCCAGCCAGTCAGCTGGTCAAACCACAGTCATCTTTGATTCCTTCTATTCCTCAATCCTCAAGGACCATTTATCAGAAGTTCTGCTAGCTCTCTGTCTCCAAACGTCTTAAAGTTTCCATGACTCACCACCTCTATAGATGTCAATCCAGGTCAAGCCTCCATCCTCTCCAGCCTAGACCCCTACAATATAGCTTCATAACTGGTCTCCTACTTCCCCAATTGCTTCATCTCTGAGTCCTTCAGGCATACACCTCCCTCCCCACTTACCAGTCACTGACTGTGCTGGGCTTTTTCTGTTCCTCAAACTTGTCACCCTTATTCCAGACTCAAGACTTCTGCACCATAGTTCCCTCTGCCTAGAACTCCCCTTCTCCCAGACCACTCCATGATCCAACATCATCACACATGTCACTCCCTCAAGAGGCTTACACTGGCCAACCTATCAAGCCCCATCTCCACCACACCCCTCAGAACATGCCCCAAATTTCCCTTTAACTTTATCCTGTATTATCTTCATAGCAATTGTCACCATCTGAAAGTATCTTATCTCTTTACTTATTCATTGTCTACCCCCACTGCCCCCACCATCAGAAGATAAATTCTAGGGCATCAGGGACTGTCTCTCTGTTGTTTACCATGTAATCCCAGCACCTAGAATAATGCCTGACACATAGTAGATGCTCAATAAAAGTGGTTGAATTGGTGAACTACCAACACAATTTCCTTCCTCCCTTTCTCCAGTCTATTTTCTCTTTCAGCTGTGGCTCAAGCATAACCCCTTGCCCTGCTTGCCCCTCTCCCCATGCAGTTAGCTACTCTCTCCAAGCTCTCCCTTTCACACAGCTCCATCAGAGCACATACTGCATTATTCTTTATCGTTCTCTTTACCCATATCTCCAGCTGAGACCAAGGGCCACATCTTACCTAGTTTTCCAGTCCAACACACATAGTAATTCTCTATACCTCTAACCACCTTGCCTGCCCTGACCACTAAATGTGAAATAGTCTTTCCTTTCTCAGTCATGTTGCCACCTTTATAGCACTTATCATTATCTCAAATCATCTCATCTCTATTGATTTATTTGTTCTGCATTATCTATTGTCTGCCTTCTACCTATAGCCTTAGTCACTAGAACAGTGGTTGACACATAGTAGGTGCTTAATAAAGATTTGTTTACAAATGACTCATTTGACATGTTTATTAAATGAAGGCCTAATTAATGTATTAGCCACCACAAGCACTATAAATCTCAGGGTACTCAAATGTAGGGAGATGCAATGCTATGTTTACAGCAGTTACTCATAGTTTCCAAAACAAGACACATGGATGTGATTCATGAAAATTATATCACACTAGGAAGCAAATGTTGAAGAGGAGAGGGGAAAGAGGGCAACAGAGATTTGGCTAATGAGGAAAATGGGTCTTGAACTGCCCGAGGCATCCACCATCTGAATTACTACTTGGTTGCTTCTTTTGTTTGGCATTTAGAGGTCCAGACAGGAGCAGCAGGTCTCTCTGCAGCTCTAGTAATTCTATTCCAATTATTCCAATTAGAAACACGTCCAGAGATAATTGCCCAGATGTTTGATTTCATCAGAGGTTGCATTGCATATGGAGCCCAAGAAGATTATTGTAGATACTGGCATACAGAGATGGGGGAAGAGATGACACCCAGCAAAACAGGTCTCAAATGCAAGTTCCAAAAGTAAACGAGTTTCACAAGTCCCTTTCCAAGAGGAAGACCTTCTACAGGCCCTTGACCTGGGCCAGCTGGGGAGCAGGAGCATGAGACTTGCTGGTGACGTCAGCTTGGCATCTCCGTGTGACATGTAAATAATACCAACCACGTTAAGTCACTGTAGGTCCACAGGATTGCTGAGGACATGGGTGATGTGACAACCATAAGGGCAGCGAAAGTGGATGCTGGGAATGAGCCTGCTGATGGGGCCAGCAGAACAGAGGCCAGCTCAGGCCTGCCAACAACCAACCCCGAAATAAGGTTTCATCAGGATGGCATGGAGATCTGCCCAGAACTGGTCCACCCCAGTGCAGGGAAATGTCTGGCTAATTCCAAACAGGTCATCAAATATAGAAATGCACCCAAGAACTCAGCTGGCTACACTTTACCATGAGGCAGGGTGCCTCTGAGGAAGAAAAGTTATTGATTCCTACTTTATTTTCACTATGAATAAGATACTCCAGTTAATCATGTCTGAAGTCCATAAGAGATGTGAGCATTGTCTGGCATAGTGGTTCCCACCCTTGGCTGTGCAGTGGAATCTGGCAAGCTTACAGAATCCCGATGCCTGGACTCCACCCCTGAAGATTTGGATTTTATTGGACTTAGGCTGGGGTGCAGCCTGGGAATTGGGCACTTAAAAATTTTCCCAGGGACTCTAATGTGAAGCCAAGTGAGCACCACTGCCTAACACAGGTTGAGGAAGCTCTGAAACCCAGCCTCCATTTTCATCCATGGACACTCCTAGACACGCCCATCACCCTCTGGACTCCTTTTAAGCAAAGAGGAAAGAGAAGAACCATTCACTGATTCTTGTCACAAAAGGGTCCTTCCGGGACATACAGAATACTGCTATAGGTTTTATTGAACCTCATCATTTTCTATGAAATTCTAATTCCTAAGGTTAGCACTCTGAGGTCTCCATCTACCTGCTCATATATTCCTCCAACAAATACTTATTGGGCAACTTCTACAGGCCCAATGTTCTTGTTATCATGACGCTTTCATTCTGTTAAGGGAGACAGAGAATAAACAATGAAACATTACAAATAGAATAACTCCATAAAGCAAAAAGTGTAATAAAACAAATAAAACAGGGTGATGTGACCTAGAGAGACAGGTAAGGAAATGCAGGCTACTTCAGGTGGTCAGAGAAGGGTCTGGAATAATATCCAAGCCGGATCCTGGACGTTGAGCAGCCAGCACAATACTTGAGGGAAAAATATTCCAGCAGAGGGAACAGCAAGTACAAAGGCCCCAGCCCCAGTCTCCTGGTAGCTCCAATTCAGCTCCACCGCTGTCCTGCTGGGTGTCACCATCTCCCCTGCCTCTGCCCTTTGGATTTGTGCCATCAGAGATGCCATCTTTCCACCCAAACCTATTACTTCTTCAAGAAGCTCCTCCTCCTAGAAGGTTCCTGCACCCATCCCCTCCTCATTCTGGCCAGTCTTCAGCTCACCTCAAATGTCTGTAAATGCCCTTGATAAACTGAAGTCAGTATAAAAGCACAAGACATTACTGGTGCTATTCATGCCTCCTTAGCATCCAGCCTGAATCTGCACTGAATCATCACACCCTTGATTTTATTGTCTTGTTGTTTCACCTGGGTACAACTGGTCTCCTCCTATGGGATCACTGGCTCTTCGGGGCATCAATCCGGTTTTCTGCAACTATCCTTCATTGCTCCTAGAATGGAGCTAGGCATTCATTCATAGCCCTTAATCAGAATTGTTGATACAAGAAGTTGACTAGGTGGTCAATTAAGTGTTTGTGTGAATGAAAGAATTAATCAGTAAGCCTTGCCTCAAAACCACACAGCCTTAATTCTGTTTTGCACTAGCATTATCTCCAATTTATAGATGAGGAAACCAAGGCACACAGAGATCTAGCTGCTTACCCCAGGTCACACAGCTAGTAAGTGGCAGAGCTGGGATTTAAACCCAGGCCTATCTGGTATCAGATGCTGTATGACACGTCCTGAAGAATGACGGTCGGCAGTCCCAATCTCAATTTTCAATAAGGAAACTAAAACTCACAAAAGAATTAACAGAGGTGGTCTGGTTCATAAGCTGAGTCTGTGCCAAAGCCAGGGCAGGTATTCACAGCCTTGGATGCCAAGGCCTCTGGGCTCTCTGCTCTGCCCTGCCCCTTTCACAAAGGTCAAATTTCTGGTCAGGATTCAGCCAAAGTATCAGATCATCACTGTGCCCTCTACTGAATTTAGTGCTGCCCGGGAGCTTCTGACAAGAGCTGAAAATGTCTAATGGAATGGCAAATGGGCAGAAAGCCGGAGTATATTCATTCACTTTAAATAATATTTTCTTTCTTTCCTCTTCCTCTTTCAACTGCTTGAATAGTGGAGATAGGAAAGGACAGGAGCAAGAAGTTAACACTTATCAAAGCACCCTGAGCAGGTCACATAACCTTACCTGTAGTGTGTAATGGAGGGTTTCCAGCTTTAGCAAATAAAAAATACAGGATCCAGGGGCGCCTGGGTGGCTCAGTCGGTTAAGAGTCCGACTTCAACTCAGGTCACGATCTCACGGTTCACGGGTTCAAGCCCTGCACTGGGCTCTGTGCTGACAGCTCAGAACCTGGAGCCTGCTTCGGATTCTGTGTCTCCCTCTCTCTCTGCCCTTCCCCAGTTTATTCTCTCTCTCTCCCTCTCTCAAAAATAAATAAACATTAAAAAATTGTAATAAAAAATACAGGATGCATTAAAAACAGAAACAAAAATAAGAAGCAACAAAAAGATAAATAGAAATATAGGATACATACTTAAATTTGAATTTCATAGAACAAGAAAATATTTTAGCACAAGTATGTCTTGTGAATATTTGGGCCATACCTGTGCTGACAACTTGGCTTGATGAAACCCACTTCACAGGATTATCCTGAGGGTTAATAACACACCAAATGAAAAGTGCTCATAGGTCCCTAACTCACGAGTTGGGAGCACTTGGTTGAAGGGGTAGTGCTAGGTCTGTTCAAAGACTGCTTTTCTCCCTTTATCTAACAGCCAAAAAGAAATAATTCTGTCCCCTTACACAGGTTAGAAAAATGGCCATGGTGGATTACTGACTCAGTTCCATAAGAAAATGGGCCCAGAAAAACCATACCCCCCGCACAGCATATGGGGCTCTCTGCTCTCTCCTTGTCCCCAAAGAAAGAAAGGAGACAGGCTGGAATCTGGTGGCTAAACCAGTGAAGTCCAGATACATTTCTCATGAGCTATGACAACAGAAGAGATAACAAGATAGTGGTTTTGCAAACAAAAATGACTCCGCTGAACAATAGGAGAAAATGAGATGTGAAGATAGTGAGGGGGAAAGTTGAGGGAAATAGGGCCTTTGGAAACCACATGAAGAAAGCTTGTGGGAAAACGCCAAGTGGGAAAGGTCTGTTCCTCCTAAATCAGAACATCTGAGCACCTTGCATGATGCACGGGCAGGAGGACCTTTTCAAAGTTTCTCGAATAAACCTCAGGCACAGCCGGGAAGCAAACAAGTTCCCTCTGTCCTTTCAGTGTTTAACCCCAAGTCTGAGTAGCTCTCTGTCAAGAAATCCCCCAACATCTAAGAAACATCATTCCAAGGAAAGCACCACCTTAATACATCACCATATCCCATGTCTGTCACTGTTCTATTTACCTGTCCAAGGTGCCCCTTCTCAGACCCCAACCCGCTTATCTGACAAACTAATCACAGGACTGGAACATTCTTTCTAGGGATAATTCAAATCTCGATAACACCTTCCAGAACAACCTTTTTTCTTCTCCCCTTCATTTTCCTTCTAATTGTTGTCTCATGAGAGGGAATGTTTTTCAAGCAGAAGAGAGGGCTAGTGTATGGTCTGGTAAAAATGAGATCTTTGTGTGTCTCTCCAAATGCATTCCATGAGCAGGGAATACAGTAGGTGTGTAGTAGGTGTTCAATAGTTTTGTGTTGGAATGAAAGAATCAATTAGCATGCCCTGGTAGCTCTCCTGATATCAGAAAAGGTCATCCTTAGTGCTGTTCTTACACAAGCATTTCTGGAGGCACATCCATAACAATTGGGAATCTCAGTCACGTCACCAGTTACCGTCCCCCACATCCATTGTATGATCTACTTTGGGAGCCACAAGGAGAGAAAGTTCCCCTTCCGGCATTTGTGTTGAAGAGAATTCTGGAGAGGACAATAGGAATAATGTGCACATCTCCCAAGTGGAATGGCAGGTTTCTGATTGCTATTATTACTACCAATATTGTGCAATGTTTTTGGACAACTGACAATGCACTAGGTGTTATAAGGAGTTTAAATAGCCGACTCCCCAACCTCCAACTCATGTCTGAGACTCCATGGCCTGTGCTGGCCTGCCCATTGGAATGGAAAACACAAGATACTCTCTACTTCCTTACTCAAAGCCTTGGGGACATGGGCAAGCTTTCCTAGGAATGGGGGTTGCCAAATCAACCATGTTTGTCTTTGCCTACACTTTTTTTCTATCATTTGATTATTCAGGTGTAGAAGAAAGTAAAGAGGTGACAGGGAAGCCTCTACCTCAGGGGCTCCCGAACCTCTGGTAGGCTCTGAGGACTGAAACCTCAAGAACAATGTATAAAGTTAATAGAAAACGGTATCTCTCCTCTAGCCTCTATTTCCCATCAAAAATGATTTACAAGGAATGGTGAACATTTACCACATCTTGGAAGACTAGGATTGCTTACAACCCAGTATTAGAACCAACCTGATATCAGAAGCAGATGCAGTTGACTTGAGAGAAATAGTGATTGATCTATTCATGCTTTATCCTGTGGAAGAGAAGAAACCTAATTCTCTGAAAGTTAGCAAGAAGATATTTCTTCCACATTCCTGCTCCTTGAGTCATAGACACTGAGACATACATTGATCTAAAACTCTCTTCTAGTTTTAAAACTAGCTGGTTATCCTCTACTGTTGGGGTGATATTTTTTTTACAACAGCCAGAGTACAGTTTTATGCACACATGTGCATTTGTTTGTGCACACACACACACACACACACACACCACAAAATCTTTCCATATCTGTACACAGATGGCAACTCTCAAACAAGCAACAGGGTAAGAGGCGGAAAATGGTGGGGAGTGTCCTTGCCAGAAGTCCCTTTGGATCCTGAAGGTGGAATGGAGTCAGTATAAATAAAGTTTTAAAAGCTGTGGGGATGACTGGAAGAGCCTACTGCAGATATTTGTTAGACAGTTGAGGGTTACAGTTTCTCATACAGTAGAGATATAAAATCACACCCCAATCCAGCAGTGCCAAACTACATGGATGCCACTAGATTCTTCAGAATGGAGTGAGGGAGTGGGAAGAACAATCAGCCATCCCTCCAACTGGTAGTATAAGAAGGATATTTTGGTAGCACCCAAAAGGATGGATAGTGGTTCCAGGAGCAAGCTACATATAGCCTGTTGGTTGACCATCACTGAGTCTGGATAAATCTTCTCGTTCAAAGATGAATTAGTAGGTAAAACTCCTTACTTCTAAACACCCAGTAATTGAAACCTATTTGTATTTTCCCATAGTACATGAAAATAATATTAACACTTACTTTTTGAAGTAAAACTTAATCTTTGGGAATATACAATGTAAATAGGATTTAAGAGTAATAGTTCCATTAATTTCCAGGTCTGTTTAATGTATGATTAAGTAAAACAAGGCACAATAGCCATCATTTCCATTGTATTACCACATTGATCATGCGCCTTGATAAAATGGCTGACTAGACAAGATGTTGATTTGCCTATAAAATATGGCCATTGGTTTGTATACTTTGGCCATTACTCAGCCCAGGAAATTTTTCTTCAATTGTTCTTCAAGCTGCATTCTTCAATTCCCCTTTATAGTCTTCCATTTCTGTAATGTTAATTTCTTTTATTGCAATATAAAATAAAAGAGTTATGTCTTTTTAACTAAAAAAATGAATAAATAAAGAAAAGAGGCAAACTATGGAAAAACACTGCAGAACAAAGGAAAACAACACCATTCTGAAGACCCAAGTATATATCCAGAAGAAATGTTTTCAAAAATTTCAGCATCAATAGAAAGAAAAATGACATTCTTCTGTAAAATAGGCAGAAATCCATAAAGATCAAAGCTAACCACAAAGAAAGCTAGAAGAGCCATGAGATTATTTTGGAGCAATAAAAATGCAATAACATATTTCAAATCTGCATTAGGACGAGTAAAGAGAAAAAGTAATCCTGTGAAAAGCACACCAACAGTACAAAGGGTAAATCTGGGATGTGTTCTAGAATGTAAGGGAAAAGAACAAGCAAGTAAATATTTAAAGAGATACAAATTTACATGAGGAAGCCATGTTTAAAAATATATAGGTGTTGTACATGAAGAAACCAAAATGCAATTGAAGTAATAATCAATGATATAATTAAAGAAAATTTTCCTATGCTGAGTGAAGGCCAAAGTATACAAATCAATGCCTATGATTTATAGGCAAATCAACAGCTATATTTTATATGCTTTAAAAAGGACATATACCTGGGCACATCCCGGCAACATTTTTTAACTAAAAGGATGAAGAAAAGAGTTTAAAAAACAAAAAAAGAGGGGCGCCTGGGTGGCTCCGTCGGTTAAGCATCCGACTTCAGCTCAGGTCATGATCTCACGGTCTGTGAGTTCAAGCCCCGCGTCGGGCTCTGTGCTGACAGCTCAGAGCCTGGAGCCTGCTTTGGATTCTGCGTCTCCCTCTCTCTCTGCCCCTCCCCTGCTCATGCTCTGTCTCTCTCTGTTGAAAAATAAATAAACATTGAAAAAAAAAAAAGATTTAAAAAAAAAAAGATATAAATTAGTCAATTATCAAGTTTCTACTCCCTAGCTCTGTAGCCTTCCCAGAATAAAATGGGTGGTTTTCAGAAATTTTTGAAGAAAAAAATATTTGATCCTAAACTATGATATACCTAGCCAAGTTGTTGCTTGTAGATGATAGGAAATGAAAAGAGAATCTTTGATAAGGAAGGATTTGGAAAAATGCACCTCTCTCATATTCTCTCTAAAAAACTATTGCAAGTTAATGAACTCAAGTTGATCAAAATATGAGTCAGAATTAAACATTTAAAAATGGGGAAAC
Source organism: Prionailurus bengalensis (assembly GCF_016509475.1). NCBI lineage: Eukaryota > Metazoa > Chordata > Mammalia > Carnivora > Felidae > Prionailurus > Prionailurus bengalensis. The sequence goes on along the minus strand of NC_057353.1, from coordinate 66,991,155 downwards.
TGGCAGTGAAAATGTAAATCAGCCAAACACAGAGCTAAGTCTAAATAATTGTTATAAATAGGATGCAAAAGCAAATAGTAAAGCCATTCATAAAAGATAAGATATAGAATATAAAGTAATTTGGTGATAATAATCAGGGCCTTAAATTCCGGGTCATCTTTACAAAAGCCAGGAAGAAAGAAGTAAATGGGTTTCAGATTCTTTTTCCTACCTAGCAGGGAGTCAACAAGCATCATTTTGTTTTTACTTATGATCACCAGAAAAACATACGTTAAAAAATGTTTTTGGAAAAAATTAAAAGAAAGCCACTAGTAAAAATATAAATAGTCTGAAAAAGTCAAAAGTAAGCAAAAGGTCTCCAGTGTCAGTCTCTGTCAACCAATTCCATTATACTTCTCTACCTTTCCTAAAAAGCAGGCAGGGAGTTAAGACTTATCCTTGCCCCCGAGGAGGTACAGGAGAGAGATGGAAACCCATTTTGTCTGATATGAGAGCTTTTCAAAATATATGTTTAATTTCTCCATTTATGGGGTCTTAGAATTCATGGTGGGTGGTGCATGAGGTGGGAAGGAGGAAGGCTGGGTAAGGCTTTCCTTCAGAACACTTATTTTTTTTTTAACGTTTTTATTTATTTTTGGGACAGAGAGAGACAGAGCATGAACGGGGTAGGGGCAGAGAGAGAGGGAGACACAGAATCGGAAACAGGCTCCAGGCTCTGAGCCATCAGCCCAGAGCCCAACGCGGGGCTCAAACTCCCGGACCGCGAGATCGTGACCTGGCTGAAGTCGGATGCTTAACCGACTGCGCCACCCAGGCGCCCCTAGAACATTTAAATTACTTATTCATCTGTCTTCTATACTGACTCAAGCTCCACAAAGGCAGGGACTTGTTTGTCTCCCTAGGGTCTTACTAGATAGATTGTTGGATGGATGGATGGATGTTGGATGGATGGATGGATGTTGGATGGATGGATGGATGTTGGATGGATGGATGGATAGATGGATGGATGGATGGATGGATAAATGGACAGACGGATGGATAAATGGACAGACAGATGGATGGATAAATGGACAGACAGATAGATGAATGGACCTTCAGTTAATTAGACCCTTACCTTGCTCAATCTACATTTCCCTTAGGGATCCTAATTAATCCTACCTCTAAGGGAATAAAGTTCACCCTCCCTCTGCAGGTCACCCACCTTCTTCTATACCACAGCAGCAAATCAAAACCGTGGCTGAGGAGCCTGGAGGGAGTAATATTCCTGCCTAAATGCCTCTCTCACCGTCAGGGGGCACCTGCCCTGGGGAGCAGCGAGGCCAAGGCAGTGTATTATTCTTTGTGACTCACAGTGCTAAAATGGGAGAGTAAGAATGCATCCTTGATCACATTTCTTTCTTCCCAGTTTGACTTAGAGCCCAGAAAGCTGATCTGTGGCATAAATGTTGTGTGAGGTCAGACTTTAGTTTGTGGGGAAAAGGCAGGGTAGACAGCTGGGTTATATACCAATAAGCCACCAACAGCCCTGACTTCGTCTCTGACCTCCCAGGGGGAAAAAAGATATTTTCTGGTGGTAGGGCAGGGTGGAGGAAGAGTTGTGGATGCAGTCATTTGCACTGCTGGCCTAGTAAAAGTAGTGTTGCACTTGTAGCTCTCAAAGGGCAGTCGTCATGGCAACCTTGGGATCAGGGAGCAGATCCTCTTCTGGCCATTGTCTGGAGTACAAAGTCCCTGTTCAGCTTTCCACAAACTGGTTTAAAAAAACACATCCAGCCAGATAGATACAGACACTGATAGACAGGCACTCACATTCACAGAAAAGTTTTTAATCATATAGCAAGAGTCAAGTTCCTTCCTACAGCTTTTAATGATCCAGTTCACCGAAACCTCATTCTGCTCTTCATCTGCAGACTGTGGCAACAGGAAATATTCTGGTGCCAGCAGAGACAGCCTTCCAGTCACCAAGAAGCTGTCACAAAGCCTTTAAATGCACGGTTGTGCATTCTTGCAGCCCAGCTCCCGGGCACTGCCACAGCGAGGGTTTGCTGGTAAAAGTGATGCCTGACCCCAGAGGGTGTTAGGAGGCCTGGGCATGATGGAGCACATTCTGTGGCCTCCTAGACTGTAGTTGTCAGATCTGTGGTTGACTCGAATCAGCCTGCCTCTCCACAGGAATCCGGGCCCAGGGCACCCAGACAGGAGAGAGGCCTCCTGAGGCGAAGCGCCCTGTATTGTCAATGCAAAACTCTATGAGGAAACTGAAGGTTTTATGAATTTACTTAAAAAGGCAAAATAATAAAGAATACCAGCTGGCAGCCCGACTGCGTTGAGGCCAGAGCTTCTGGCTTCAGGCCAGACATGTACGGAAGCTCAGAGGAGGTCCCTTTGCTGAGGCACAGCCTCTAACAGTTTCTTCTCTGGCCACATCAGGACACAAACCACAGGGTGAACTGGAAAAGGCAGGGTTCAGATGTCACCTGGCCCATACCATCACAGCCAGGTGAGAAAGTAAGTACAGAGAGGTTAAGTGACTTGTCCAAAGACACACAGTCAGTTCATGCCAGAACCTTCACTGGAACAAATCCAGGATTCCTGAAGGCTGAGTAGATAATGAGGAGCATAGCAAACTGTTCAAGGCAAAGGAAAGAGGTAGAGTGAAAGGAGATCAAATTAGATGTTGAAAACTAGGCACCAAGACCTATAGGAATCTAATGAGATTATTTTCTGAGTAACAATATAATACTAAGCATGATTTACTGTGAACCTACACACTATGCCAGCCACTTTACTGGATGCTTCCCATACATTATTTCTTTGTGACAAGGTTGGTTATCCCCATTTAACAGATGATAAACTAAGGCTAGAAGACTATAAATCACTTGCCCAAGACCATACGGATGCTGAGAAGAAATGTTGATTCTCCTGAGTCTTTCTGCTCCCAAAGCCTGCATCTTGACTCGTTATGGTACTGACTTCCATCAAAAGGAGGGGCAAGGAGCTGAATGTCCTCATTTATTTTAGGTTTCCATATGTTCAGACCCTAAACTAAGATGTGTTCCAGAGAAAGTCAAGACACAAAGTTAAGACAAAAAGTATAGAACTCTCAGAGACAAATAGATTCATGAATTGAAAGTGGGTTGGTTGGGGTTACATGCGGGTGGTAGATATGCTTTTTGGATTGGACTTGGGTTATTTGTGTGTGTTTGCTATGAGGTTAATACCAAGACTCAATCTGACTTTTCCAGACGTTTAATGCAGAGTCAGAATTCTCTTAGTAGGCCAGGCCAATGGAATGGGCCTATTTTTTTCTAAACCTTAGGATCCAAAGGATTTATTAAAGTTGGTCAGACCTTGATACGGCACACCAGGGCTCATTTGAACTCTTGACAGGGCTGGATTCCAGAAATTCTAATTAATTAGGGAACATAGAGGAAGCTCCAAGATGCTTGCCATGGATGGCGCCGTATTTGTTCACTCCCAGAAATCCCTACCTATTGCCCTCACAACAAACCCTTGGCTTGATCACTAGCTGGAAGAGAAATAATGCAGGTATTTCAGAGCAATAAAAAGTTATTTTTCCCTTGTGCTGACTCTGAGGCCAAGGACTAAAGCACTAGCACGGGGTTGGGAAGATCAGCTCCCAACCTTGAGCTTCATAATTCTTGCTCTGTGGTATAAAGCAATTATTTTACTTTTCTCTTTATCATGTTATTGGACTTTATTGAAATGAGGGACATCCAGATGGCTCCAGAGCGCTGTTTACATTGCAGTCTAATGGACATGTGCCAAGCTGCACGTGGAAGGCCCTGCTACACCTGTATGGTGAGGGGGGAGGGGTATGAAGCCCACCTAACAGTGCTCCCCCTCTTTCCCTAGTCTCCATTCCGCTATGCTCAATTCAAGAACTACACATAAGTTACCCACTATGTGTCAGCCACCGTGCTAGGCACTAGGGATAGAGAGACGACTGAGACAAGGTTCTTGCTGTCCAGACACTGCCACTCTAAGACGGGGGGCACAGTCAGGTAAACGTGACTGCACTGAGGGAATGAGGCATGTAATGTTAGAAGTATGCAATAGGAATGGAAATAACACAGAAGGCTGGGGAATTAATGATGTGAGAGGGTCAAGGAAGACTTTGAGAGAGGCTGATCTACAAATCAAATTTTGAAGGATGACTAGGAGTTCAGAGGTGAAAGTGGAAGAGATGGCAAAGGGAAGAGCAAGCAAAGGCACAGAAGCACAAAACAGAGGGGACTCGGACCTTTTAAGGAATTTGGCTACTCGCCTGTCATATCGCCAGCTTGGCTCAGAAGTGCAGAAATAATCACCAGCTCTGATAGCTATTAAACCGCTCTTCTCTCCAGCTCCCTGCATGTACCCCGATGGGTCTCTGACCCCCTTGGCTCAGGTGTTCTGCTCCTAGTTCTGGCCTCTGGGCGTCTGGCCCTAATGACATGTTATGGTTTTACTTGCCTGACCTTGATCTTCTAGAGTCTTTGGGGTAGGATCCACTCTGTGATCTGCAACTAACAAGGAGAGATACCCCTCCTTCCACCATGCTCTGTGGGACCCTAAAGGCCAGGCCCGCCCAGCCTCCCCAACAGAGACCGGGCACATATAAAGATCTGCACTTCGTCTACTAGAGCTAGAATAAAAAATGTACGTGGGAGAGAGACGCAGCAGGAGATGGTTCTCCAGGGAGGCAGCAGACCAATCTGATTCCTGCTAAAGTCTGGGCTTCATCCTGCCAACACGGGGAGCCACTGAAAGGCATGATGCAGGGGACTGGCAGATTCCAGTTTGCCTTCCTCGGGGTTACTCTGCTGGTTATTCAAGGTGATTGTATTAGAGGAAGAGAGACTGGGAGCAAAGGAAAAAGTCAATATGGAGAGGCTGTTGCCACAGTGTGAGCAAGACTGAGAAAACCAGGCTCCCCTGCCACTCACTGCTGGTGCAGTCAAATCAGCATCTCCCTGGGGGCAGAGGCAGGACAGAGCTGGCATCAACCTTGTGGTTCCTTAGCTGTCCATTGTGGCTCTGATTCTTACATTTGGGGGCTGCCTCCTCCTCTCTTTCTTTTTTCTTCTCCCTCCCTCCCTTTCTCCCCCTTCTCTGCCTCCTTCCTTCTCTTCTTGCTTATTCCTTTTCCTCCCTCCTCCCTTCCCCTCCCTCTCTGGCACACCCTGGAGAGATGTGCCTTGCCTCCTGCATCCAGCTCAAGACTCCCTGATGGGAGAAAACAGAAAACCAACAAAGTTTTGTGTTTTCCAGAGTCTGGAGACTCCGGGGTGCCCCACAAATATTAAAAACAACTTTTGTCACAGATTCCATCACCTCAGAGCCTGCAGGAGGAAATCATAGCCCTCTCCAACAATCCTGCTAACAGACAATGGGAAATAAGAAACCCACCGACCAGTACTCTTGGGCCCATGTTCCAGCTTCCTTAAGGCCATCCACCACCTTCAGCTTGCCCCAAACTATCTCCAGTGACTCTCCCCAGGTCACAGCAACCTGTTTACAAACATCTAGAATTCCCAGGCACTTTTAGGACAAGGGACTCAGGATGTGTCCAAGTGGGCAGCAAAGTCTTCTCTAAGAGAAGCTGTTCCTCCAGATCTATTTATGACGACGTAAACACTTGCCAAGGAAACAAGGCATGTGGGCATGCGCCGGCCCCACAGTCCCTCGGGTTGCTGCAAAAGGCAACTGAAAAGTCACATGTCATAACAGTGGAAAGTACATATGCAACTATTCTTAGCCCTGGAATGTATACACTGTCTCCCTGCCCAGTGCTTCTTTCCCGAAGTTCTAGAAAACTGTGAAAGTACCGTTAGCATAAACAAATCCAGAACTCTCCCAGGACAAATCATCTGCCAACTGAAGGAAAGGCTTGGGTTTATGGTCTCACTTGGATCCAGAGGTGGAAGCTCTCCGGAGGGACCAGCCGGACCAGGCATCATCAGTGGATGTCACTGCAGCAAATGAAGGTAAATATCTCTAATGTTTAATTCTTCTGTGGGTAGACTGCCAGATGTCATCCAGTAAACCCTGCCCAGGGTACTGTTTGGTCTCTGCTTTCTGTTTATCACATGCTTAAAACAAAACCCCAAAGACTGTGTGAAATCATGTTTTAAAAAATAAGTTGCAAAGGCCCATTTTCATCCTTTAGTACTGTCTAGTTACCCGAGGGCCACGCCTCCAGAATGACATCCTTGGGGAATGACTAACACCCAGAAAGATGCTTAGATGGGTTTACTAAATAACACATATGCTGAGAAGCTCACAGAATTCGGCTGGTCAAATGCATGGACTGTCACTTTGCTTCAGGCTCACATTTAATTAAGCCCTTGACAATCAAGTAACTTCCAACAACATTGGTGGTTCTTTTTCATTTTTCTCAGATTATCTGAAGATGCTATTTGCCTATTACCTTTGAGAGTAATCACAACCAAAAAGAGAGGTGTTGGCTGTGAGGTCTTGGGTGTAGGTGGCCTCTCTTTCCAATCTTCACTAAGCAACATTCTTGGTGTTATCCACAAGCATCTTGGTGAGTAGACATAGATGCTGTAAGTCTTGGAGCCAACACAGTTAAACACTTCAGCACATGCTTCCCCTTGGGACCTCTTCCCCACCTTGTAGAATGGATGAGGAGTTGCCAGATGAGTTGCTCTTCAAAGACCATGACTTCTCCTCTGACTTACTGAGGCAGCTCAATGGCTTAAGGCAAAACAGGATGCTGACTGATGTGAGCATCTGTACCGGGACCTGGGAGGTCCCCTGCCACCGAAGTGTGCTGGCCTCCAGCAGCCCCTACTTCAGGGCCATGTTCTGCAGCAACTTCCGGGAGAGAAGCGAGCCCAAAGTCCAGCTGAGGGGCATCGACCCCCCAACTCTGGACCAGATCATCTCGTATGTGTACACTGGGGAGGTGCACATCACGGCTGAGAACGTCCTGCCCTTGATGGAGGCAGCCTCCATGCTACAGTATCCCAAGCTTCTGGAGGCCTGCTCCTCCTACCTCCAGAGCCAGCTGACCCCCGGCAACTGCCTGGGCATGATCAGACTCTCTGAAATCTTAAGTTGTGAGAGCCTCAAGAAGAAAGCCAGGGAGGTGGCCCTGACGTGTTTTCCAGAGGTGGCTGCATCGGCAGACCTGAAGGAGCTCTGCGTCTTGGAATTGAGAGACTATCTGGGGGACGACGGGCTCTGTGCGGAGGAGGAAAAGGTGTTTGAGGCCCTCATGGTTTGGGTCAAGCACGACCTCCAGGCCCGGAAACGACACGTGCAGGAGCTGTTCAAGCAAGTCAGGCTTCAGTACATCCACCCGGCCTTCTTCCATCATTTCATCGCCAACAATGCCCTCCTTCAGTCCTCACCCTCATGCCAGACCATCCTGGAGACAGCCAAGAGGCAGATGTTTGCTTTGCACAGTGCCACCAGTGCCCCAGACCTCCAACCTCCATGGCATGTCCCCCCAAGAACCTCTTACCAAGATTTCCTCGTCCTCTTGGGTGGAAGGAAGGACAGCCAGCAGACCACCAGGGACGTTCTGCTGTACAACAGACAGACCGGCCAGTGGCAGAACCTTGCCAAACTCCCGACCCGGCTGTACAAGGCCTCAGCTGTCACTTTGCACCGCAGCATCTATGTGCTGGGAGGCATGGCTGTGGGCACAGGGAAGAACATGCCCAGCCACAACATCTACATCTACTCCCTGAAGCTCAATCAGTGGAGGCTGGGGCAGCCCATGCTGGTCGCCCGCTACTCGCATAAAAGCACTACCCATAAGAACTTCATCTTTTCCATTGGGGGGATTGGAGAAGGGCAGGAGGTCATGGGCTCCATGGAGAGATACAACAGCATCTTGAACATCTGGGAGAGTATGGCCAGCATGCCAGTGGGGGTTCTCCACCCTGCAGTCGCTGTGAAAGACCAAAGACTCTACCTTTTTGGGGGAGAGGACATCATGCAGAATCCTGTGCGCCTTATCCAGGTAAATGACTGGTCCTTCCCATCATGTAAGTGCATGAGTGTATACCCACACATACACACAAGTGCATGCACACACATACTTATACACATATGCATATATACGCATACATACACACATGTATATACATGCATGCATATACACATGTGAGTACATGCATGCATACATATAATACATATATACACACTATCATTTGCAGGGGAAGCGTAAAGGAGGGAGGAAAGGAAGGATGGAAGGGAGGAAGGAAAGAAGAAAGTTTAAATTCAGCAAGATTTCATCCATTTATGAATTCTTGTTGTATAAGATTAACACATACAAAGGAACATCAAATACAATCTCTGTACACAAAGAGTTTATCTTCATTGGAGGAAAAGTCCAAGCTAGAACACAGTGAATGTCTGATAGTGAAATTCTCTTTTTTTTTTTTAATTTTTTTTTTCAACTTTTTTTTAATTTATTTTTGGGACAGAGAGAGACAGAGCATGAACGGGGGAGGGGCAGAGAGAGAGGGAGACACAGAATCAGAAACAGGCTCCAAGCTCTGAGCCATCAGCCCAGAGCCCGACGAGGGGCTCGAACTCACGGACCGCGAGATCGTGACCTGGCTGAAGTCGGACGCTTAACCGACTGCGCCACCCAGGCGCCCCTGATAGTGAAATTCTATAGGAATTTTGCAGATGCTTCTAACAATTCAGCAAGGCCCTGTAAGATTCCCAAGCATTGGTCCACAGTCCATTACCAAATCCCTGGGAACCCAACCTCAAATCAGCGGAATCAAAATCTCTTTGTGTGGGGTCCTGACATTTACACATCAGAGACATCTCCAGGAGATTCTCAGTTGCAGCCACGTTGGGGAACCTTGCCTTAAATGATAAGTAGATGCTAATATCACTAGCAAGCTCTCTTAGAAGTATTATTAACAGAGGCTAAAATGTCAGAATATGAAGTGTTTCATGCAAGTTCTAATCTCTGCAGTTTACCTAATGAAATGAAAAACTTGAATAATGAGCCTATCTTTAAAGATACGGAAATTCCTAGTATTTATTTTATTCAAGAGCTATATTGAGCCCCAGCCATGGTAAGAGCCCTGGGGATGTGGGCATGAGGAAGAAAGTGCACTTACACTCCAGGAGCTTGCTGGACAGTTGCAATTCAGGTGCAAAATGGAGGGGTGCTTTAAGAGCATGGGGAGTGCCTTAAACCAGTCTAGAAGGAATCGGGGATGGTATGACTTTCGAGGTTGGTCTGCTGACTTGAACAGAGAGGCAAGAGAGAAGGAGAGTAAATGAAGAGGGAGAACCACTGGGTGGATAGAAGGATCTGACATGGAGGGAGACGGGAAGCTTCTCTAAGCAGAGGCAGAGTCCTCTTTTGAGGGCAAGGTGGTGAAGCTGGGCAAGGGAGCAGCTGCTCAAAGGCCCTGAAGCAGAAAGGGGCACAGCCCATGGCCTGGAGACACTGAAAGCCTGAGAATGTAGCTGCAACACAGAGCAGGAGGAGAAAGGTGGTATGCCAGGCAGGGCTGGGGGGTTAGTCCCCATGTGCTCTCCACCCAGACTGCTGCCCCTGAGCCCCTACTATAGAAATTCTGGAACATTCTTAGGGGATGGGTGTTTGTCCAGATGAGGCTGACCTGACCAGCTTTCTGGACCTTGTCAAGGAATTGGGGTTGTAGCCTGAGAGTAACAGTGTGGCTGAAGTAATCAAATTTACATTTTTAGAAGTTCCCTTTAGATGGCTTGGGGAGACAGGACTGGTCTAAGTGGACAACAGCAGGAGAGCTGGGGACTGTTCTAGAGGTCCAGGCCAGGGTGACTGGTGGCTTGGGCTAAGTTGGTGCCAGTGGAGATGGAGAAAAGTGAAAAGCTCCAATTTAATTTCTGTTTTTTCTTGCCTTCACTTCTCCAGCCCATATTTTCAGCTCCTCCCTGACCATCTAGGCAGATTCTGAGTCTGTTCCAAATCCCAATGATTTATTTGAGCCAGGAGAGACATGTTTTGCTCTCCACCAAGCTCTGGCCACACAATTCAGATGTAACAAAGTGCTTCTATGTAAAGCTAGAGCCCCTCCCTCTTTTAAAAAATATTTTTCAAAATAAAGTCAACAACTATGCTAAGTATTTCACATTGCAAAATTGTTATTGATTTCCTAAGAATAAATACAAGGCTCAGAAAAGCTTTTAAGCTGGCACGTCAAAAAATGCATAGTACCATCAAGCAAGACCCTTGCAAAGGCAGAAAAAAATCCACTAACAAATGAGTGATCCTTTTATACTGCAGTAGTGAGAAGGGGGAAAGGGGAAAAGTATTCATGGAAACCTTTATTGTCTACCTAGCATTAACTTTGATACCAAATTTTTATTCATTCAAATAGAGTGTAAAATCAATGCTGGGGGTTGCTTGATGGAATAGGTTGGATTTTCTGGCACAGGTTCAGAGTTTTCTTTAATGGATGGTTCTTCTGCGGGCATGCATTCTTTGAGGAACTATACCGCAGTGGGGTTACTGTGCACTTTGTGTGTGTATGTGTACCTTTCTCCCTGGCCTTCTTTCTACCTCTGTTTCTGGAGGGCATTAAGCAAATCCTTCACCATAACATCACTTCCTCCACAGGTCAAAGACCATCTTTTGTTATCCTTGCCCCAGCCTCTCTAGGGGTATTATGAGGATTATGAGCAACTGTTTAATCTATCTTTGAAACCATACCCCAAGCTGACAGAGAACAGAAAGTCAGGAGGCAATTACTCATTCAGTGTTTGCTTTTGCTCCAAGGATCCTACTTTCCAAAGTGTCACCTACGTATTTTCAGATGAAACCATGAGGCTTAACAGCCATCAAGATTGCCTCTGTCTTTAGCACATGGCCTCCTCTATGCTTCACCAACTTCAAGAACGGACAGAGACCCTAAGAGGTCTCCAGTCTCAAAGGCTCCATCAAGAAAGGCAACACTTACATGGCCCCAGGCAGAGCCATGAGTGTGGCGGTTAAGAACATGGACTCCGGGTGGGGTCAACCAGACCAGCTGTTCCACTCACTCTAGCTGTGTGACTTTGGACATGTCACTTAACCCCTCTAAGCCTCAATCTAATCTGAAAAAAATGGAGGCAAGTAATGGTACCTACTTCACAGGATGATTGTGAAGACCAAATTTGGTAAACTAACAAAACATAGAGTCTTTCATATGGTGGCAATTATATTTTATATAGAAAGAATTGCCAGCAAAGAATTATACTTCATATAGAAAGCAATGCCATTTTCTTCTGTAGGTAAATGTTTTGCCCCTTCTTTTCTTATATGAGTCCATCCTAAATCTCTTGTGTTAAATTTTGCTAACATTGAATTAATTTATATTTGATATTTGAACTTTATTTAAACTGAGGGGAACATGTTCTGGAAATCATGATTTGTGACTCTATTTCAGAGCATGGCCAAGGAGTCCTGCCCCACCTCTATGCTCTTTTTTTCTTTTCTCATACTTCCTCTCTGATCCTAATGACTTTCAGGCACAAACTGTTCGAAAGCCTTCCTCTCCTAGCCCCAAATGTATTCTTGGCTCTAAGGCCCTCTCTGATACACTGGAACATTTAGAAACCTAAACATGAGCCGGAAATAGAAATGATTGAAAAATCATTGGTTTTATGAATACCCAAGTTGCTTCATTTCCCATTAAAAGAAAAAAAATGTTCCAAGCAAGGTAAGAAAACACATACTACAATGCCTAACTCTTGGTCCATTCTATAGACACATAGCCAAGGATCTCATGGGCTCACATAAAGACCAATTTCTAGTAATATATTCTTTCTGTTATTTAATTATATCTTACTGATAGCAATATATCAGTATTGCTTAGTATATACCAATATATCAATATTGCTTGGTATAATAGGTATTATACCTACCTACATTTCAAAAACTCGGAAAAAGTGAAAAAAATCACTCCTATTTCACTCTCTTAACTACTACTTCTATCTTTTTAAAAATATATATCCCTTTACAATGCAGCACCATGATTATATTTCTCCCTCAGGTTTACCACATTTCCAGAAACACATGGTTCAAAATGGAGACAAGAATGATCAAGAATGTGTGTGCCCCTGCAGTGGTGCTGGGGGAGCGTATTGTCATCGTGGGAGGTGAGTTTGAACACAGGATCGTGAGGCTGAACACAAACTTGGCATCTCCCGTGGAAAACGGGTCACTAATAGAAAGATGTTGTTCTACAAAACAGTGCTGTTAAAAGCATATCCATCCAACTAGGGGAGTGTGGACGACTTGGCAAAGTTTTTTTTCTCATCCAGAAGTTTTTCCCTGTCTTTATCTATAAACAGGGAATGAAATAATACCTATTTCACAGAATTGTTGTGATAATAAAATGTGTTCATATATCTAAAGCACTTAGCACTCTCCCGGGTACATGGCAAATACTAAAATAATGTTTGCTACTGTTCATAATATCAGCCATTAAGAGATAATTTCTCTGCATTTGCAGTATAGTGTCTTGGTTAAGAGGACTGGTTTTAGGGTCAGACCTGGGTTCAAATCCTGACTCTGCCACTGGCTGTATACTCTCTGGCAATTTATTAATCTTTTTTTTTTTCTGTACCTCCATTTGCACATCTGTAAAATGGGAATTTTAAAAGTGGGGACTGGTAGGGACCAGGTAGGGCTGTCGTGGAAATCATTCCTGAATTCCCAACAGCTCCTTCTCTGGATTGTTAAGGCTCTTGGGGAAGGTGGGGAGTGTGTAAAAGAAACGAAAATGACATTGAGGCTGAGAAAGCCACTGGAATCAGGAGGCTGCTCCTAATATAATGCTGCCTTAACTTGAGGCTAAGGATTCAGGGGCCAGAATCAGACAGATTGGAGTCCAAACCCCAGCTGTGCCCACACCTTGGGCAGGTTACCAAAGCATACTACACCTTAGTTCAGAGTGCAGCCTTGATACTGGGCAATGGCAGAGATCAGCCATGTTTCCCGACTACAGCCTTCCATTCCCAACTGAGCAACACTGAGCTTGCCGATATGCCATTTGGTTTTCAGGTTACACAAGGAGGATTCTTGCTTATGACCCTCAATCCAACAAATTTGTCAAGTGTGCGGACATGAAAGACCGCAGGATGCACCATGGGGCCACGGTGATGGGGAACAAGATCTATGTAACGGGTGGGCGGCGGCTGACCACAGATTGCAACATCGAGGACTTGGCCTCCTTTGACTGCTACGACCCTGAGACAGATACCTGGACATCCCAGGGACAGCTTCCTCACAAACTCTTTGATCACGCCTGCCTCACTCTCCAGTGCATACCTCACACTCCCACCTTCTCATGAAGTCGGCGAGAAACTATTGGTCTTAATCAAGATGCTTTCTGTTGCAAGGGACAGAAACCCAATTCCAAGGAGCTTAACCCTAAAAGGATGCAGGAAGTGCCCACAGGACTGAAAGTTCCAGAGCCCGGAGGCCTGAAACCAGACATATTGTTGCCAGAACTCTCTGTCCACACCACAACTCTCTCTCTCTCTCTCTCTCTCTCTCTCCCCCTTTCTCTTTCTCCTCACTTTCCCTCCTTCTCTACCTCATCTCTACTAGATTTCATTCTACAAACAAGTTTCTTGATCCACAAATTATGAAGACAATGGCAACTGATAAACTCAGACTCACATTTTCTAACTTTGCATCTTCAAGACAGAACTTGACCATCATCCATATATTAATCCTGAAAATAATCCTAATTGGACGTTTTTTAATTCCATGGCTTCCTCTTGAGTCAATCACTGTTTCCAGGGCTTGTGCTACTGTGTAATCCCAGATCATGTCCCTACAGGCTGAGGTCATGTTAACTGTTATCACTGACAGTCTATCCACTGCACATGATGAGATAGAGGCAGTTTCCCCAAAGGAAGAACTGCTGGGCTGACCAAAACCACATCTGCCCAGATCATCATGGAAATCCAGAACTAAAGGGCTGAGAGACCCGGAAGAGTCCCTAGAAGCAGGTGGTCCAGGTGGCAGTGTGAGACATTGACCGTGACCCTGTTTCTTTGCATTCTATGGATGTAGTACATTGGGATTCCAGGGAAATATGTCAATTCAGTTTCTAGGGTTTGCAAAATTATCTATGCTGCCAGAATAAAGTTTGTTTCTAGTGCCAAAGGATGTTTTCCTCCAGCCTCTGGGGAGCTATAAACCTGCAGAATTAATCAGGATTTTCATTTTGGTAAATGTTATGAGAATTGCTCTTCCGAGGCAAGCCAACAAATTCCTTCACAGATTCCAGCAATTATTGCCCTCTCCATGCCAGGGCTGAATATCCCCTAGCCCTTTTTATCTCAAAGTTCTTCCCAAGCTGGCTCAATCCCAAGCTCAAGAATAAACTGAAGATGGTGACACATTATAATCACCTGGGAAGCTGTTTGAAAATGGGGCTGAGCTGCATTCCGGAGGGACAGACAGGGATTCTCAGGTGGAGCCTAGATCATTGAAATGTGCGGTCAGGATTAAGAACCACCATCCTGGGCACTTGGGTGGCTTAGTCCATGAAGTGACCAACTCTTGGTTTCGGCTCAGGTCATGATCTCACAGTTTGTGGGATCGAGCCCCTTGTCAGGCTCTGTGCTGACAGTGGGGAGCCTGCTTGGGATTCTCTCTCTCTGCCCCTCCCCTGCTCTCTCTCTCGCTTTCTCTCTCTTAAAAATACATAATAAATAAATAAATAAATAAATAAATAAATAAATAAATAAATAAGCTTTTTAAAAATTAAACAAATAAAAAAACAAGAACCACTGTCCTGCTCGGCTGCAGGTACTGAAACATTCGTGTGCTGACCCGCTTCCCAGCATGTTCTGGCCAGCCCTGTCGCCACCCAATAGCATAGGTAAAAGTCTTCTCTCTAGCAATGGAAGCATCTGGAATGGGTCTCACTGCCCTGAACCTGGCACCAGAGTGACCCCAAGCTGGAGCCTTTCTCCTACCCTGCTCTTCAGGCTTATGTTCTGGACTTACCCTTTCTTCATAATTTGTATTTTTTGCCCTTCAGTTTCTCCTGCTGGGGTCTGAAGCTCTGCTCTGCTCCCCAGACCACTTGGCTGTGGTCCAGACACCTGGCCCAGATTATCAGCCCCTACTCTTGATCATGATCACTGTCACCTTAGCAGTTGGCTGGCCTCTTACTATAACCTATTCTCTTTGAATCTCTCTATTCAGGCTCTCAATCCCACCTCTTCCAGTGATGCCTCCAGTGCCTAAATGGAGGTCCATTTTGATTTCTCATCTGACTTGACCATTCAACACAGATGACTCTCTCTCCATCTAGAAATGTCTTCCTCACTCCACCTCTGGGACACCATTCACTGTCTCTTCCTACTGCGTGCAGTTCATTCTTCTTTCTTTCCCAACTAATAAATGGAGGTGCACTCCAGTGCTCAGCCCTTACACCTTTTGTGCATCTACCCTCACTCCCAAGGTAAGAGACACCCCGCCGCCCCAGTGTAGGGCTTATCATTCCAGCTATGTGCTGCTGACTTCCCAGTGTTCTCCAGTTCCAGACTCTACAGCTTGCTCCATGTTTCCACTTGGATGTTAAATACCTCAATGTAAACATGTTCAAGAACACTTTTTCCTCCCGTGATAGGCTTCCCCATCCTGGGAGAGGGAAACACCTGTGTCCCAGTTTCTCAGGCCCAAAGCCTTGGATGCTACTCTTGGCTCTTGGCTCTCACACCCAACTCCATCTGTTTCAGGTGTGACAGAGCCCAGTCACCTCACCAGCCACAGATCTTACTATGGTCCAAGCTGCCATCTTCTCTCATCTGAACTCATCACTGGTGTCTCTGCTTCCACCTTTGCCCCCAAATCTCCCTCAACCCATCAGTTTGGAGCATCTTTCACAAATTTATAAGTGAGAATAGATCCTTCCCTTGTTTAAAATTCTGCAAAGCTTATACTGGAATTAAAGTAGAAAAGTTGGGGCACCTGGGTGGCTCAGTTGGTTAAGCATCCGACTTTGGCTCAGGTCATGATCTCATGGCTCGTGAGTTCAATCCCCTATGCTATTGGGTGGCATCAGGTCCCGCATCAGGCTCTGTGCTGACAGCTCAGAGCTTGGAGCCTGCTTTGGGTTCTGGGTCTCCCTCTCTCTCTGCTCCTCCCCCACTAGCACTCTGTCTCTCTCTGTCTCTCAACAATAAATAAAAGTTAGAAAAAAATTTTAAGTAGAAAACTTAATTTAAAAAATGTCTTTAATTAAAAAAAAAAAAAAAACCTCTCCAAAGCCGTCCCAGCTTTCTCAGACAACTTTCAGACACCTGCAAGATTGCTCTGCGACCCCACACTGCTGCCCCCGCTACTCTCACTCTGCACCGTGTCCCCCAACTCAGCATCAGCCACACTGGCCTCCAGGCTCACACATCGTTTCCACTGTCTGTGTTCACACTTGCTGTGCTCTCCACCCAAACACGCTTGGCCCAGATACCACACCCACAGGGTCCCCTCCAAACAACAGCCAGGTTAATCTTTTAAAAACACAAACTGTTCATGTTCCTCTCCTGCTTAAATGACTTTACAGCTTCCCAGAGACCTTTGAACAGAGCCCCCCATCCTTTATCTAGCCTCTAGGGCTTTCTGCTGCCCAGCACCCATCCATGTCTCTGACCTTGCCTTTTGCTGCTCTCCACAGTGCCCACCACTGCCTCTGCCTTTATTATTCCCCCTCCTCTCTCTTGCCTCTGGGTCTTTGCTCTGGTCTAATACACACCTCTCTCACCTCTTCACCTGACATAATTTCAAGTCATACCAGCCAGATTAAAATTCACTGCATCAGAGGACTTCCGTGTACCCCACCCTTGCCTGGGTCAGCTCTCTCTCCTATTAAATGTCTCCATTGTCCCTATACATCCTCTTTGAGACCCTCATCCTACTTGTAATTACTTGATCACTATCTTCCCCTCCAGGCTCATATCTGTCCAATCTCTTCCACATTGCCAGGGCTGGGCTTGGCATTGCCTACATGTATTGTAGGTCCTCAATAATTATAGCATGAATGGATAAAAGAATGAGGCTGCTGAATCTACACTGTCTCTAAAATCCATCTCAAACTCAGAGGTCAGTGTGGAAAGGCCCTAGTTCAAGCATCTCAGATCCTCTGCTAAGGGATCACTGTGTACTTCCTTTATCCTCTTTCTCTCTCCCACCCTGGGGAAGATGTAGCATGGCCTACCTATGTCAGGCCTAGAGGATGAGAGCTTCTCCTAGAGGGTCCTGTTTGTCTGGAATTGGAAGTGAGAGTCTTGCCATCTGTAAACTCCTGCAGCCTCCAAAATTCCTTCTGTCAGAGACTTGCTAATGCCTCAGCTTTCTCTCCCTTCATCTTAATCCAAAATTTAATAAGCTGCTGGCATCTGTGGCTACTTGGAGCTTGTATGAGTCTCACTGGGGCACAGAAGCACTAAGTAAGTTGTCCCCTGGAATGTATAAAGAAAGATGGCACCAGGGCCAAACACATTGGGACACACACGGCAGGCCGCTTTGTGCGTCCAGTAAGAGGTCTCTGTGGCAGGTGCATTTACATACCTGGGGGTCCGCCTGGCCAAACCCCATATCTGAGCTGAGTTAGGAAATGCCCTTCTGCCATAAGGGACCCTTTGCAATCTGCTAAGGAAATCACAGTCCAAAAAGAAAGAGGTTTTAGCATGAGGCTTGTGCATCTCACTGGCTAAGGAGAGAGTCACAATCCAGAGCTGAAGTCAAAATATATTTAGCCAGCAGCAGTTAAACTAAAACATTGTAAGTAAAAAATGTCAGATAGCCTGACTAATCACTGCAACAGGCAACAAGGGAGGGGGATGGAAATGAAGTGGACAGAACAAGGGCTATGCAAGAAAACGCTAACAAAAATATCAAACACCCTGTCCCAACATAAATCAGTGAGCTGGAGAGGAGCCAGCAGAGAAAACAGTGTTGGCAGGAAGAAAGTGGCTGAATTTACCTTCGCCACCTATAACAAAAATTTGCGATGTCCCAGAGGACAAGGACTATGACTGGTTTTACTCCCTTTATCCTTCTCAGGATGTCTGACACAATGCTGCCCCCCTCCAACATGCCATGCTTGTCCATGTCTCTGTGCCTCTGCACACGTCATTCCCTCTGCCACGACGCCTTCCCCTGCCCTGCCTCGTGAACTCTTACTCAGCCTTCACCTCCTCTGTGGAGGCTTCTCCAGCCTTTCTACCCACCTCTGCACTCCCCCTCCCTTTATTCCAGCTCCTTCTACATCATAGCACCGTAGAGACTTGTTAAAGGAATTGGAAGGAAAGCTCTTCATAGGAGCAGACAGAGTCTTGGTCCCTATGAACCTCTAGGTTCAGGCAGTACTTGACACACAAACAGTGATGACATGCCTACAGAATGAATGAGCAGGTGCACAAGTGAAAGGGCCCTAAACATCACTGGAGTATATGGGCTGCTCTGGGTGGAAAGAAGGAGTTAATTATCAGGCAAACTGCCATTCCCTAGTTTTTAGCTGCATTTCACCCCAGTCTCTGTTTCCAGCATCACATGGCTTCCTTCTGTGTAAGTCCTCCTCTGTCTCTTATTGGATTTAGGGCGCACTCTAAACTAGTTTGATCTCATCTTGATCCCTTCCTTCATTACATCTTGAAAGACCCTATTTCCAAATAAGGTCATGTTCTGGGTTCCAGGTGGTCATGCATTTGTGGGGAGACACAATTCAACCTGTTTCAGATACCATCTCCCACAAGAAGGCATCCTTGATGAGCCCTCACCACCACCACCCCCTCACCCCAGGTGGAGCCATGTGGCACGGACTCCTCCTCTCCCCATCTCATCAGGAGCACCTCCTGGGAAGGGACTGTGTCTTTCATCTCTGTATCCCCCACTCCAGCCCCACAGGGTCTGGCACTGCAAAGACACTCAGTGAACATGCATAAGCTAAATCCAACCATTTCACAGGGACTAGCAAACATTGTATGGACTCTGAGACTAATGTGCACAAGACACAGCTTCTGAGCAGCTTCCCAAGAGTACAGGGTGAACAATACCTGCCAAATGCCAATCAAGAAGGAATTGGTTGATTGGGGCGGGGGGGGGGGTTGCAGGGGAGCTCAGTCAGCTAAGCATCCAATTCTTGATTTCGGCACAGGTCCTGATCTCACGATTCATGAGATCAAGCCCCACATCAAGTTCCACACTGACAGCACAGAGCCTGTTTGGGATTCTCCAGCCTTTCTACCCCTTTCTGCTCCTCTTCTGCTCTCCCTCTCAAAATAAATAAATAAACAGTAAAAGAAAAAAGAAGGAATTAGGGTCGGGCATAAGAAGTTATCTGAGAGAACTAATCTGTTAGCACAGTGTCACCCATAATGTCCTATTTTTGATCTTGCCAACATAAGCCTTTGGGGTGATGTCATGAGAGTGAATCCGATGCTAAGGATGCTGGGGAGAAGGAAGTCTGTTTTCTGAAATGTCAGCTTTCACGCAATCTTATAGGAATTCTAGGCTCCTATTCAAATGCCACGTTATTCTCTTCATGTGGGGAATTTGGTTTTTTGCTTTCCCTAAAGACATCCATGAGTCTCTCTTCCTCCTGATTTCACTTATTTGATTTAATTAGAATTCCAGGGCATGCAATCCAGAATTCCCCAGTAACGCTCCCATAACAAGCCAGCTGTCCAGGAAAATGGTGCTTTGAGGACACAGACAGGGATTCAATAATGTGAGGTGTTTCTAAGTTAGAAAGATACAGACAGGAAATTCTGTCCTATTCAGAATCAGAGGCTGTCTTTGTAGTTTCCCCAACAGTCCCATTAGCACTGCGCACATTCAGAGACAAGAGGGACACCTCAGGACAACTGCAAAATCAGAACCTTCCAAAAGGGGTTGGGAGGGAAGCAATGCAGAGACATCTATGCTCAAGATAAGACCAAGGAGAAAAATAGCAGAATTCATTAGCAGAGTCTCTGAGACATTTATCTTTTGTCGAGTATTTGAGAAAAAAAGAAAAAACAGAATTAATCCCCACTTGGAGTATAGATTGATTTGGCTTACTTATCTGAAGAGTAAACTAAAGCTGTTAATGGATTTGCCCATTTACTAAGCACTGAACCTGCATTACCCAGCTCAGTTAACACAAGAAGCTTCTCGCACCTCCTCAGCACCCTTCCTGACCACCCTAACCTAGCCCCCATCCCACCCACTGCATTGTCCTCTTGCACTCCTTATTTCTTCCCTTCACACCTTTTAATCATAATTATTTATTGTCTTACTTGCTTTCCTGAGTTTATTTAGTTGACATCCCCACCCAAATGGAAGATCCCTGAGAATGGAGAATGACTGCCCTGTTCACGTCTGTTTCCCTGGTACCTGACACAGAGAAGGCAATCAACAAAGATTTGTTGAATGAATGAATGAATGAATGAATGAATGAATGAATGAATTGAATGAATGGCAATCCAGGCATTTAGGATGAGCGTAAAAGAGAGAGAAGGTAAGTTTGGGGAATGACACAGGAGAAGGGGAGAAATATGGGGAAGTGGTTGACTGGCATGGGAGGGCACAGTGGTCTTTATCCAGGTGAGTGTTGTAAGAAGATCACTCTGCCGGCAACCAGTGGAAGCATGGAGAAGTCCAGAAAGTTTAGATGGCAGGCTATTCCCATCGCCAGGAAGGATGATGAGGTATGGCCACTAATGTAACAGTTTACAAGTCTTCACATGTCTGTGCCCGTCACAGAGGACAGTGGGCATTTGCCCGTAACCCATCTCCTCCCTGGACATAATGATGAGACACAAAATCCTAAGCGGTCACCCTCTAAATCCTCCCACGTGAAAGAAGACCCCAGGCAAACCACTTACCCCACTAGGACATAGTTGCCAAATTATATTTTAGGCATTATGATATTTTCCTCATTCTCAGGGCTTGATGAGGGGGAAGCACCTGAGATGACCTTATAAATGTCTAAAGCAACAGTAGCCACTATGAATGCTGGGGGTAATAACAGATGTAGAAGTAAAGTGTACAGTGACATTTTGAATGTCAGTGACACTTAAAATTTAAATTTACAATGACATTGTAAATAACAATGGTAGCAGAAAGGATGGGGTGGGGGGGAGAAGGTGGCAAAGCTTTAAGGGTGTATTGCATAGGGATACAATGATCTCTCACCAGACTATACAACAGGCCCCCTAACCACTCTTCCTGGCTCCAAAGTCTCCTCTTCTAGCTCCCCGTCCCCTGCTAGGGGCAATCCTAGCGGGCTTGGGGAAAATCAATAGATCCATTTGCCTTTCTGAAAGATAAACCTGGCCAGATCTCTTTCTTGCTTAAACCCCTTCAATGGTCTCCCACCTCAAAAAATTCAAGCTTCACTTCCATACCTATGAGGTCCTTGTATGTGGAAGAATAAATAGCCTCCACCAGAATAGGTAACAAATAAAATGATAGTGGAGGACCCACCCAATAGGCACTCAGTAAGTGCTATTCTCCTTGCTGCCCCACAGTTCCAGTTCAACTGGCCAAAAAGAAAACTCTTACTTGCCTATTAACAAAGAATGTTTACCTATTAGCTATAGCTGTAGATACATAGAAAAAGAGACTAAATAGATCTCAGATACCTGGCCACCAGCTCCTCATCCGATGGGGACACCGTGACCTGCTCTTCCATGCCAAAGGCACAGTACACTTATCCCAGAAGGGCTCAGTCCTGATGAATGTGGTCAAGGCCTTAGTTTCTCAAAATGTCTTCAGGGAAATATTTTTTTGCCCTCAAAATTGCCTCCTTTTCATCTAGAATGATGATTCATTTCATTATTCAGTGACTGAAAATTCATGAAATTTTGTGGTTAAAGCAAAAATGTGTCACACACAATTCCATATGTCCGTGCAGTGGGGCTGAGAAAATCTAATGATGAAAACCATCATTTCTTCCCCCAAAGTTTAACAGATCTCTCCACCTCTTTTTTTTAACTTATAATATTTTTATCTCCTTAATTAAAAACATTGCTTTGAAAAATAATTAGATATAAGACTCCATAAATAAACATAATGGTCAAAGCACTGTACTTTCTTAGATTAGTTTCAAGATTCAAATTCTCAAATGCAAATGTAACATTTCTGAGTCAGAGAGTTGGAAGGAGGCCTGGGTGACCAGTTGGTCCAATCCAGAGAGACAACATGGAGAAACAGAAACAGCAGTGGGCTTCATGAAAAAACATCTGAGGACCTGGATTTGAGGTTTGGCTCTCCCTGTAGAGAGATGGATTCCTCAGGCAGGTCACTAAGCTACAATGTCCTTGCCTGTAAAATGAATGAATCTCATCTGCCAAACACTCTTGAGAAAATCACAACTGTTGGGGCATCGGGGTGGCTCTGTCAATTAAGCATCTGACTCTTGATTTCAGCTCAGTCATGATCTGACTGTGAGATTGAGCCTCGTGTTGGATTCTACACTGACAGCCCAGAAGGTGCTTGGGATTCTCTCTTCCTCTCCCCCTACTTGATTGATCGCACAGTAGCACTCTCTCTCTCAAAATAAATAAATAAACATTTTTTAAAAAGAAGAAAATCACATCGGGGCACCTGGGTGTCCAACTTCCACTGAGGTCATGATCTCACAGTTTGTGGGTTCAAGCCCCACGTCGGGCTCTGTGCTGACAGCTCAGAGCATGGAGCCTGCTTTGGATTCTGTGTGTGTCTCTCTCTCTGCCCCTCCCCACCCCCCCTCTCATGTGCACACTCTCTCTCAAAAATAAATAAACATTAAAAAAATTAATAAAAAGAAATCGCAGGGCACCTGGGTGGCTTAGTCGGTTGAGTGTCCAACTTCAGCTCAGGTCATGATCTCACAGCTGATGAGTTCGAGCCCCGCATTGGGCTCTATGCTGACAGCTCAGAGCCTGGAGCCTGCTTCAGATTCTGTGTCTCCCTCTCTCTCTGCCCCTTCCCTGCTCGCACTCTGTCTCTGTCTCTCAAAAATAAACATTTAAAAAAAATAAGAAGAAGAAAATCGCAACTGTAAAGGGAAAAGAAGACATTGCTCTATGATGGCCAGCAAAAAATACCCTCCCACATTCTTCACTCCACCCCTCTAGGCTCAACATCCTTTTAGTCTGGGGAAGCAAGAATAAAGGGATGACTAGAGAAAGCCACCAAACACACTCATATAACCAGCTTCCAGGTCAGGAAACAGGACATTACAGCACCCCAAAAGGCCCCTTCACAACTCTACCAGTCATTAGACTCTCCAAAAAGAACTACTATTTGGACTTCTAACACAGATTAATTGTGCCTGTTTAAGAAGTTTATATAAATGGGAATAGATAGTTTGAACTCTTCAGTACAGCTTCTTTTGCTCAACATTAACTTTGTGAAATTCATCCATGTGGTTATGTGTAGTTATAGTTTGTTCATTCTTGTTGCTTATAATACTCGACCATACAATGATATTACAATTCACGTTTCTGTTTTACTCTTGATGGGCATTTATGTAGTTTCCCATTTGAAGCTATTATAAACTTTCTCGTACATACCTTTTGGTGAACATATGTTTACCTGTCTGTTGAGTATGTAACTAGGAATAAAATTGCTGGGTCATGGGGTGTACATATGTTCAGCTTTATAGATATGGCCAGTTTCCAAACTTGTCATACCAATCTCTGCTTCCACCAGCAGTGTATGAGAATTCCAGCTGCTACACATCTTTAACAATACTTGATATTGTCTTTCTTTTTCATGTTAGCCATTCTGGTGGGTGGGAACTGGTATCACATTGCAGAATGATATTTTTAAAGTGTAAATCAGATTATGTCACTCTGCCAATGGTTCCTTTAGCATTCAGAATAAAACCTTCAAGACCCTGGTTACCTTGGCTTTCTTGCTGACTTCATAGTGACACTCTACTCACTATGTTTCAGCCCCACCTCTTTCTTTCTAGTCTTCAAATATGCCAAGGTCATTCTCAACTCAGGATCTTTACCATTGACTGTTTCCTCCGCCTGGAACGTTCTTCCTCCAAATATTCCCATGACTATCTCCTTCTTGTTCATTCATACATTCAACAAATACTATCGAGTGATAACCAGGTTCCTTCTCAAATCTCAGCTCCCTCTAAGAATCCTTCCCTGACCACTGCCTAGTGTAGTCATGGGTACTCCCTCACACCACACCACATTCACTCTCTAGTCTCTTGCTTTATTTTACTTGTAGCACTTATCACAACCTCTACTTTTTCTTTTAAGATTTATGTGTTTTCTGCCTTATCATATTAGGATATAAATTAGCAGCCGAGACAATATATCTTCAATGCCTAGAATAAAACATAACATAAGTATTTAACAAATATTTGTGGGATGAATGGAGAGTTCACATAAGGGATTCACACATAGATTCCCAAAGATAATTGTAGAATATTAAAGTTAATAGAGCCCCTTCCTTTCCCCCCCTACTTGATTGATAAAAATGAAGCTCAGGAAGATAAAATGACTTGGCCAAGTTCATGGTCAGCAGCAGAAATGGGGTTTGAACCCAAGCTCATGACTTCTAGTTCTAGTACATTATTCTACCTATGAGAACTAGGGAATAAGTCTTAATTGAATGAGTCTCTAATTATTGAATGTTGGACATTAGGAATTGATTCAGCACAGTGAAGTCCTCCTCCAATACCACTCATAGACCTGTTTGGAAGACAACACTTCAAGAAGATATGACAAGGAATTGTTTCTGGTTCCCCAAAATCACCCCTGGCCTTGCCTCAAAGAAAGAGGACGATGTTGAGAGGGTTAAAATGGACAGGGCTGACTCTCAGTCCATCTTCCATTCTCTACAGAGAGGAAAGAGAACTATCTTGGCAGGAACAATCTCCCTGGACTCCCAGGGCCTGGGATCTACCAGGAAATCATGCCCCACCAGGTGAGGGCCCTGTCTCATGCTTAGTTTGGGTGAGAATCAGGTTGTACCACAATGTGAGCCTCAGGACTAGTTACATAATTGGATGTGTAATCAGTACCTTCCAGATCT
The DNA here is from genome assembly GCF_016509475.1 of Prionailurus bengalensis. Lineage (NCBI taxonomy): Eukaryota > Metazoa > Chordata > Mammalia > Carnivora > Felidae > Prionailurus > Prionailurus bengalensis. Next base: position 66,966,137 of record NC_057353.1, on the reverse strand, counting down.
TCAGCCAAAAGCACTCCTGATACCACTTCAATCTTGCTGAATCATCTCTAAACCCCATGACTGGATGATTCACTGATCTCCTCTGGGGTCATGACTATCAGGTGTTCACCCAGAAATGAGAACTAAATTCATAAGGGGAGAGATGCTCTTGTTGGAACTCTGGTTTTTCCAGTGCTTCAACCTACCACCCCTTGGATTTCCAAAGAGTGATGGAAGCCACCTTGGTCTCTTCCTCATTAATCTAAATAAATGGGTGAAAAATAACCAGAGACCAACTATGTAAGATAGGGAGCTAGTGTTTGAAAAGAAATCAACCTAGATGATAAAAAACATAGAAATCCACAGTCTCCTACCACATTTCTGAAATCCAAAAAGCTCTGAAAACCAATTCTGCTTCTTTGTTCTTTTTTGTGTATTGGCAGTGAATTCATTTGGCAGCAAATCCTGACAGGAAAAACTGACATGAGACTATTTTTAGTCTTTATTTCTCCATTTCAGGTGCATACTCATACATTTTCATGCCAGAATATCACTGTTGGATTATGAGGTGCTGAATCAGACCCCAATGGGTTGTTTCAGAATATAGTATATAATGCATCTTGGGGTGCCTGGGTAGCTCAGTCGGTTGAGTGACTGACTTTGGCTCAGGTCATGACCTTGCAGTTTGTGGGTTCGAGCCCCGTGTGGGGCTCTGTGCTGACAGCTCAGAGCCTGGAGCCTGCTTCAGATTCTGTGTCTCCCTCTCTCTCTGCCCCTCCCCCCCCATATGTGTGGGTGTGCTCTCTCTCTGTCTCAGAAATAAATAAACATTAAAAAAAATTTAAAATAATGCATCTTATCACTTTAATAAAAGCTGAAAAATTCTTAATACCCAAACATATCTTGTTCCTAAGATTTCAGATAATAATGGTAGACCTGTAATTCTTCACTAATCATATTTGTTCTGCACAAAAAGCTAGGGCAGGCAGTATTGTCCCCATTTATCAAATGAATTAACTGAGGCTCGGGGAAGTTAAATGACCTGTTATTTATTGCTGTATAACAAATTGCTCCAAAACTTAGTAGCTTGGAACAACAATAAACGTTTGTTACTTCACAGCCAGGGATTTGAGAGTAGCTCAGTTGAGTGGTTCTGGCTAGAGGTCTCTTGTGAAATTGCCATCAAGATGTCAACCAGTTATCCGGCATGTTTTATCTGAAGGTTTCATCAAGACTGAAGGATCCACTTCCAAGATGGCTCACTCACATGGCTTTTGGCAGGAGGCCTCAGTTCCTTGTCACACGGACCTTTCCAGAGGTCTGCTTAAGTGCCCTCCCAACATGGCAACTCAATTTCCCCAGAGCAAGTAATCCAAAACAGAGCAAGATGGAAGCCACATGTCTTTTATGGCCTGGACTCAGAAACCATATTCTGTCATTTTCACAATACCTTACTGGTTACACAGGTCAGCCTCTCCAATGTGAGAAGGAACTACAGAAGGACATGAATACCAGGAAGCAGTTATCAACGGGGACCATCTTGGAAGGCTGGCAACCACAATTAGATAAAATCATTTGTTTACATTTTACAGATGAAAATCTAAGCAATTGGTCCAAGGTTGCACAGCTGGTCAGATGCAGAATAGGACTTAAATCCAGGTTGACCAACTCCAGAGTCCATACTCTTTAAATTATTACATAATATCACCTCCTTCATTTACTTAACCATCCTCCTAATATATTGAATTTAAGTAAATTCCTATTTCTTGTTACTATAAACAACACTGAACACTTTCTACATAAATCTGTACCTCCATATCTTGTTCTTTTATTGGCACAAGTGCCTAGAGGCAGAATTGCCAGGTCAAAAGACATGAACTTTTTCAATTCTCTTGACACATATTATAAAAAAATAATTGCCAGGAAACACCAATTAACAATCTCAGAGAAAGTTTGCATGAACATGTATCTCACTACATCCTTGATACAATTGTTTGAATCTCTGTTAATTTTATAGGCTATAAAGACTTATTTCAATTTGCATTTATTGGAACATTTCTTTTTCTCATATGATTTTTATTATTTGTCTATTTGTATCATTTAGGGTCTTTGGTTGTAAGAAACAGAATTTGACTAATTTTAATTAGACAGGAAGTGTTGAAAGAATACAGGTGGTTCACAGAATTAAAGGAAAGCTTGGTAAATCTGGCAGGGACCAGAGCATCCCCAGGACCCTAGGCAACAGAAAGAGAAGGATGTCTTGTAGGCCACCATTACTAGGATGCATCAATTTCAACATTCTGTTCATCTTTGGGTCAAAGAGCCCTAGCTTGAGTCATATATCTAACTTTGGGTAGGGTAAGGTGAGGTACTTTGATTCAACCAAGACAGCACTTAATGGAAAGAGATAATTACCCAGAAGTCAATAAGTTGCTATTGGGGTGCCTGGGTGGCTCAGTTGGTTAAGCATCCAACTTCAGCCTAGGTCATGATCTCGCCATTCCTGAGGTCAAACCCTGCATCAGGCTCTGCGCTGACAGCTCAGAGCCTGAAGCCTGCTTCGGATTCTGTGCCTCCCTCTCTCTCTCTGCTCCTCCCTCTCTCTCTTTTTCTCTCTCAAAAATAAATAAACTCTAAAAAAAATAAAAATAAAAAAAATAAGTTGCTATTACCCAAAGAAAGGAGAAATGCAACCTGGACAACCAAAGAACAATAAACGTCTATTACAGGGTTTAATTGGATGGGTCCCAAACCCATTCTCTTAAGTTAAAAGTCTTCTGCTCCTTATGCTGGTTCATGATCTACCCTTATTAATTTTCTAAGTAAAGCAATTTTTTAAAATCCCATTACTTTGTTTTTACCTAAAAGTTCAGCATTACTAGAGACCCCACCATGGACAAGCTGGAGAAGAGTTCTTTTGGGCTGGGAAAAAAAAAAAAGTCTGGAAATGTGAAATGTGGAGATAAGACTCCTTCAAAGTTGCCAAGTAAAATAACCAAAATCAAAGGGTCATGAAGAGCCCTAGAATGGTCTGAATGTTTGTCCCCACCCCCACCTGCAAAATTTACATGTTGAAATCCTAATGCCCAATGTGATAATATTAGTAGGTGACGCATTTGGGAGGTAATTAGGTCCTAAGTGTGGAGCCCTTATGAATGGGATTGTCTTATAAAAGAGACCCCATATCACTGCCTAGCCCAGTTTTCATCTTATGTGGATACATTAAGAATCTACGACCTGGAAGACAGCCCTAAACCAACTACACTGTCACCCTAATCTCAGACTTCCAGCCTCCAGAAAGTGAAAAATAAATGTTTGTTGCTTATTAGTCACCCAGTTTATGGCATTTTTCTCATGACACCAAATGGAGTAAGACAAGCCCTTTATCAGAGGTTAGCAAACTTTTTCTGTGAAAGGCCAGATAGTAAATATTTTAGGCTTTGAGAGAATACATAGTTTGCCACAACTACTCAACTCTTCTGTTGAAGCACAAAAGTAGTCATAGACAATAAGGAAACAAATGGGCATGGCTGTATTTCAATAAAACTTTACTTACAAAAGCAAGTGGCAAGCAGGATTTGGCCCAGGGTGGGTGGGGGGTATAGTTTGCTGACTTTCCTTTAAATTAAACAGCAACAAAGCACATAATGCTTTTGTTTATGGCTGTTTCAACCCTGGCTCCAAAATGATAAGTTTTTCCCTATTATTTTAAAGAATTTAGCTTCAGTTGCCAATATTTAGGACAGTGTTCACTTGATTTATCACCTACATTTTAACCATAAATTACTTCAGATGATTTTTGCTTAAAAAAAATATGGGAGCAATAACAAACTATTAGATAGGAACTCAATATCCACATCAAACTCAAACTCAACTCTATCTATGTAGATGGGGAAAGTAAATGTTTTTATTCATTCAAGAACATTCAACATGCATTTACTTAGCACTTACTGTATGCCAGGGACTGAGGCTGGATACATAAAATACACAGGCCCAGGCCTTAAAGAGTTTAAGCCTGATGGAGAAACTTGCAGTCTAAAAAAACAATCCATAGTTGAGTGTTATTCTAATGGATAATAGATGGGTATTACAGAGAACCAGAATCAGGTTTAAATAGCTATAACTGTCTGAAAATGGAACAGGGTGCCTTATGGAAAGGATAGCCAATGCCTAAGGGCAGTTCCTAATTTGAGTAAATGCTCAAGCTAGATAATCTATAAGATTCTATAATCATCAGACATCCCTTAGAGTGCCTGTTTTAATGGGTGCCCTCCTAAGTATGCCAGGTTGAGCCCCCAGTGACTAAATCTGTATCATGTCCCCATCCCTGTGTCCATGATTGATTGGTGCAGGAGCCAACAACTGAGCCAAGCAAGGTATAGTAGAAAAGTCTTCAAAGATGCGCATTCTTGATTTCTTTCCTCTCTCTATGCACATGCTATTCTTCACATCATCGTGGGGGAGGTGTGTTTCATTCTATGCTTGAATCTGGGCTGGGAGTAATTTCTTGACTTACAGTATATGGTAGAGTGACGCTGTCTGACATCTAACACTATGTCAGAAGAAGCTGGCAGCTTCCATCTTAGTCCCTCAAAGCATTTGCTCTTAGAACCCAGCGACTGTATTGTGGGGAAGCCAAACAGCCCCATGGAGAGACCCATATGAAAGAGACTGAGGTCTCTCCATTGGTGATCTGGCTGAACTCCCAGCTAACAACCAGGAACAACCTGCTGGTCATGGGAATGCACTGTCTGGAAGTGGACCCTTCAGCCTGCTATCAGCCCCACCAGCTGAGCCCTGCCTAAATTCCTTACCCATACATCATGAGATAGAATTGTTTTTTTTAAAAATTTGGGAGTAATTTGTTGTTTAGCAAAAGATCATTGGAACATGAAACCAATCATGGTTTTTCTCTCCCAAGAATTTGAAATTTAGGTTGTAAACAGGTATTAAAATTTTTAGGAGTTGAATCTTATAAAAGCAACCCTTGATGTGCGTTAGATTCACATGGAGAAATTATATAAAATGTAAAGTTCCAGGCTGTCACCTTTCCCCCAAATTTCTGAACCAGTCAGATTGGGTACAGCCTGGTAATATTTTAAGCAAACATTTTAAGCAAGCATCCAGGTGATTCTGATATCATGGACTAAAACGATAATTTGGATACACAACTTAGAGAGCTAACAGACATATATACTTAGACTTTCCCTCACCCTGTGTCCCCAAACTGGCCTTGACTTGAGCCCCTGACAATCCAGTGTTAGCTATTTGTAGCCTGAAGTCTGGTTGGACCCCAAGGTTAAGAAAAGCCCACATCAATAAAAAACCCAGTAGAGGAGATGGTACTTGAATCCTCACTAACCCCCAGTTCACTTCTAAATTGAGCTTGAAGACAATCACCTGCCTAATTTTAGAAACCTGAAATATCTAGGGCTGCAAGACTAAAGACGTCTTTAAACTACAATGTTAAATGCAATATAGTCCTTGTTATATTTTTTCCTCCAAAAGGCAAATCTCATCAGCCACCTTGGGGATTCTTCTGGATTATATCACAGCCAACACGATTCTCTCAATAAGACAGGCCGGCTGTAACTGCCATTATCTGCAGACAGAATTTCAAAGGGCTGGTCAGTGTGTGTGAAATCTGGCATGAGGCGACTGCCTTGGGGAAGATTTTCTTTGAGGAGTTCAGAGAGGGAAGCTGATTTATAGGCACTGGACTCCCACAGTCCTGCTTTGGTGAGACATGAATCGGGTCAAGGTCTGTGTGTTCTTTCTTGCTTGAAGGTTTATTTGGGAACAAGGAAAAGAGGGAAAAAGATCTCTGCAAGTTAAGTTGGTGTACTATTCATCTCTTCCCACAGCCGGCCCCAAAAACAAATACTATGGAAGGGGGCATTTGACGGGTCTCAGAGGGAGGAGCCTGGAGCTTTCAACCATGGAGACAATGCCAGCAAACTCCGGAAGTGGGTGAAATTCACTTTGGCTGCCTTCTCTCAACTTTGTTCTTAGTAAGACCTCTCTCTTCCTTGGCCTTTGTTCTTCATACTGCCCTTCCATTCCTCGCTTGTTCCCCAAACTAAGGTTCCCCACCCACAAGTGGCTTATTCAGGAAATAACTTAAGTTCTAGAAGTGTTTTCTCCTTTCCCTTCTTTCTTTTTTTAACCAACCCATCCCTTCCATCAAAACCTACCCTTCCCATCTCCCATGCCCTAGGGACCCTTCCCACTGCCTCACCACTGCACTAATAGGTGATGATTTTATTATTAGCCTTCAGCAAAGATGCAATCCCTCGGGGCACCAAGTGATTGAAGCTTTAGGCTCACTGGCAGTGAGTTGAGAGGGTTTAAAGCAATGCATGGCCCCCTCTCGGTGCCAGGCACACATAGAGGCTCAGAGGAGTCACAGGTACCACAGTGGAGCCCCTGAGAAAAACTTAGTTACTGGGGAGGGGAGATTTCATTCTTAATGAGGGTGTAATTGAATATGTCTAGATTTTGGAATAAAAATGACCTTTCCGGTAACTTAGAATCTATTTATTTTTCCCTGTGCAAATGAATAAAAGTTGTTTTCTTTTTTAATCCAGAAATTAAAACCACCTCGAAAATTGAATTAAAAAATGGAAGTCTGACACTCATCCCTCCAAGCTGTTACTGGCTGATTCTTGGCAAAGTTTTGGTGGGTGGTTCAAGTTCAAGGCACATCACAGCCCTTGGCCCTCGCTCATCAAGAAGGAGGTACTACATCAGCCCAGCTGACCAAAGTTCTTTTCCCAGCTCACCTACCTTGGAACCAAAGATTCCCATAGTGACTCTGTTCCCGCAGGAAGAAATCTGGACTAGAAATCAGAAAACCTGACTTCTGACCCACATTCTGCTGTTAACTGTGGGGTCTTGACCTTCACAGGAAAATGAGGAGTACAAACCTGGAAAAGTCTCTAATCCTAAAATAACTAGGAACCCAAGATTAAAGGCCTCTGTTTAAAATACAAGTAAATACCCTGAAAACAAAATCAACATATTAATCAACAATTACCCACTACCGTTTAGCTCAAATGAGCCTCGTGGCTTAGCTTACCCATTTTCTCATAGGTCCTAGAGGATACTGCAAAAGACCAGTAATTTGAGTAGGGTGATAAGAAGGGAATGATCTAGGAGATGGGGGTTTCTTAAGGAAGGAGAGGAATCTGGTGGGAGGCCCCTGCTGGACCAAAGGAAAGCATAAGACTCCGGACCCCCAGGCTGGAGGCACCACAAGGAAAGAAAGTCAGGAACAAGGCACAAAAAACTAATTTTCCCCATTTCCCGTTATTTCCCTTGGCTGGGCCTAAAGAAAAACTGCAAGACGTTGGTCCTGGTGAGAGCCTTTTAGACCCCCGTAGACGCTTATTAAGTGGTAAATAACTCCAATAATGATGAACCTAAGGAATTCTAGCCCGATCGCTACCCTGACACAAGTCAAAATAGCTGTTCTCCTTCCTGTTTGAGAAATGAGACTCAGCTGATGTGGGGGCAGTGGGGAGAGGAAGGAAGAAAATAAGGAGCAGTTACCTTTATTAAGCATCCACTCTGCACCAAGCACTGCGCTGGGCTCTCTTGTTAGATATGACCTATTTGCAAGGAAGACATTATTCCTATTCCATATGGGAGACACTGAGATTCAGAGAAGTGTCACTTGCCCAAGGTCATCTAGCCAGTGATGGGCACAGCCAGGATTTAAATCCATACCTCAGTGACAGCAAAACATTCTTTCCACAATGGCCATGGAAAATAAGTTTTAGCAAATGGGTTTTAACTTTCCACTTAAGTGATAAGCAAAGTGATGATAACAATTAACGTTTGACGAGGGCCTACTATTTGCCAACCACTGTGCTAAATGCCATCGTTTATCATGACATTTAATCCTTACTGTGACACTGTGAAAGAACTAATATCACCCAATTTCACTTCTAAGGAACCTGAAGTTAAGCAATTTGTTCAGGGACACATGGTGAGATGTCAAAGAAAAGAGTTAAGCCAGACAATCAAACACCAAAGACCATAATCTTACGGCTACACAGAGCACACTTATTTTAGTCCAATTCCCTATAAATAAAAGCTTGTTATTGCTCAATGTATTAGCAGGGATGAAGATAGAGGGAATTTTAACTACCATCCAGGCTGTTGACAGATCCAGAAATCACTCTTTGACAGCAGCTGGGAGTGACTGAGGGGTGAATGTTTTCAGAGTGGCAGGCCTGCCCTCAAAGCTATTCAGGCCCTAAACAAGACCTTCTCTGTGTCCCTGATGTTCTTCAAACACACACACACACACACACACACACACACACACACGCACGCGCATGCGCACCAATTTCAACTGTCCTGGGACAAATGGCTGCCACTGTACCCCATCCTGCAGGAACAGCACCCTGACCTTCTCCCGTCAGGGCCTGGAAAATGTTTCTGGCATCTTTGCAGAGATGGGAAACCGGAGCGAGGAGGAGACAGAGGGGAGAGGTTAGAAGAGGGGGAAAACCCAGTGTCTATGTATGCAAAGTGCAGAGGGAGGCTGAGCTAGTGAAAGAACATATTTCCGCAAACGGAACCAAAACATATTTCACAAACGCTGTTGGCCTTGCAAAGGATTAGCTGCTAAAGGACATGACCGTGGGTACCAATCTCTGTTTACAAGCTTCTCCTCTGCCCTGCCTGGAGACGTGACTTTCCATATCCTCGATAAAGGGCTCATTAGCTGGTTACCTCAGCTGCAGAAACCCAAGCAATTCCTGGAGTCTCCAGGACAGGACTAAGGAGCAAGACCTGGAGGGCCTCTGGCCGTGGACACATTTTCACCATCAGCAGGGACTCGTGTGTCTTCAAGGGTCTCCCCACCACAAACAACTGCCTGTATACTTCTAAAAAGTCAGTGTTGTGAAAGATAAAAAAAAGAGCTGAGGAGCTCTTCCAGATTAGAGAGGATTAAAGAGGCATGACCACTAAATGCAACGCATCATCTTCTGTTCCATTTTGGACTAGGAGGGGAAATCGCCAGTATTTGGACTAGGAGGGGAAATCTGGTATGACTAGGGCAACTGAGAAAATTTGAATACGGAGTGTATCCTACTTTTCATCTCTTGGTAGTATTTTTCTTGAACTTTATGTTAAAGGATAACATATATACAGAAAACATGGCAACGCATACGTACTGATCATCAATGTACAACTTAATGAAATTTCATCAAGTGAATGATACTTTTGTTAATCAGCATGCTGATTAAGAAATAGAACATCGAGATTTCCCATGAAAACTCCTTAATTGTCCCTTCTTGTCACCATTTACTTCCAATTCCACTCTTGCCATCCAAGATAACAATCACCCTGAATTTTAGCATTCAATGTTCACATTGAATTTTAGATTCAATTTGCCTGGTTATGCCTGTACATGTACATGTGCCTGTGTAATTCTTACTTTGATATAATTTTAAACTTACAAAAAGTTGTAAGAAAAGTAGAAAGAACTCCCGTGCACTCTTTATCCAGATTCAATTTTGATTACATTTTGATGTATTATCAGCTTTCTCTCATGCTGTCCTATCTGAACCATTCATGACTTAATTGAGATGTCAGGCCCCTCTACCTGTAAACACTTCATTGTGTACATCCAAAATGTCCAAAAAACAGGACATTCCCTTATGGAATTACTTTCTATTATATAATTACACTACAGTTATCAGAATGAAGAAATTCTACAGTATCTTGTAGATTTTGCTTTATTTTAAAATATGCTAGGTATCAATTATTTGTTAGTGGATTAAACACAGATTTACAACTAAATGGACATAATTAGGACCACTCTTTCTTTGTGGAACTTATTGGCATATTGGAGTGTATTCTAGATAACAGTGTTTTACCCAAAGTTAAATCTGAAGCTAATCATTATATTGTGAGACTGAATATACAAATGGACAGTGGCCAGACTGTATGTAAAAATAGAACTCCGAGGGGCACCTGGGTGGCTCAGTTGGTTAAGCGTCCGACTTCAGCTCAGGTCATGATCTCACAGTTCGTGAGTTCAAGCCCCGCGTTGGGCTCTGTGCTGACAGCTCAGAGCCTGGAGCCTGTTTCAGATTCTGTGTCTCCCTCTCTCTCTCTGACCCTCCCCCGTTCATGCTCTGTCTCTCTCTGTCTCAAAAATAAATAAATGTTAAAAAATTAAAAAAAATAATAAAAATAGAACTCCGATTGACAACCTGCAGCCACCTGCCTGGGAAACCAGCCCCTTATCTTCAGCAAACAGCCCTAGAAGCCAGACTTGCAGGAAGCCAGATTGCCATCTCCAGTGACAATCCAGAAAACCCAACGATAACTTCTGTAACCATTGGCCCCCAAAGGGTGAGGACTTGATTCATACCTGACAGCTTCGCTGATTTTTGTCCCTGCTTCCAACGTAGGACCAAGCAGGGAAAGTCAAACATGCACCGCTGAGCAACCACACGGATCCTCCACGTCTCGTTAGCCCATCTCCACCTTCCTCGTGCCCACAGCCTCCAGTCAGGGCACACCTGAAGCCTTCTGTCTCTCCGATAAAGCTTTCCCATTCCTCTGCCTACCTTTGAGTCTCTGCCAGAATTCAAGTGATGGTGGCCAACTCCCTTGCTATAGCCAGAATAAAGAGCCTTTGCTTTTCTCATTTGGTGGGTCTTCCTTTATTTCCACAGTTCTGTGGTTATAATGAGAAAATGTCCTTGTTCGTAGGAAACATGTGCTGAAGTGTTTAGGGGCAAAGGTTCAGAAAAATATGTGTGCATCTAGACAGAGAGGGGGAGTGATAAAGTAAATGTGGTTATAAGTTAACAAGCAGTGAATCTGAGCTGAAGGTCGGGGGTGGGGGGTGGTTCTTTAGAGGAGAATCTTGCAACTCTTTTGTACCTTTGAAATTATGTCAAAATAAAACATCTTTTAAAAGTGTCCCTGGGTGATTGCTTACATCCTGACCAAACGGACTATACCTGTTCACTAGGGCCTTGGATGATGGACTTGTGCCTTGTCTGTGTCCCTTGATCCGTCTGCAGTGCTCTCTCAGCCATACCCTCCCCACCCCACAGCACTTTCCCAACCCTCTGACAGTTATCCATTTGGGTGACTGGCTGCATAAATTTCAGAATGATCTTGAAGTCCCCTCGCCCCTCTCCCCGGGGCCAAGGGGCACAGAAGAAGTGAGGTGTTGCTCTCATCATCAGCCGTCACATGTACCCCAGGCCTCGTGATGCAAATGACTCGTGACCTGGGGGTTGCAAGGATGGTTGGAGATGGGCCATCAGTTTCTTAAGACTAAGCTGAGTTCTTGGAGCTGGCTGGACTTAACTATTACATTCCAAAGCTGCAGTATGTGACTATTCTCTAACCTTGACTTCTTACTCTTCTTTCTTCCTTGCAACTCACAGGGGCACCCTCTTATTTGTTAAACCTCTCTTATCCCTTCACACAGTGCTTCTTAACCCTGGCTGTACATTGAAATCATCTGAGGCTTTAAAAAATATTGATGTCAGCTCCTATGTCCCAGAAACCCTTATTCAATTATTCCAGGGTACAGCCTGGGGTTTGGGCTTTTTGTTGTCTTTGTTTTTGCTTTTAAACCCCCTGGAAGATTCTGACATACGGCCAAGATTGAGGACAACTGCCTTCATGCATTGTCAAAGACATTGACAAAGCTCTTCTCTCCCAGCTTTTCCATCTTTCTCATTGCTCTGGGAGGATTTCTGGCCATTCCCTCAGACCTCACTGAAGCTGCCACATAGGGAATTTTCTCTAAAGTAGTTAGAATTTACTTGGCCTTTACAAAAGTGATTTATTTGAAAGTCTTGTCCCAACAACAAATTAAGGACAGATGAGATACATGAAAACCTTCTCTGGCCAATAACAATCAAAGGTAATCTTCGTAATTTCCTATAAATAAACTCACCCAGTCTATATTTACAGGGCAAAAGCCCCAGCACACATCCCCTTGTGACTGCACAAGCTGCTACAAGGCAGAAAACAACAGATTATCCATCCAGATGTAGTTATGAGATACTGAAAATACATGGGGCAAAGAGATGATGAAATTGCACCAGATTTACAGCAACAGGTGGTGGCCTCTCCTTGCAGGCACACACGTGGTCATCTGACCTCGCAGTCACACTAAAGGGAGAACAAGGAGGCCCAGCACCAAGAAGTCTGTTGAAAGATCTGTGGCTTGGATTCAAAGCAGGGAGAGCCCAGGAGATGCTAAGAAGCATGCATTTGCCCACTTCTCAGTCCAGATATTCATTAGAATCTCAAAGGAGACGTCTAGAAACTACTTGTCTATCTCCAATCCCCCACTTGGCCCAATTAAATCAGTCTCTTCAGTCAGGGCCCAGGCATTGGTATGTTTAAAAGTTCCCAAGATATTCTAGTGTGCTGCCACTTGACTTTGAACATCACCATCGCTCATAGAATCCTCTTATCTCACCATCCAGGCAGGACACTGAGTTCCCTGTGCCCTCTGAACCAGGTGCTAGAGCCACATCACTTCCCCTCCCCCATAGTGTTGCCTTCTCTTCCCGCACCCTTTCTCCCATTACACACACATGTACACACTCACACATAGCCTCACACACATGGGCCCACAGAACAAAACTCCCAGCAATCCCATGTGAGTTATTACAGTTTCTTGCAAATGAGTTATTTCCTTAATTACCCTGTATCTGAGAGAAAGTAATTCTTCGTACCCTGTGGGGGCCCCACAGCATGTAGCAGAGCCTCAGGATCAATTAAATGTAAGTGTCAAATGGCTGAAAGTTCAGTTGATCCACTCAGCCAGAACTATCAGGAGGGAGTTGACCTCGCTGAGCCCAAGACTTGGTATCCTGCAGGAGAGTCAAACAGCTACTAAACATTATGTACCATTGGCTGGATTTAAATTCTCACTCCAATATCTATGAGCTGTGTGACCTTAAACAAGTGACTCAATGTTTTCTCCAAACCTCAGTTCCTATATCAACCAAATGAGAAAATATCAATATCCAGCTCCTAGCATTGTTAGGTAACACATGTGAAGCACTTTCCAACTGCATAGTGGCCGACAGACAGTAAACAATAAATGGTCATAGCTAATTTCAATAGCCACATTCTTCTGGGCTCCATAGCACCTGGTGTTTATCTATTATAGTTTTTTATAACCATATATGTAATAGGCACAGACTTTTTTTTTATTCAGATAGTAACTTCTTTCTTTCACACTGCTGTGCCACAGCGAACCCTACACATTTACCTTCTCCTGAGAATGGGTTTGTGTCCCAACCCCTTGCTGCTCCCAAAGACAAACCCACAGCTTCACTAAGCAACAGACAACAATACAGATAATCTTCTAAAATATACAAAATTTCACCCAATTTTGACTCCTCCCTGGGAGAGTCCCTGAAAGTCCCTGGAAACTCTGGATCTCTGTTTTCATTCCTGAGGGTGGTGTTCACCAAACCTCCCCATCTCCTGAGCTCCTCCTTTGGGTGGGCCTGGTGTTCCCTTCCCACATGAAAGCCCCTCTTCTCAGTCAGAGAGCATTGGGGTCAGACCATTGGTGTCTATTACTGGCCTCCAGTTGGTGCCCAACTGTCTCAAGTGAGTGACTTATATCTTTGAGGAGCACCGGCTAAGGAAACACTCACCTCTTTGGGCCCTGGCCTCTGGGGACTTTCCCTTACGTGAAAGGGTAATGGGCAGTGAGTCAACAATATTACCAAACATCCAGACTCCAACATGCATGTCACTCATATTTGCCCAGCCAATCTGCCTTGAGAGTGCAACAGGGTTCCAATGACAACAACAGTAACACAAAATTTGGGGGGAAATTTGTGACTCCTTGAAACTGCCACCTCCACCCAGCTCTTTCCCAGACTGCCCTCAAGAACGTGCTCATGTGAGCTAGAGAACATTGTCTTCTGGGGTCTCCTATGGGGTCTGTCTCCTAACAAAGTAATGGCCCTGAAACTCCTTCTCCATCCAGGTGCAGGCTGGTCTGGCCCTCTGTTCAGGCCACACCACTTCCGTGACCCACTGAGTTCTGCTTCACAGTCTTTGTGCTCACTGCTTTTCACGGGGTCAGATTCTGACTCTGTCATATAACAATCTCCCTCCCCCTGGTCAAAGAGCCAGGAGAGAGAGAAAGCTCTTGAACCACATACTTCCTGCTGAGCTCAGAAGCCTCCTTCCTTCCAACACCAACCCGTGGCCTTTGAGTCAACTGTTTGGCCACCTCCACCTCCCTCTCTCTCATTCCCAAAGGGCCCCTCAATCCCTCCTATTCACCGACCCATGGAAGATGGGCCTTACTGGCCTCCGGACAAGCCTAGACATGTCTGCAGTCAACAGAAGACATGCTTAACCTTCAAGTTAGGACCACCAACAGCCACAGTTTTCTGAGAGACACAGGGAAATAATAGATCTTGCAAGATATAGTCCTTGGTGGGTTTAAAACCTAAAACCTAAAGAAGTACCACAGAATTGTAAGATGACAACATTAGGGGAAACTGAAACTGGGTAAGAGGTACATGGGGATTCTCTGTACTATCTTTGCAACTTTCCTATACATCTAAAATTATGCCAAAATAAAAGGTTTGTCTGAAATAAATAATTGAAGGAAGGAAGAAAAGAAGGGAGAGAAGAAAGTAAGAAAGGAGGGAGGGAGGGAAAGCTGAAAATATTGTGTAAGTTCAGATGAGGAACGGCCATGATGAGGAAATTGAAGTCAGGTGTATTGCTTAGCATTGGTACAAAAATATAACACAGTAAGAAACTGTAAAATCTTTAAAAAGTAAAAATTAAAAAAGGAGACAAGCCGCCCTTTCCCCTCACATACACTTGCGCACTGTATCTTCTCGACACACACAAACCTTCCACCATTACCACCCCACCAACAGAGAAGGAATTTCAGGCCCATGATCCTACCCTCTTGTAATCCAGGGTAAACATTAGTGCTGCTTACTGGATATTTTTGGCTCTCCACCTTCTGGGTTCATGAGGAATGTACTTCCTGGCCCCCTTGTGGGCAGTAGAGTCATTTGACCAGTTCCAGACAAGCACTTGCAACCTGAAGTGACATATTCCAGAAGACATTGCCAGATGATACTCTCCAAAGTTCACTTTCCTTCTGCCTCATTGATTACCTACACCCAAATCGGTGACTTCTCTGGCATCCTGAGTTGAAAGGATGCCAAGCCTCCAAGTGATCCACAGTAGATATACATATAATATGGGTGAGAAATAAACCTTTGTTATTATAAGCCACTAAGATTTGGGGTTGTTTGTTACTACAGCATAACTTAGCCTATCTTGACTGATACACCCTCTTTTCCTGACAGATATTCCAGTCTTTCTCCCAACTGGTCTATTAGTTATCTGGTTATAGCATTCTGCCACCTACCTTTCATTCTTCCTAGATACACTTTAAATACCTCTGAATAATAATATCTTCACGTCTTTGCTTGGCCATTTTCTTGCCTGAAATGCCTTTCTTCACCACATGTTGAAATTAGGTTCATCCTATAATGCCCTATTCAAAATAACCCTGGAGGCTTCCCTAAGTCCCAGGTGGAAATAAATTACCCCTGTTGTATTCCATAATATTTAATTTGATTTATTACTATAGATCTTATCATACTTTAGTAAGGAGAGTCTGTGTCAAGAAGAACTAAAGCTGGTTCACCTCTCTATTCTCCGTAGGACCTACAAGCACCCGGCACACAGGTGGTACACTATGTTATTCTCCCCAGCCTTAAAATGCATTGGCTTTAAATCTGCAAAAATCAAGCTAACGTTTATTAATTACTCTTAGTCCTACAAACATTTATTTAGTGCCTACTGAGGGGCAAGAACCATACTGGGTGCTGGGATTCAGAGATGTAAATGACATGATTCCTGCCTTCCCAAAGTCTTAGCCTAGTGGAGGAAGAAGACACCGATGCAGGTAATTATAAATATGTACATCTCTATTCAGTACAACTTGCTTCATCAACTTAGGGTTGTGAAATGCTCGCATGTACTTCTGTTTTCCCAGTTAGTAACTCAGCCCCCACATGCCAATATTGGCAGAAAATGTGGTATCTCCTTCAGGACATGACTTAGTCTAAAGAGGTTGGAGGGACGAGGCAGAATCTTGCAGGCAGAATCTATCCTTTTCCATATCAAGCAGAGAAGAACAGAAGCCATCCCTCCACTTCCCACTCCTTCCGGTGTTGCTGTGGACCACGGAGCCCACACAGCTGAACAGATGGTGCTTGTCTGCTGTCACAGTACTGCACTCATGGATCCTGCCCACCCCACAGGGCTGCCCTCTGAGCAGGTGCCTCTCTATGGTTTCCATACCTCTGCTAAGCCACTATTCTCCAAAGCCTAGGCCCAGGGCTAGCCTAGGTTGCTTGGTCTAGAGAACCTGCCAGCATCAGCTGGAAGACAGTGCTGGTCCATCTCTCCCACACCAACCCTCAGATCCTGCATGTAGCTGGAGGCCCAGCCTAGATGCCCCCTTGCTTGAGGTAATTTTATTTTAAGAGCTACATTGCCCCTTCCATTTTCTGTCGCAAGCTTTGATCAGAGCAATCCCAGTCTATTCTGTGAGAGCTCCCTAACTTCCAGTCTCAAGACTTCAGAAGTTGAGATATCAGCCCCTTCCCTCCCTGAAGGTCCCACTCATTACTCAAGTAGGTGTCTCACCTCTTCCCCCAGAACTTTGTGTCTTAGGAAAAAGACGGCTTTTGCTAAAGCGTCCTCCTACACTCTGCTCTTTGGACCCAGGGTGTCCACTAGCTTTACATTCACATAAATAAGAGGACAACTTTCATGATTCTTCATGAAACAAAAAAGGGGGCAGTCATTCCAAATTTAAAAAATAAATCAGTCATGGAGATGTAACATAAAGCATGGCGACTATCGTTAACAATACTGTGTCGCATATTTGAAAGTTGCTAACAGAGTGGAGCTTAGAAGTTCTCATCACAAGGGGAAAAAAAACGGTGTAACTATTATGTAAGGTGATAGATGTTAACTACATTTATTGTGGTGATCATTTCACAATGTATACAAATATCTAATCATTATGCTGTACACCTAAACTAATACAATGTTATGTATCAGTTACTATCTGAATTTTGTCTGTGCCTATTACATATATGGTTATAAAACACTATAATAGATAAGCACCAGGTGCTATGGAGCCCAGAAAAAAAAATATCTGATCCAGACTGGCTTCGTGGAAAAACAAAGAAGGAAGTCAGGGAAGGCTTCCTGTATCATGTATCTACATTATGATGTCCCAGGTCATGTTCATCCTATATCCTGAGTGTCTGCAGCCAAAGGGGGCTTGTCTGTATGAACTCAAGTCCTCAGGTTAATGGCAGCTCAAGAACAGTCTCCACAGAAGTGAAGCATACATACCAGAGTAGAGGAGGAGATGGGGGGTCACAGTCAGGCCAAGATATGACCAGACAGGATTTTAGGGAGTCAGGCATCTGAGTCCCAGCATCAGCAATCAGAGATACGCACACAAAGGTTTCAAATATGGAACAAACTCTTACTGTCCAGGCCACATTTTAGGAGCTGGGAATGTCACGATGAATAAGACAGACACAGGAGTACAGGCCAAATCATTCAACTTCCTAAAGACTCCAATCCAGGAATGAGCAAGAAGAGAAGTATCCTCTGCTCAGTGCAGGGGGACAATGTCGGAGGTCAATCTATAGGGCCTCAGCTGGTCTGAACAAATTTGGGAAAGGGAGACAAACTAGAAAAGAGGCTCCTACTTATGGGTTGACACAGAGTCAACTCTTGGTGAGAGGAACATGGGCCAGATTTCAGGCGCCACTCACCCTCTGGGCCAGGTGCCTTGGCAGAGTGTGCAAAAAGCAAATGCATTTGGCCTTAAAGGATGAATAGGAGAGCACCTCCAAATAAGGGGAAAGACACTCTAGGCAGAGGAACAACATGGACAAAGGCCAAGGGCTACATTAAGGCTTGAGCCTAGAGAATCTTTTAAACCTCCTGTTGAGGCAGGAAGTGGTCCCAGAATACAGGTGACCTGAGATGCAAAATACAGATAATCTGGGGTTCAGGGTACAGCTGGCCTGGGATTAAGAGTACAGGCAACCTGGGGTTCAGGGTGCAGGTGATCTGGGATTCATAGGTGTGAATTTTAAAACAAACACCCCCAATCAGAGAGCAAAGAAAAAATCATTGCTACTGGAGATCAGTTCCAAATCTAAGGAAGGTAAGGAAGCCTCTAAACTAAAATGACAGGGTGGCTCTGTCAGCAGCAGAGAAATTATTTAGTGAGTTTCAAAAATGTGGAAAACACCTGGGACCAATTCAGTCTTTAAAAATAAATAAATAAGGGATTTCTCTTCCTTGTGAACTAGGATTCAGAGACTGGTTCTCCTGAAATAATTGTCCCTAGCTTTTCATTTCCCTTTGTGAGTTTGGAAAGGAACAAATACATCTGACTTGGCTGGATTTGACCTTTCCCATGGTAGACATACCATTCTCCCCACCACCTCCCCACCAACCAAGACTGAATCACTAGGAAGAACATTTCGATCAGACCACCACCATCCACAGACAATTCAAGGGGATAAAACACATGTGAGTATGGACTTTAAAAGCCAATTTTTAAGTAAAATAAAATGGGCTATTTGCTTATGCTAAGTTCTCCCAGAATTAGCCTGATAAAAAGGTGGGGGAGGCCATCCTACCATAACAAATGGTATGAGCTGAAGGAGACAAAACATATTCCGACTTCAAAATAGCTATTCCCCAAGTTCAGCAAGTGCTATGAAAATCATTCCCCTGGAATATGGCACTGCCTCCTGAAGGTCCTATAAGGACCTTAAGAAGACTCATCTACACAGTAGCCATGTTCCCCTTCCCTGAACACAGTAGCTGATTTCCAGCTATCTGCCCCCAGATGGCCAGGGGCGGGGGGCAGGCCCAAGCTAGGAGTCAGGATTGGTCCAAGCATGTCAGGGGGATCTTACTGCCCTTGCCAGTCTTGGTTTAGCCATGGGCACATGCCATAATTCTGACCAATGAGATATAGGGAGAAGTAACTTATGGAAAAAAATATCTTAGCTCCTAGAAAGACACACTGGAAGGAAGAGAAGAGGAAGAGACACTGGATTTCAGATTCTGACTATTGGTGTATATGGATGTGTTTTCTGAAAGTGGTGTCCATCTTGTAACGTGGATGTCAGTTGGATTGAGTGATATGCACTAAGGGTAGCAAAGCCAAAAGGCAGGCAAAATCTGGGTCGACAATAATAATATGGAGCCATAGAATTAACCAATCCAGAAATGGCCCCTTTTTTAGGACTTTTGTTATAGGAGTTAATAAGTATCCCTAATTTTTAAAGGCACTTTAAGTAAGGTTCTCTATTGTTTATAGCTGAAAACATCCTGATACAGACATTTTGATGTCTTCCTTACCTTGATACCCATTTACCCCTAAACACACTGCAGTTTGGATTGTGCATGCCCCAAATGCCACTGAATCCATTCTTTCTTCAATCCCCAGTGTCCCCCTAAAAAAGAGATCCACTGGTAAATCTTTAGACCTTAGCTGACTCAACTTCCCTCTCATATTTGACTCGTGCTCATAGCCTCCTCCTAGAAACTCTCCATTCCCTTGACTTTAATGACACTAAAATCTCCTGGTTCTCCTCCTACCTGTCTGACCACTTATTCTCTGTCTCCTTCTTCCAATCATTTCAAAGAGGTCCTTGGCCAACAGATACATTTTGTTTGACCTGGGTAGTGTTTTTAAAATTTTATAAATTCATTTCCAACATTAAAAATTGAGAAATTTCACTCAAATATAAGGCTTCTAGCTTCCTGGAATAATTGCAAGACTGGACAATACTAGCCTGGTATTCCCACGTGAGACTTTACAGGTTGGGAGCAGGACATTAGTCCAGCAAATAGGCAAAAGAATCATCCGGAGTCCAGGTGAAGGATGTGTTTGTGTCAAAAGCTGCTAATAGGTCAAGATGAAGACTCAGAATAGATTTGGCAATGTGGAGGCAGCTGGTGACCCTGAAGAGAGTGTTTTAAGATTGAAAATACTCTAGGGGCACTTGGGTGGCTCAGTTGGTTAAGCTGCCAATTCTTGATTTCAGCTCAGGTCACGATCTCGTGGTTGTGAGATGGAGCCCGGCATGGTACTCCATGCTTGGGATTCTCTCCCTCTCTCTCTCTCTCTCTCTCTCTCTCTCACCCTCCCCCACTCATGCTCGCTCTCTCTCTCAAAATAAATAAATAAACATTTTTAAAAAGATAGAAAATACTCTTAAAAGAGTAGTTTCAAGACAGAAAGAATGGGGGAAAGTTGGCACTACTAGCTAAGCTGTAGATTCTCATAACACATAATCCAGCAATTTCATTTCTAAGATCTACCACAGAGGAAATGTAGTACACATGTACCACAAAACATATATAAGAATGTTCATAATGGCCCCAAACTGAAAACAACCCAGTGTTCATCAATAGTAGAATAGATAACAGACTGGAGTATATTGATACAATGGGATAATGGGCAGCAATGAAAATGAATAGACTATCAGAGACAACATGGAAAAACACCATGATCATAATGCTAAACATTTAAAATAAATAAGATACAGGGGTGCCTGAGTGACTCAGTTGGTTAAGTGTCTGACTTTGGCTCAGGTCATGATCTCATGGCTTGTGAGTTTGAGCCCTACATTGGGCTCTGTGCTGATAGCTCAGAGCCTGGAGCCTGCTTGGGATTCTGTGTCTCCCTCTCTCTCTGCCCATCCCCTGTTCATGCTCTGTCTCTCTCTCCTTCAAAAAAATAAACATTAAAAAAATAAAATAAAATAAAAATAAATGAGATAAAAAAAATGCAACTCAACTCATAGAAAGTTTTAAAACAGGAAAAACCAAACTGTATTGTTTAAAGTGTTCATGACTAAGTGATATAACTCAGAAAGAAAACCAAGGAAGTTATTATATATATTAAAAAAAAAAAAACCAGATAGCTATCAGCCCTAGAAGGGAAGGAGTATATTGCAAGTGTATGGGGTGACTCAGAGATGCTGGCAATGTCTTATTTTTTTACCTGGCCTTTGGTTACATAAAGGGTGGCTTTATATTATTATTATTTGAATTGTGTGCGCATGTGTGTGTATGTCGTATATAGATTTTAAGGACTCATGCATGCTATTCTTACCATTTAAAAAAGAAATGAGGACGAGCAATTAAAAACCTTTCTCAAGCATGGTTATGACTGGCCACACATCCTATGCCATCACTGGCTGGGACACAGTCAGAAGTCACTGCCTCATGAGACCTCTGGAACCACTCAGGCTAAGCTAGCCCAGGTTCATCACTTCTATTCCTCTGTAGTTTTTCTCACTATATTAAAGCATCATGATCATTCACCTTTTACTTGGCAATAGCCTGTCTTCCCCATGGAGGAAAAAGGAGAATGGGAAGAGCAGAAATGGAGCCAGTGGAGGTAAACACCTATTCCCATGATTTTTGTTCAGGGAAGAATAGAAACGTAGCAGGAGAGAGATGATGAGTCAAGGGAGATAGTTTTTTTCTTTTTTAAGATGGTATATGTTATGGTGTATATATATATATGGTGAAGGAAATCATCTGGAAGGAAGAGGGAAATGTGGTGATCTAGCAGGAAGAGAAAACGATTGGAAAGGCTACATTCTGGAGAAGGTGACGGGAGCAGGTGTCAATGCATGACTGCAAGGCTGCACCTGGGCCAAGAAGCAAGGACCATAGGGAGCAAAGGCAGAGCGCATGGGGACAATGGCCAGGAGGTCATAGGTTTGGTAACGGAAGGAAGAGGAAGTTCTCTTGCAATTGTTTCTATTTTCTCAGAGAGTGAGAAAGGGGGTGTTTGAGATTGGAGGGGTAAGTGGCAAAATAGCCCTCTGGGTGAATGGGATGGAAAGTGACCAGAGAAATACAGTAGAATGGCTATGGATGCCTGAGGGCCCCCTTAAAAATTAGGGTCCCCAATTTAAGTTGAGGTTGGTCAACATACTGAGTGCTTTCCTCCAGGCTTGTTCAGCTACTTGATGCAGGTAAAGAACCAGAGGAGAGCTGGAGCTTAATCAGCTGAATTTAACAGGGGGTGAAGGTGCAAGGGGGTGGCCGCCACAGCAGACCATGGGCTCTGAGCTGTGCAAGGAGGGAAGCACAGAGAGTAGCAACCTTCACATTCACTGTTATCACCATTTTCAACTACCAATGCAATTATTCTTTTCATTTGTGTTTTAAAGCATAGCAATAGAGTTTGCCTCAGTAAGACATAGTATTTTATCTTCTTTTGAATATATTTTCTAATGTCTATAAAGATATGAAAGTCCTTGGGGAAACTGGACTTTTTGGATCTGTCATGATAGGCTCCTGGTGTTTGACAGAATAACTGATAAGACATAGGAACGCCTGGGAACTACTATCTTTTGCGATCCTTATCCATGTAAGGGTCCATTTCAGAGAACCACGTGTGCTGCTGATTAACAATACAGCCATGACAAGAAATCTGGCGTCAAACCCCATCTCCATCACCAACTGACTTTGGCTAGTTTTCTTGGCCTCTTTTAACCTCCGTCTTCTCATCTATAAAATATCTATAACAATAGTATCTACTTCTTGGAATCCTGTAAAGAATCAAGTGAGAAAGTTCATGCATAGCACGGTGCCCAGCACAAAATAAATATTCAGTAAAAGACAGAGTTGCTTAGAATAAGTACTCAATAACTGTTGGCTGATTTGGTTGGTGTTGGTGGTTGCTGAATAATGGGTTAAATGTTTAAGTGCTTGGGTAATAAGGAGATCTCAATCTCATTGACATTCTATTCTATACTTGGACAACCTTAATTTGATCCAGATCTTTCTGCTGCTAACGTCTATGCTTTGTGCCCAATAAAATACTCTTCTTCTTGAAAAGTTGGTTCTCATTCTGATTTTTTCTAATTCTCTTCTCAGGAAGGACCCAGAGGAAGTCAACTCGTCTACTGCAGGACAGTTTCCCTCAAATGAAACAGAGACTCTCCAGAGTTGTGGATCACACCAGGAAATTGTACCCCTCACACCATGGGGACCATTGGGGAAGTCAGCAGGGGCAAATACAGAATGGCCTCAGGATCTAGGAGCCTCTCTCAGAGCCTCTGTGTATGGTCAGAAACCCCTTCCCAAGGAAGGTCCTTATCTAGTTATTTCTCTGAAGTCCAGGGGATCTTCCTCAAGGGAAGCAACTTCTCTCTCCAGTGAAACAAAAGTCTGATGATCCCATATTCCCAGTATATGATCCTAATGCATGACTCTCTAATTTAAGTGGATGTGCCATCATTCCATTATTCAACCAGCAAGCTTTGAGTGAGTGCTTGCCAAGCTACATAGGCACTAAGAGGAGTGCAGAGGAAGTATAGAGGCTGGCCCTGAAGGACATGAAGACACCCCATAAGGACATCCTGATATCCTGTGTGACCGCAGACAAATCTTCACCTTCTAACTCTCAGCTTCCTTGTGGTGAAATGGGGATAGCAGTAATCACCAATACAAAGATTATTGTGAGGATTTAATGAAATGATTCTAACTATTATTATGGAAGATATCTCCACACAGACACTCACCTTCCTTGTGGGGAAAAAAACCCCAGTTTTGTTCAAGAAAGCACTGTGCTTGCCCCAGGCTATGAATTAAAATTGATCTGATATGGTCATGATGATCCTAATACTCTCTTCCAGATTCACCTTCCCAGACCCTCTTGTGCCTGGGAATGTTCATCTGACCAATGGCCAAATTCTGGCCAATGAGAAATTAAAAGACGTCATCTGGGAGCTTCCGGAAAATTCTTTGCTTTCCTATAAGGGGACAGCAATAAGATAATACACATAAGTGCTCCCACCCCACACATGTAAACACATACTCTCTCTCTCATCCTTCTTCCTTGAATTCAGATGTCATGACTGGAGCTGTGGTAGCCATCCTGTGACCATGAAGTGGCAAGCATGAAGGCAATGTTCAAAAGCTAAAGATAGAGAAGCAAAATGTTAAATGACCCTAGATTCTTGATGAGACCCTAGAGCTGATAAACCAACCTCAGAATGCCTTCCTCCAGAGTTATTAAGTGAGATAATAAATGCTTGAGTATTTCATCCACTGTTGCTCAAATACCACTCACAACCCAAAGCATCCCTAATTGAGTCAACAATATTAATTATTGTTACATTTACTCCAAGCTCCTGTGATTGTTCTTTCCATGACTTGGAGCAGGGAGCCACATCTCTGGGTACTTTATGAGTGTATTACTTTGGATTAGGACATACACAGTAAAGTTGAGTCCCTCCACTATTTTCCAGAAAGTCTCTTCTACAAAGGATGCCAACACAATTCACAAATGAAGGGCCTTTAGCCCAGCATGGCTCAGAAAATGCTTCTCATAGATTCCTCCAGTTCAACACCATATTTACAGCCCCCCTTGGCCAACCCATGATTCATATCTCTAATATGTTGTATTAACACCATTTTGGGTTGTGTCCTGGGCATTCTGCTCTGCTTCAGTGAAAAAACTTCTCCTGATTCTGAGAACCCATTTTCACAATTGCCCATAAAGGCAAAGGAGAGATTGGAACCTGTGAACATATAAATAGAAAATACTTAGCACAGTGGCTGATACTTATTAGTTCCTCAATGAAAGGTGGCTATTATTATTATATGACACAGTTGTTGTTGCTTCTAAGTTCAGCTCTTCCACAAGGGCATAGACAGACCCTGTACTTCTCAGTCCACTCACCTTCAATGACTTAGGGACTACACTCCTTCTGGCTTGGTATGCTCCCAGAGTGGGAGGGGAATGGCAGGTTCTAGTAAAGAAGCAGGTGTCTGGTAGGTTACATGGAGAAAGAGGCAGAACTTAGATTCACCATTCAGAAGATGAGTCAGGACTGTGGTAGAGAATCACACCCTGTCTTCCCAACTTGGGCTGAAAGTCAAGACCGATTTTACATTATTCATCACCCAACAGGTATGTATCAAGGTATATGGCTCAAAACTGTACTGTAAAATTCCCCTTGAAAATAAGGGAGACAATGGGATATACACTGCAGAGGCGATTTATGGCTTGATTAAAAGCATTCATTTCAGAAAAATACTCTCAGGTTTCAGTTACTTAATTTCCTGGAATTTGGACTGAGGTACCAAGGTGACGGATCCCGAAAGACACACACTGAGCTTTCCAAAGAGCTCTCCTGTAAAACACACGCTGCAACTCTATAAACAAGCCAGTCTAACACGTTTGAATAACGCTGTGGTGAGACTTCCTTTATTTGGTGCCGAACCAACAAGCAATCTCCTTGTTATTTCCCCTCAGCCCCAGTGGGGAGATGTCCCAGTGAATGGTGCTGTACGGGCGTGCAAGACTGCAGCCAGGGGGCCTGCATTTCCGTGCTGTCCCCTCCACTGAATCGCTGCATGACTCCAAGCACATCACTGGACCTCCCTGATCCCTGTTTCCCCATCCATTAGGCGAGGGGGCTGGACTCAATGACTCCTATGATGGTTAATTTCATGTGTCAACTTGGCTGGTCACACTGCCCAGGTATGTGGTGAAACATTCTTCTGGATGTTTCTGTAAGGGGATTTTGGACATTTAATCTGTGGGCTTTGAATAAAACAGATTGCCCTCCACCATGTAGATGGGCCTCATCCAATCCACTGAAGGCCTGAATAGACAAAGACTGACTTACCCTGGGCAAGAGGGAATTCTGCCAACAGACAACCTTTGGACTTGAACTGCACCTCATCTCTGGGTCTCCTGCCTGCAGCTGAACCTACCCTGCAGATTCATTTTGGACTTACCAGGCCTCCACAATTGCAGGAGACAATTGCTTTAAAAAAAAAAAAAAGTGTGTGTGTGTGTGTGTGTGTGCACATCCTATTGGTTCTATTTCTCTGGAGAGCCTTGACTAATACAACCCCCAAACACCTTTCCAATTTTAAGATGCCAGAAGTCTGAATGGTAGCAGAGGGGAAGGTTAGGTCCATTTTCAGTCTGCAGCTCCCCAGGGCAGGGATGTCAAAGTGATCAGGACAATGTCCTCTTTCAGGAGAACTTATGCAATGGGACTCCTCAGCACAGCAATAAATACCAGTAGTTCCAGAACTGGTACACCAAGTACTCTGGGGGTATGGAGAGAGATAAGTTGATACGAATGCAGCCAAGAGGAAATCCAAAATGGGAGGTTATAAAGACAGCTTCACATTCCACGAGTTTTGCCATCTTCTGTTGGGACCTCCCCAGCTACTTGCCACATTATAAAACTGTGATCCCTGAGGCAGGAAGTGGGTTTTTGCTCATGATTGATGATGTGTTGCTAAAGATCAGATCATCTGCTGCTGAAGAGATGAGGAGACTGTCTCTGCAAAACATAGTTTGGGGGAAAGGAGGAGGGAGGGAGAGCGGGAACAGGCTGATATTGAAATCCATGCAAGGACCATAGCAACTCACAAGAGTCTGCCCCACACCATCTATTGTCCAGAAGCACCAGAACCGTTGCACGTGTCTCCTTTAAGATATTTCAAGCAGATCCCAGCCATAGCTTTCAGAACTAGAGAGGCCACAGATGGAAGACGGTGGCTCCTTCTCATACTCCTTTGTTGTTTCTTCGTCCTCCCTAAGTCCTACGTGTCCCATGTTCTGTCCAAGGCCCTCTTCTCTTCCGTTCTACATCCTACATTCTACATTATACATGGATGGTTGTCCCATTCATGCCCATCCATTACCACCCCTGTGTGGATGAACCCCAAATCTAGACATCCAGCTCTTCTGTTCTCCTGTGCTGCTGACCTGAGCTCCCCCAAAACGTAAGCTCCGTGGAGCAAGGATGGTTACCTCTTGTTCTCTGCTGCATTTCCAGTACCTGAAATAGTGACTGGAACATAACGGTGATTAATAAATATCTGTTGAGGGGCACCTGGGTGGCGCAGTTGGTTAAGCGTCCGACTTCAGCCAGGTCACGATCTCGCGGTCCGGGAGTTCGCGCCCCGCGTCAGGCTCTGGGCTGATGGCTCAGAGCCTGGAGCCTGTTTCCGATTCTGTGTCTCCCTCTCTCTCTGCCCCTCCCCCGTTCATGCTCTGTCTCTCTCTGTCCCAAAAATAAATAAACGTTGAAAAAAAATTTTTTTTAATGTTTATTAATAAATATCTGTTGAATTAATAAATAAACCTGCCTCCAGCGGCCTTTAGACATTTTCACTTGGGCTTTCTTGGACTCAGAAAGTATAAAACCCAACACTAAATCTTCCCCTCAAAACCTGTATTCTCCAGTTTGCTCATTCACTCCACCGTCCATTGCCTTACTTAGTCCCAAAATCTGGGTGTCATATCTATTTTCCTTTGCTCTCCATTGCTTCCCACTTTCAATGAATATCCAAGTCCTATCTCCTTATTATCTCTTACCTGTTCAGTTTTCTCTTTCCCCACCTGGATTGAGGAATGTGACACCCGTCATTCCTGTTGTATTACAGTCATCGATTTACTTTTCTGCTTCTCCAACTAAACAAGTCATATGATGGCAAAGACCTGAGATATTGACACCTATCTGTGTGTGTGTGTGGAGGGGGAAGAAGGAGGTAATTTCCAGAATCTGAATACTCCCTTGTTATTTTGGGAAGATCCTCCATTGAGTGAGAATTGGTGAAAGGCAGGGCCTTTGACTCCCGCTGCAAAAGCCAAGAGAGCCAGACAGACCCTCCCTTGAAGTTATAACCACATGACCCGGCCTTACCCAATCAGAGGGAGGAAAACAAAGGCGCAGGCTCACTCAGAGTTTATTCACGCTCCAGACATTGGTGTCAGCTGCCCAGCAGAGTGGTGCTGGCAGTGAGTCTTAACCAGCAGACTGTCCCTGGTGAGCCCTTGGCTGTGTTCTTAGCAGCCTGGCTTCCTTGGTCCCTGCCTGGGGCCTAACCCTGCTCTCCAGCTCCCCATCAACTCTGAGAAGTGACCAGTATCCTTCTGACACATCCCTTTTATAAATAAGTTTAGCTCAAGTCGGATTCTGGGCTATAACTAGGAACTCTGAGTGACATCTGTTCTCATCGGTCTCTTAACCTCAGCATCCAGCAGGGTACGCAGCATCTAATAGATAATCAGTGTGTGAATGAATAAATGAAAAAAGGAAGGAAAAGAAGGAAGGAGGGAGGGAAAGAAGTATGGAAGGGAGGAAAGACAGCATTCCCATTCTTTTGTGACCTTTGACGACTTCTCAGATGAACTTGAAAGTAAGGAGAGAAAGTTTGCAAAATTAGGACAACTATATGTATACAAGCTTCAGGGTTTTGTGAATTTGTTGTTACTGTTGTTTTAGCATG
Source organism: Prionailurus bengalensis (assembly GCF_016509475.1). Classification (NCBI taxonomy): domain Eukaryota; kingdom Metazoa; phylum Chordata; class Mammalia; order Carnivora; family Felidae; genus Prionailurus; species Prionailurus bengalensis. The sequence continues at coordinate 66,937,754 of NC_057353.1, read as the reverse complement.
AGAACCCTCCCTCCTTCTTCGCTGGCTGCATCTGGAGGTCCTTAGGGAATGTGAGAAAATATACCATAATCCCAAGCTTTCAGAAATCAGTAGGAGCCAACCTTTATGTTGTAGGAGGACAGTGACTCCGAAATGTCTCCCAGGCAGGGCAGGGAAAGCAAGGGAAGAAAGGAGCAGGGTTCGAGTGATTTTGGAAGGAGAGATGCAGTTGGGAGCTGAGAATCTGAGGAGACACATAAATAGAGCCTGTAAAATTCCCATGCTTTATAAAAACCAGCTGAGAGCACAAATTGGTATAAGTTTTCTGAAAATTACTCTGGATTTCCTTTGACCCAGTCATTCCACTCTAAGCATCTTTTAAGCAAGCAATGGGAAATAGAGACAACAATTTATGTATAAAAATATCCATGTTAATGTTATTTATAACAGGAAAAAAAATTGGAAGCAACTTGAGGTTCAACACTAAGGAAATAACTGAGTAAAATATGTCTCATTGATACGATGGAATATTAGGCAGCCATTAAAAAGAATGTTCACAAAGAGATCATAAAGCTATAGGAAAATGTAGTGACATAATGTTATGCAAAAAAAGTGATCACAAACAGATAAAAAATATTGATATTAGAACAGAAGCTGGAAACAAACTATCAGAGAGTTTGCAAGGCTTGTCTACATGGTAAGGTTATACATTTTTTCCTTTTAGTAACTTTTCTATAGTTTTCTATAATGAGTCAACTTTAATTTGATGATCAATAAAAAGGAAAAACAACAGTAAAATGTAAGAGCAGAAATTTAAATTATCTGATGCCAACTTGTATAGGAACTGTCATGTCTTAGTTTTGAGTTCACAGGTTTTCTGGTTACTTCTGAGTCTAAAGAAACCTTACTTTCTGCTCCAATCATTTTATATTCCACCCGCCTCCTTCCTCCTCAGATGAGATTAAAAATAAAGGTCCCAGGAATGCTATCTCCTTCTTCTCTCCCACCCCTCCCCAGTTCTAGTTCCTTTCTCTTACTCCAACTCCCCCCACCCACCTCTGCCAACCTCTCCACAGAGTCCTAGGCTGGATCCATCACACCTGACCCATGGGTGATGCTTCTACAGAGCTACTCTCTCAGGTGGGTATGTATCTGAAAGAATGTGACAAAGTAATTCATGTTCAATGAATAGGATATATGGGACGTGTTTGGGTCATCCACCACTTGAAAAGTTTGGGATGACAACCCATGACTTTCCAAGACTCATTAATTCCACTTAGACTCTCTGAGTTCTGAGTAGTCACTATAGGTGCATTTGTTAATACATCCAGCATCTTGACACCTCTAACACTGAGAAATAGGGATGTGCATCCTATCTCTGAATTAATACACTTTCTAACCAAATATAGAGCTGCTGTCCATTCATGGAATAATGCATCCTTTTTATTAATCTCAGCTTCTTCTTGCAACAGTATAATAAATGTTAGAACAAAGCTCAGAGAAGTAACTTAAATACCCTATCACTATACTACTATACAGCCAAGTTCAACTAATTCTCGGGTCTAGTTCAGCCTGTTCTGAATCTTACATAAAATAGACTGTTGGTGTTAATTGCCTCAAAGGTAATAAGAACAATAACAATATTAATAAACATAGCAGTTTATTTTGTGCCAAGCACTGTTGTTAAACTCATTATTTCCTTTATATTTACAAGGACGCACACGGAACCAAGGCACAGAAAGGCTGAATAACCTGCCCCAAATCACTCAACTAATAATGGTAGAGCTTGCTCAGAGCACCCTGCATACGCCCTTTGCTATACCTATGGCTCTGTCTCA